>NC_060142.1:294905912-295211745 GCF_021461385.2 Schistocerca piceifrons
CATTGATAGTTGCTTTTTCCAGGTCGACAATTCCTATGAACGTGGCTTGATTTTTCTTTGTGTTGATTTGATTATCAACCGCAACGTCAGAATTGCCTCTCTGGTGCCTTTAACTTTGCTAAAGCCAAATTCTGTATATTATTCCTGTCAGCAACTTGGATGGATGAGCTGTCAAGCTGACTGTGCGATAATTCTAGCACTTGTCAGCACTTGCAGTTTTCGGAATTGTGTGGATTATATTTTTCCGACAGTCAGATGGTATGTCGCCAGACTCACATGTTCTACACGCCAACGTGGTCGTTTCGTTTCCACTTCCCTCAATGGTTTTAGAAATGCTGATAGAAAATTATCTATGCATTCTGATTTATTGAAGTCCTCCAAAGCTCTCTTAAATTCTGATTTTAATCCTGGATCCATCTTCTCTTCTAAATAGTCTCCTGTTTCTTCTTCTATCACATCAGGCAGATCTTCCCCTTTATAGCGGCCTTCAATGTACTCTTTCCACATATCCGCTCTTTCCTTTGCATTTAAAAGTGGAACTCCCAAGGCAATCTTAATATTACCACCCTTGCGTTTAATTTCGCGGAAGGTTGTTTTGACTTTCTGAGTCAGTCCTTCCGATAATCATTTCTTTTCGATTTCTCACATTTTTCATTCATCCATTTCCCCTTAGGTCACCTGCACGTACTATTTATTTCATTCCTCAGTGGCTTGTATTTCTGTATTCCTGAACTTCCCTGAACATTTTTGTGCGTCCTTCTTTCATCGATAAAATGAAGAATTTCTTCTGTTACCCATGGTTTCTTCGCAGTTACCTGCTTTGTACCTATGTTTTCCGTTTCAACTTCTGTGAGTGCCCTTTTTAGAGATGTCCATTCCTCTTTAGCTGTATTGCCTATTGAACTATTCCTTACTGCTAATATATATCCTTAGAGAACTTCAAGCGTATCTCGTCTTTCGTTAGTACTTCCGTATCCCATTTCTTTGCATATTGATTCTTCCTAACTTATCTCTTAAACTTCAGCCTACTCTTCATCAATACCAAATTGTGATCAGAGTCTACTCTTCATCAATACCAAATTGTGATCAGAGTCTGTATCTGCTCCTAGCTATGCCTTACAATCCAATATCTGATTCCAGTATCTCTGTTTCACCATGATGTAATCTAACTGAAATATTCTCGTATCACCCGGCCCTTTCGAAGCATATCTCCTGCTGCTGTGTTGTTTTAACAGAATATTCGCTATTACTAGCTGAAATTTATAACAGAACTCAATCAATCTTTCTCCTGTCTCATTCATTGTCTCAAGCGCATATTCTCTCGTACCCATTTCTTCTGCTCCTTCTCCTACGACTGCATTTCAGTCCCCCATGACTATTCGATTTTCATCTTCCTTTACGTACTGTATCACCCTTTCAATATCCTCATACACTTTCTCTGTCTCTTCATCTTTATCTTGCGACGTCCACGTGTATCCCTGAAATACCGTTGTCGTTGTTGGTTTGCCGTCGATTCTGATAAGAACAACCCTGTCACTGAACTGTTCACAGTAACATGCTCTCTGACCTACCTTCCTATTCATAACGCATCCTACTCGCGTTATACCATTTTCTGCTGCTGTTGTTATTACCGTATACTCATCTGCCCAGAAATCCTTGTCTTCTTTCCGTTTCACTTCACTGACCCCTACTACATCTAGATTCACCCTTTGCATTTTCCTTTACAAATTTCCTAGCTTCCCTAACCCTTTCAAACTTCTGACATTCCACTTCGTGACCAGTAGAACGTTATCGTTTCGTTGGTTATTCAATCGTTTTCTCATGGTCACCTCCTCCTTGAGAGTTCTCTCCCGGAGATCTCAATGGAGGACTATTCCGGAATCTTTTGCCAATGGGGAGATCATTATGACACTTTTGCAGTTACAGGTCCAATGTCCTGTGGATACACGTTACGTGTCTTTAACGAAGTGGTTTTCATTGCCTTCTACATCCTCAGGCTGTTGATTTTTCCATTTTCAGTGGCAGTTTCCCACCCCAAGGACAAGTGTCCCCAACCTCTGTCTGCTCCTCAGCCCTCTTTGACAAGGCCGTTGGCAGAATGAGGGTGACTTCTTATGTCGGAAGTCTTCGGCGCCAATGCTGATTATTAATGAAATCCAAGCAGTGGCAGGAACACTTAAAGAAGTTATTATTTCTCAGTTTTATATTTATTTTTATACGGAATTATTCTGTATTGCCGTTGAAACTGTGGATAATTTTGCTTGGGCTTATGGTAGAGAAATCATTGAAAGTTTGCTCTTTCCTAATTGAATTGTGTCTATAAAGCGTCATAATTGGTGGGCTAGAAATCGACAGGTATGCAATGCATCGGTGAGTCACAATCTGGGATTAGAGAAAGAAAAGTTAGCTGAAGTCAGCAGGCAATGTCAAGTGCACACAGTGCGCGAACCAATTAACAGTCTGGAACGAGTGAACGTACAAATCAGTCAAACGAGGTTTTGGTGCATTTGCTTCACAGAATACGCATGTGTTAAGGAAGAGCTAGCATCTGAAGTAATGAGTGCTACCAACAGGAGATCTCACATTAGTTCTATATTTCTTTGTCTCCAAAAAGCATTTGGTTCCGTTCTAAGTGGTTTCCATTCAGATTGCTCGCCTATGAGTATCGTCTCAATCTTGCGATTGTATTCAGTCTTCCTGTCAGGAGAGTCGCAATTTGTATTAGTTGACATAATGTTATCGCCTAAAAAAGAAGTGATATCCGGCGTTTCTCAAAGAAGTATTAAGGCCTTCTGCTGTTCCTAATCCATATAATTGATTTAGCAGACAATCTTAGCAGCCCTCTTAGATTGTTTGCAAATGATTCTGTCATTCAACATCCAGCAAATCGTCAGCACATACAACCAATTTAAAAATGATTTAGATAAGATACCTCTATGGTCCGAGAAGTGGCAATTGACCTTGAACAATAAAAAAAAAATTGTGAGGTCCTCCATATGAGCACTAAAAACTAAAAAGAAATGGTGAATAATGCAAATCTAAAGGATGCCCATTCGAATAAATACCTAAGCACAACGACCACAAACAACTTAAAGTGGAACGACCACATAGATGATGATGTGGAGAAGGCGAACCAAATACTGAGTTGTATTAGCAGAACACTTAGAAGATGCAACAAATCCTTTGGAGAGTGGCTACGCTACGCCTGTCCTTCTCCTGCCAGAATATTGCTGTGATGCATGGTGTCCTTACCGGACAGGGTTGACGGGCGATATCGAAAACGTTCAAAGAAGGGCAGTTAGTTTTGTGCTCTTGTGAGATAGGGGAGACCGTCGACCAACTCTGATTCCATAAGGAACCATTGCGCACAGCGACCGCAGATTATATATAATGGTTCAGATGGCTCTAAGCACTATGGGACTTAACATCATCAGTCCCCAAGACTTAGAACTACTGAAACCTGACTAACCTAAGGACATCACACACATCCATGCCCGAGGCAGCATTCGAACCTGTAACCGTAGCAGTAGTGCGTTTCCGGACTGAAGCTCCTAGAACCGCTCGGTCACAGCGGCCGGCGCAGATTATAAGAAATGAGAGGCACACAGCAATCAGACGCAATCTCATTAGTTTATATTGCTCTTGCACCTCTAGATTTCGGGTATAAAGTCAACCTCTGTGCATTTTAGTTACAATCCAACAAAACCGCAGTAGTACATGTTACCACACCATCTTACTGCCTATAAACCAGTAAGATCGTATGGTGACATGTACTGCAGCGAGTTTGTAGGATTGTAACTCAAATGCATTCAAGGCGGCTGTTTACAGCCGAACACTAGTTACGCAAGAGTATTACTAGTTACGTAAGAGTATTAATGGGTTGCGTCTGATTACTGTGTGCCTTTGGTTCCTTAGTGGAGAGGATGTCACTGATTAGCGAGTTAGAGTAGTCGTCATTAAAACGAAGGAATTTTTCGATTCCGTGAAATTTTTTCACGAAATTTCAATCTCCAACTTTCTCCTCCGAATGCGAAAATCTTCCGCTGACGCATAGAGAGAGACGACCATCGTAATGAAATAACGGAAATCAGAGCTCGCATGGACAGATTTAAGCGTTGGCATCCATGAGCGCTGTTCGAGAGTAGAATGGTAGAGAAATAGTATGAAAATCGTTCGATGAACCACAGCCACGCATTGATGTGGGAGGATATCTCACGTATATGTACTAGGTAAGTTGTGATTCATAGCTTGGTTATAGGGAGAAAGGGTGTATTATTCTTCCACGAGAAATATTGCGGCCACTAGGATTGTGTGTGAGCGAGTTGTGTGGTGGAACTCACGAATTACGATACCACCATAGTTCACCGTCACCATCTGAAGTCAAATTATCAGACTCCGGTACTATTGTAGAAGGGCGTGGAGAGCAAAGTAACTTATTTCTGTAATTATAACTGTTAAGTGCTCTTTATTCTGATGTCATACCAGAAGACGAGCAAACTGATAAAAATAAATGATATTATCAATCATGGGGTACTTTATGCAGCATGTAATGCTCTACGCTGAACTCGACACCAGTTTTATATATAAGTTTGCTAAGGGAATCAGCTGCGAGACAAGCTGTCAGGAAGAATTTTGCAGTCATCGGCAAATGATATGAAACCGTGGGGTGCATGTTGATGAAAAGCATAGCGTGCGAGTCGCGGTCGCTAAAGCGCTGGAAAGGGGACGCCAGAGCACCGTCAGTTGCGCCAGAACGCCATAAAGGGGCTAGAGTGTTGGACGTGAGAGTGGCGATGGTAGATGATAGGGGAGTGCTGCAGGAATAACGAAAAAAAAAAAAGAAAATATATGATAACTCAAAAAGAATAATTACAGCGCTATTATTACGTTTGCCAACAACATTGTCGAAGCAATAACTTAGATCCCCGTCAGATGACGGAAGTTAAGCACTGTCGGTCTTGGTTAGGACTTGGATGACTATCCGGGTCTGTGGAGTGCTATTGGCAACTGGGGTACACTCAGCTCTTGTGAGGCCAATAGAGGAGCTACTTGACTGAGTGGTAGCGGCTTTGGTCACGAAAGCTGACAAAGGACAGGAAAGCGGTGTACTGACCACATGTCCCTCAATAGCCGCATTCAGTGACCCCTGTCGGCTAAGAATGACACGGTGACTGGTCGGAACTATTGGGCATTCCGAGGACTCTTCGGGCGGAGTATTATTTCGTTTGACTTCTTACCAACGAATCAACTTCAGGAATCGGTCGACGCACTCTAGGAGAACTCACCATAGTCTTAAAGGTAACGCTGGCAGACTATACTCATGTTTAACTAACTCTGTCCGAAAAGGTCGTGGAAGGACCAACGGTACCGACCGGCCGCCGTGTCGTCCTCAGCCCACAGGCGTCACTGTATACGAATTTGGAGGGGCATGTGGTCAGCACACCGCTCTTCCGAGACCGGAGCCATTACTTTTCAATCAAGTAGCTCCTCTGTTTGCCTCACAAGGACTGAGTGCACCTCGCTTGCCAACAGCGCTCGGCAGACCGGACGGTCACCCATCCAAGTGCTAGTCCAGCCAGACAGCGCTTAACTTCGATGATCTGACAGGAGCCGGTGTTACCACTGCGGCAAGGCCGTTGGCATACTCATGTTTACAGAATAATTTTTCCAAGACAGGTTCGAAAAATTCCCTGTTCACAGTTGAAAGTTTGTGTAGCGATCAGGTTACACCACATGAAGAAAAGACATAAAATCCATTGAAACATTTAAAAATTAATATTTGATAGTTCATAAACAGTTAAATAAAATGTCACATTACCTTTGGTTTCACATGTCATGATTTTAACACAGAAATACAGTTTGTAACGAAAGGGCACGCTATATGTGGTATACCACGCCAGGAAAAACAAAAACCAAAACATTTTAATGATTTAAAAAAAGGACTTAGTCAAAAACTTTTTTCGCAGTTAACTCAGAAGTGAAATCAAATTCACTTTCATAATTTAGAGCAATTTAATACCAGAGATTCGCTGCCATTCCTAAATAAATTCAGTTCGATGAAGCTGGCTTTTGCTTTCTTATGTCGCGTTTTACCGTAACAGTAATTTCTGAGAGCATTTCTCGTGGGGAAAAACCGCGGTCAGAATAATGTAATTTAAAAAAGGATTAAAACGGTCTTGACCACAATAAAATATTTATTTACAGTGGTTACTGGTTTCGATGAGTATGTGACCATCTTCAGACCGTTTACACCACGATGGTAGTTGGTGGTGGTAAACGTCAGCAGCTCAAACAGTGAGCAGTTGACGTTCGTGGAGTCACCACACATGCTCCGCTCACCACCACCACCGCCTACCATCGTGGTATAAATGGTCTGAAGATGATCACATTCTGACCGAAACCGTTAACCATTGTAAATAAATATTTTATTGCGGTCAAGACTATTTTTAATCTTTTTTGAAGTATTTTACAATAATGAGTTACATAGGTACGTTATGTCTGTTTCCCCAGTGCTGAGTTGTTACAATAAGGGGCTGATCTTTGCGTTGCCTTCTTTATAGTACAAGAGTATTAAATACCAGTAAATAATTTCACCGAAGATTATATCTGTCATTCCCCTTCACACTGGCCTCTTCCAAACGCTGTAGATAATGAAGAACTTCTACCATGTTTCATATCACCCTCCACTGCTGATGTGACTCGTTCTTGTGAAGTGGTATGTGCCATTCGGTTGCACGGACTCATTTAAGTAAGATGTGCCGATGTTTTAAGGTGGCAGAAAAGTGCTATCGTGTTTGGGAATACTCGCGAATACACTGTGATTGAAGTTGTCTGGTTTCTTAGGCGTTTCCATGCACGTTTCAAAGCCTCTGCAAGAATTCATGTATTCCATTCGCAGCCATATAACGTGGCTTAGTATAATGATCGTAAATAGATTCCAATAGACTTGGAATTGAGCCTTATCAAAGTCAATCGGTTTCAGACCCGACATTAATTGCAGGTCCCTGTCAGTCGGTTTCCGAGTGAACACTGCCAAAGAAACTGCATGATGTGGGCTTTTGGAGTGGGGTACCTAGCCAAAGGCAGTTACCGACAGCAGCAAGTCTTCTACTGGGCCAAATAAGTCTAGTGAGATGCATCACCGAACACACACACTCGTAATTACTGGCAGAATGTCAAAGACACTTTTCGAACTCACTCTCTGAAGTCAATTCTGGCGGAATTCTTTTCTCCCCCTCCCTTCCTCTAACCTCCATAAATCCCAACCCTAAAATATTTTGCTGTCGGCTGCATTATCGCCTTCTTTTTTTGCTGTTGACACGTGTTGTGGTTTCCTATACTACGCCTCTTAAACTACGTATCTGTTTTCTTTAACATAGAACAAAATGTATTTGCAGGAACCGCTCCCTTTTAACGACCCTAAGTTTCAGTAAATTGTTAGTCAGTGGATGGAGTTACGTGACGGTGACACAGATCGAGAAACAGACGAAAAAGATGACGAATTTACAATAGCCAGTGATCATAGTTCTTTTAATGGAGGATGACGCAGAGGAAAAACTTCAGGACCAACCTGTTTCTCCAACGAAATATTTGAAATGTTAGTTAAAATCAAATGTTTTCTGAGTGGTGTTAAACAAAACTGCATATCCCTTCAGTGAATGTCAACTTAAAAAGAATTTCTCTTTGTACCTATCGAGGGCTACTTTTGTGTCGCAAGTTTAAATACTCGAATTAACTTTTATGTGAAAATTTACTTGCTAAAGAGATACTATAACGTCTCAGAACCTAAAATTCAGTTCTCTGTTTGTTTATGTGTACTGTTTAAAAAAAAGGACCCAAAAACATATGATTTTATGTAATGAAAACCAAAATATTTCAGTCTTTATTTGCGCAGTAAAATCAACACGGAGGTTCTGAACAACACTTAAATAACCACAAAAACAAATGTTATGCAACTTAAATTAAAAATTTCAGATGATTTGCACCTTTGAATGTCGGTTTAAGCATAGAGATCCCGGATACATTGTAGTATGAAGAATGCAGAATTGTGACCTCATGAGTTAAGGCTTAAAATGATGGAAATATGGTTTAGTTTGTGAAGATAGTTTATTACTATCTAGCGGAGAATTAATTTTTACCTCTATCAGAGTTAAAGTGTTTATGTATACTGTCTGTCACTAAATAAATACATAAATGAGTGAGGCTCTACAGTTTTCAGCAACACAATCGACGTAAGTTATTTCTATATAGACCTTCTGCAGGGGTGTTCCTGATACCCTATGTATAGAAGAGAAAAGGAATAACGAGAGTTATTTTACCATGAACAAATTTCTCTGAAAACAGGAAAGATAGTCACGAAATATTCCTCCATGTACACAAAAGAAAAAATAGGATTTCTGCATTTCCTTTGTTCATCATTTACTCTTACGGATTTCTGGAGTGAACAGGAAATAAATACCTTGTTTATGCTTCAAGAAATTTAAAATACCAACATAAAGATGAATTAATTCATGCATCTAATTTTTACACTTGATACTGCAGCAAATGTCTAAGTTTATTACTTTCAGATGCTGTAAAATCTATATTTTAGGTCTGTTATTGGTGCAATAGTATTATACAAAAAAGCTCCTATTACAGTTCCCAATAAGACCACAACATTTGTTTATTTTTTTAATAATAAAGCATTAATATAACACTACTCCCAAGCAAGCACAAGGTTTCTGATTTGTTGCTCATTTTGTGCTAACACTGAAAGAAGTGTAGTTTTGGGTATCGTTGCAGTTGATATAGCAGATACAACAAATATTTAATTAGTTTTTTAATTCCGTAGTTCATTATTTCGAAAGTAATACGCGTCTTTACAAAAAGTGAGTCTACGTTTTCAACCTATAATTGCTACGTTCCTCGTTAGCGAAGAAGGGGACAGGTACACGAACATGTAGATCCGCATTTGTTCTTAAAAACTGGATCATGATTGATTCCACTAAAAATTTACAGGAACAGACACAGCAAAATGTTTTATTTGGGGAACGACAAATACCACAATGTATCTTTGGCTAACCTCTTGTGATGCACAGCAAACAGGCAAGAAATATGTTGTCTCCAAGGAGAGTGAGACCTGAAAATATTTGAACTTGACGTCAATGTTTACACGAAACGCGCAATTTGTATTTTTAAGTATCAGAGTGTACGTCATATTTTATGTTAAAGCATTCAGAATTCCGTACTCATTGCGGATTCACTAAACATGTTTTATTTGGACATGAAGAGTTTGAGGGAAGTGAGGTAACTCATAACGTTCAGTCTGAGTTACAAATGTGTATTTAACCGGAGTTGAAATATATTTCCAGAAAAGTTTGCTTTTCTTTTCGTGGAAGCCCTGTAGCTGCAGAAAAAACTACAGTCGGCTAACAGTGCGTGTTGGACTCTCGTACACAGTTGCATATTCTGTGTCTTCAATGTAAGACAGCGAAAAATATTACGTTAAATTTACAGACCAAACAGGAGCCTGCTTACAGACTTTTTCTTTAAATTTCTAACGCACACAAGGCAGCAGCTCCAGTCTGTGGTTGTTTCGATAAAAGCACAGCGGACGCAGCCCTAAGCAAGAAAATGTAATAACACAATGCAACACAACAACAGGTGTTCGGGGATAAGACAGGAAGTCGCAATCTGTTCTGCATGGATAATGATGCCAATATAAGCTAGTAGTGTCAGAAATCTAGGCTTATCATCTGATGCGCGTCGCATAATTGCTCGAGTTGGTGCGTTTCTGGCGCCAGTTTCCATCGATTGTCATTTTGATCTTTGAGTCGACTTCGATGCTTATTTGTCTTCTTCACATCTTTGGCGGCGGGATTTAACGGCAGCGCGTGCGCTCCGCCAGAGGCGGGTGCGGGTATCCGCGGTGTGAGGTGGTGTGACGTCAGATTGTGCATGTGTGTTGCACTCCGAGAGGCCGAGTAGGCATCACGAAGGAGCGTGGCCAGCCGCTACGACGTGTTTAATCGTGCAAGGCAGATCCATGGCCCATGGTGGTGGGGTTTTTCTAGAGATTGGAAGGACAAGTTCCTGCGAGTCTGTTGCAAGCTACACAGGCCGAATAAATTGGAGTCGTCGAGATGCTTCGGTGGGTTGTGTACATCTTAACTGAATATTCCAGTGTTCTAAAGCCATTTGCGACTGTTCTAGTTGTTTGTCACTCATTCGGTGTCGTGACTTGATACCTAAAGGGCAATTAAGTAAATGTAGCTACGCCCAACAAACAAGCACGAAGTATGGCTAAACACGTAGCTAGAAGTGCAACAAGTAGTGCGTAAGTCGGTGTCTGGCATTCCAAGCCACGCCGGGATATTTCTCCCATTCTGCCTTGTCGTTCATTATTATAGTCTGGCGTTTAAATGTGCGCCGAGATAATTGTGTGTCTTTTTAACTTCTAGGCCATTATTTTATTGGTGGTTTTAAGCAATTGGTTCATTAAATTTTAAGTGCCGTGACTGGCCAAGAAACTCACGGAGGTAAATTGTGCTTGGGTTTAGCTGTGACGTATGTAATTGAAAGTTATTGATAACACCTGTTCTCTAGATAAGATTGTGTATCTCATGCCTCAGAACATTGTCTGCCGCTGATGTGGTTTATGTTGCAGATCATTGGCAGTGGTCGACGCGAGGAAACCGGGAGCCGAGTACCACGGTGGCAGAGTGATAGTTAAGGCCCTGAACCCCCCCCCCCCCACCCCACCCTTGCATATCTGGTTATGTTGTGACTGTTTTGTGAGTCCATCCTTCCGGTGAAGGGTTATGATGTCTGAAGTTTAAATTGCAGTGCAAAGTTGAGTACATTTTTATTTAATTTTCTGTCCCGTGGATCTCTTGTATTGGTTAAAACCCTTTGGTGTGCTCGCGGCTATCTGATTCATATGCAGAATTGAAGCGGCCTCATTTTAGGGGCTATTTGTCATATTATGTTCTAGTAGCCATGGTTTTATGAATATTTTTCATTAACCAACTTGGTTAACCAAACTTTAAAAAAAATTGTTTGGTCTAATTAATGCACCTCCTTAGTCGTGGAAGTGGTTCTTGTTTTTACTAATAACGCTTTTATGAATACTGTTTTACTTAGGGGATGTTGGCTAGCCAAACGTTGCAATATCTCTGTTTCGGACTTAATATATTT
This sequence comes from Schistocerca piceifrons, assembly GCF_021461385.2. Taxonomy (NCBI): domain Eukaryota; kingdom Metazoa; phylum Arthropoda; class Insecta; order Orthoptera; family Acrididae; genus Schistocerca; species Schistocerca piceifrons. Next base: position 294,917,088 of record NC_060142.1, read on the forward strand.
TCTTTGCGGTTGGAAGTAATTAGAGTTCTGATAGAAATCGTGTGGACATTAGTTTCATCTAAGTAATGAAATTTATGTGAGTTATTTTTCGTAGTCACGTTAAATTTTTCATTTTTTATGGGCATTGTTCTAATTAAAGAAATTTGTTTATGTCACTTGTTAAGGTTATGTGGCTTTGTAAGGCAATCGCCTTCGTATTATTGTTATGATTGGGATTTCATAAAAGCTTTATGATTGTAATAAATACGTGACAAGCACAACGGATTACTCCTGTGATTTCAGTGTGTCCTTGAGATCCACATCCCACTGTTAGTCTAAAAATTGAAGATCTTTACGTATTTTATCTATTTCCACCTGTTAATGTCTTATGGTATGTGCACTGATGAACCAAACCCCTATGACCACCTGCTTAAAAGCGTGGTGGTGCACGTTTAAAACGCAATATAGCAGTGATTCCGCGTGACATAGGTTCGGCAAGTCCTTGGTAGTTTTCCACACGTATGTTCCACCGGATGTTTACCCACATGTCTCTTTCAAATGGCTCTGAGCACTATGGGACTTAACATCTGTGGTCATCAGTCCCCTAGAACTTAGAACTACTTAAACCTAACTAACCTAAGGACATCACACACATCCATGCCCGAGGCAGGATTAGAACCTGCGACCGTAGCGGTCACGCGGTTCCAGACTGAAGCGCCTAGAACCGCACGGCCACACCGGCCGGCACACATGTGTCTCAGCTACCGTAAATTGCGCTGTAATTTGGGCACGGAGCTCTTGCTCGATAGCGTCCCAGATGTTTTCCATCTGGATCTGATTAGATTGGTTTGTTGACCAAGATAAAAACGTGAGTTCGCTATCATGTTCCACAAACACTGTAGCACAGTTCTGGGCCTCAACACGGACAGTTAACCTCTTGAATGATGCCATCTTCATCATCGTGGAAGACATCAGTATGGACAGGGATCAAGGTAGTCAGCAATTACGTTCACGTGATGCCTTCAGTTACTACCGAAAGTCCTATGGAAAACCAGGCGTACGTCCCTAGTAATATAATACTGCCCACACCAGCCTGCATCGGAGGCGCATGGCATATTTCGAGCACACATTCGCCTGAGTAGGCTGGTGTAACAAGAAACGCGGTTCATCTGCCCAGACATGATCATTGATCCATCCCCCAATCTCAATGTTCTCCTATCGATTGCAATCGCAGTTGCCGAAGGCGTTGCGTCGAGATGGGAAAGAGGGAGCACAGGAACGTCTGGAGGTCGCTTACTGCGGAGCCCTTATTCAACAAAGTGCACTGTATGGTGTTTCCCGAAACACTTGTACCTGCACCAGCATCGTACTCTGCCGTCAGGACTGTCACAGAGGCCGCACGTCCCGTCCGACTTAGAAAAAGAAAGTCTCTGACCTCCACGTTCCGCGATGAAGTGTAGACGTGATGTTACCGTCGTTCACCCTGATGATTAGAGCACCCTTTTGCACTAATGATGGCGTAATCGGACCGGACAATCGATCTGGTATAACAAGAAACGTGGTTCATCCAATCAGGAAGCACGTTTCCGTTGATCCACAAACAAATCTCGGTTTTCCTGTGCCCGATGCAATCGTAACTGATGATGCTAATGACAGTAGGACTCGAGCAGTCGAGCAGAATCGCCGTTTCCGGTATGCAAGTTCCCATGCTTCGGGCCTTAACAATCTTCCCTTTGTCAGAGTCACTTACGTCAGTGTATTTGCCCATTTATGGAGTGTATCATGTCTGGATTGATTACGTGATCGTCTCTGATCCACACAGGGTTTTTCATAAGTGCTATTCCAGATTTCTATGGGATTAGAGGGGACTTAGTAAATAAAGTTTTGATAAGGAACCAACATTCGTACCATTTGGATATAAAATGTCTGAAGAGATAATCCCTTGCAGATCTCTCACTTCACGGTGTGGTACATAGTGGAAGAGAATGTCTTCCGGATCGCCTCAGTCCATAACATACAGTTTACGTCCGACTGCAGCAATGGGTGCGAGGAACGTACGTTCCCAACTAGGAGGGATGACTGCGATGCACCATGGACGCGTACCAGGGATTGTGGATCATGTGTACGACAGTATGCATCGCAGATACACCTTGTGCATGGAACAGCAGGAACGCCACACGGAGCAGCCCCCGTAGCATACAGGTCAGACACAATTGTCTCCACTGTGTGCGTACTGCGTAGCAAGAGATTTGAAAGTGAGCAGATATATGTACTTACTTTACACTCAAAGGATACAGTTCCAGGCATGGATACTCGGATGAATCATTATGGACTAATTCCCCTCTATAACCTCTAGAAACTTGTTAGAGGAACATAGAGCTCTATGTAGGTCCTTTTCCGCGTCATGTGTCTGGCAATGACAACAGGGCACATACAGTCTCGCAGTAGGCAGCGGTTATAATGTTTCGGCTCATCTGCATATATTCTCATATCATGGTTTATTCTACAATGTCATGCTGTAAGACTTCAATAAGACTCCACAAATTCGTCTTACGGCCAGCCATCCACCCAGTCAATCTCCCACCCTCCCAGCCACCCACCCAAGCACCAACACACACACGCACGCACACACACACACGCACGCACACACACACACACACACACACACACACACACACACACACACACACACACACACATTGACGTAAATGGCAAATGTTACACCAAGAAGCAGCAGCCTGTTTCTACTAAGCTTTCTGGTATTGAGAGATGGCAGACCACTGTCTCACTTTAACAACAATTTCAGTCAGATTAACATTCATATTTTAGTCATGATCTCGCGCCGCGCTGGGTTAGCCGAGCAGTCTACGGCGCTGCAGTCCTGGACTCTGCGGCTGGTCCCGGCGGAGGTTCGAGTCCTCCCTCGGGCATGAGTGTGTGTGTGTGTTTGTCCTTAGGATGATTTAGGCTAAGTAGTGTGTAAGCTTAGGAACTGATGATCTTAGCAGTTAAGTCCCATAAGATTTCACACACATTTGAACATTTTTTTCATGATGTCGGTGTTTCCCAGTACTGCATTAGCTCTATGTAGTTGAAATTTTACGTGAGGAAATTGTGGGCAAAATGTTCATACAACTGCATGTGTAACCTGTAGAGGAGGCAGGGACCGTAGTGAAACAGAGAGAGAGAGATGAATTGGTGGCCAGAAATGCTGAGAGCAGCGTCTTGGCTGTGTGACTGATTCTGACTACCAGCACTCAGTGGATCGTACCTGCAGAGAGACTTCTGGCTGATGCCCTCTCATCCTTCCGCTTAGCGTTGGAGAGAAGGGTATCGGTTTGTAAAACATTTTACCTGGGCCAGGCAGCAGTCTATCATGAAGGTGGCCAGTTGGGAGGAAGTGGCTGGAGGAAGCCATTAAAGAAAGACTGATGTAAGCTGATCTTTTGTGCAAATGGTGGGAACTATGTCATGAACTATGTCATTCTCATGTTACAATCTGGGACGATACGGACGGAGTGGCTGGTGCAAGTGTTTGGTGGAGGCAAATCTGTAAACACCCTGACGCCAGAAAGTTGCCAAGTACTTTTAGCGAAACATATATTTCATGGACATGACTCTCTGTAACAGCTTTCGTTCAGAAGCTAGAAATGGTCGGCTCGGAAATATTATATCTCTCCATGAATGAGGGACTTTGGTCCTATATAGGTAGATGTTTTTTTGTCAAATCATGGCCCTGCTTACCATCGAGAGAACGACACTTCCCTAGTCTCTTTTCAGTAAAGAGAGTTGCTGACTGTCTCCTCTCAGTATGCCCAAAGTGGAGGTTTGCTCTTCAGCGCGGGACCCCAGTGCTGTGTCAATTTTGCTACAAGGCCAATAAAACAGTCAAGAGGGGACATTCAATGAGTCTGGAGAATCACTGTGATGTGTCACCTGGACGTCCACGGAAACTTTGGGCTCAATGTGATCGCCACAAACGGAGATGAGACTTAGCGATGGACACTACAAAATCCACTCAGTATCTCAGGTGACCATATATTCACTATATTCACGTCTCTTTTGTCTGCTCGTACTGTGCCATTGGGAAACGTCGCATGACAACTAGAGATTTCAATGTATGTTCGAGTAATCTATTTTTGAAGGTTCATGATAACTGACTGTAACCTCTGTGCGTATTTCAGTTGTTGTCACCAGTATATTCATCAGTGTGCAACGCGAACAAAGCCACGCTCTTCTCGTGCTGTGTACAGTTGCGGGGATCTGTGCCTACTCAGCCTGACACACTATGGTCCTGATCTCACGTCCTTTTAGCTCATTATGGAACCATGCAATTACAGCACATTGTCTGTTGTGATCTGTCGGTATGATGCTTCCATGTCTCTCACCCAAATGATTTACGATTTCTCGAAATTGAAAAGACGACGACAAGCAGCACGAGCAACATGCTGTGTTGCAGTCTTCATTTGAATAGTTTCAGTATCGTTTGATACATCCAGTAGCCAATACAGAAAATAAGCCCACGTACGTTATGGAATACTCCAATATCAATTTGGTAATGTTTGGTATATGTGGAACACCATCAGTTCCATATTATATACATAATGGGTTATACTACAATATTTGGCCACATGCCTTCATTGATATAATGACGGGAAATAATGAAGACAGGCTAAGTTACTGATTCATTTACTGTAGGTAATTTGTCATTCGACAGGCACTGATATGTAAAGGTTTTCGTCATATTTGTCCAAGCATATCTATCTTCAGACGTGTGCACCCATTCTGCTTGTATGTGACGTCTAGTGTCATCTGTCCAACTTTTATTAGGTAGTAGGTGAGAAACCTGGGGTTATCTGGATGCTTGTTCATTCCAATCTTCTATTAACCGATCCCCCCCTCCCTCCTCTCTCTCGCCATATGCTCTTCCCTCATCTCTGTGTCCATCCTCTCGTCATATTCTCCGTCCCCTCATTCAGCCCATCTTCTCCTCCACTCCCGCTACGTCCCCCTCGTCCCCAACCTCTTTGTCACTCTCCTCTTCTCCCCTATTTCTATCCACGTCCTCCTCCTCCCTCTCTTCTCCTGCAATCCCACTATCACCCCACCCCTCCACCCCAATAGGAAGGCGACGGTTTTTAGCAACACAGTATTTCTTTTCGGGTAGAAAGTAACCAGTAAACCTTCGATTATTTAAAAAATCGAACTCATCTACATAAAACAGCTTCAAAATTCGAACTACTTGACAAATGATTAAATGTGTTAAACATTTGCTGTTAAACGTAAGCGAGATAAAGCTAGAAAATGTTTCAAATTATGTTTAAAGTTTATTGAATGTTGCTAAGTGCTCTCATTATCAAACACTGGATGAGTATAGTCTTAGTAATTTGTGCTCAGTTTTAAGGAAACCTAATTTTTCAGGATTTTCAGTGTTTGTGAGCTCACACTTCGTGAACTGATATAGTCTAGCAGGAACAGGTGTATGCGTATGAGGATACCTTCTGTAAAACGTGTCGCAAATGGTTAGTAGTGAAGAAACAATAAATGAAAACGTCATGCATGGAGCGACAGTTTTTGACACATGTCAGTGGTTATGACGTCATATATCCTGGGTTATAAGTCGAACAGTGACATAATTTTGGAGGTACGTTCAGTGGTATATTTATTGCTTGCGAAATATGTTACTAATTGAATCAGTCGTAAGGTAGGAGTAAATTAAAACGTTATGACCGATGCGACAGATTTTCATGCATGCCAGTGTTAATGACGTCATATCTCCTGACCTATGTGCCGTACAATGATATAAATTTTGCAGATACTTTTATTGGTATATGTCGGTCCTCAAAATGTGTTCTGAATAAGATTAGTAGTAAAGAAATAATAAATTAAACCTTCGTACCTCATGTGAGAGATTTACTACGAGAAAGAAAAAATGAAGATAGTGGTTATAATTAAAGTGCAGCTATTCATGGAGGTCCATTGTAGGCTGTAATTATCATATGGCAACGAAACTTGGCAGAACGCGTTGATGCGGGATTGATTTACCCTGGAAAAAAATTAGTTCCAGTTTTGTCTGTCAGTTGCAGATCTGACCCTGTATGCTCATTGTGTGACGTTATTATACCCACGCTGACATTTGACAAGCCATAGCATGATTGCAGATTATGGCTACCTAGAAGAGAAATGTGTGTTCTAAGTGCCACGCGTGATTAGCCGAGCGGTCTAGGGCGCTGCAGTCATGGACTGTGCGGCTGATCCCGGCGGAGGTTCGAGTTCTCCCTCAGGCATGGGTGTGTGTGTTTCTCCTTAGCATAATTTAGGTTAAGTAGTGTGTAAGCTTAGGGACTGATGACCTTAGCAGTTAAGTCCCATAAGATTTCACACACATTCGAACATTTTTTTGTGTTCTAAGTGAAACTGTTTTGTATGGACGACATCAATTACGGTGCTGCATTGAGAGGGTACCGTCTACTAAAAGATCTGAAAAGAGGTGCGATGTCGTTAAATGGTTTGAGGAAGACGATAATTAATTTCTAAAACACGAGTGAATTTGGTATGGTACCTGGAAGAGGAAGACGTCCGAAGAGGAAGGCGTCCTGCCCCGGGGTAAGTTATTGCCGAGGTTGCGTTTGCTGTAACTGACCATTTAGCGCTTGTCGCTGGTAGTGCTAGTAATCGTGCAGTGTCGCGAGAATTGTCCATCGCATGGTCAACAGTACGGAAAGTTTTGTTGGCTATTCTACACTGGTACCCATACAAGACCAAGATGGTGTAGCAATTGAAACCTCATGATCCGTAGCAACTCTCTGAATTTGCTTTTCGGTTTTTGCCACAGATCGATGTTGAGATTTGGCTGGGTGCTACTCTGTAGAGTATCTGGAGTGTCGAGGCACATTTCACACAGAACTGCCGAATTTGGGGCACTGTTAAACGGCATGTTGTGCACTGAGAGTATTTGCGGTAGCAGTATGTGACTGCGTGGTGTGGATGCACAAGCACGTTTATTCTCGGTCCGTTCTTCTTTAAAGAGAATACATCCAGATGGCCTTTCAGGCTTATCCTCTGCACGTTGCCGAGACCTCCTTGTACACCACACCATGCTATTCCTGCTTTGGAAGAGTGCAGCTTTGTGGAAACCGTTGTTTCCACGCAAGATGTACCTATTACACACCCTCACGAGACTGTTATCTTTAAAGTTTTTTAGATGCCTGACCTACAAGATCACCTGATCCATGTGACTTTTTGGCTCTGGCGAACACGTTCGGCGTCTGCCTGATCTGAAGGCCAGTACTCAGGAAACCATTGCTCTGATTCTACAGGAAATGCTGTGAGCAACTATTGATTACGTCGTTTTATGGATACAGCGTCTCTTCAATGACTCCGGTGCTCATCTTGAACAAATAATGTAAGCGGCAGTTAATAATACATTACGTCTTTCTCACTTGTTTGACTTTTTCTGTTACGTAATCAATTACATACGGAAATACACACACAAAAAAAGTTTTTCATCAGCCCGGTTCCCAGAATTCCACAAGACAGACGTTGACTGTGTATGTTGCATCATAGACCACTCCCTTTGACTGTTCAGAGATGTCAATAAACCCGCCCAAAGATGTAAACAACCATGCATGAACAGCGCCTATAAGACGTAGGGGGATCCGACGGGTCCACAACTCTTTTGTGGATACGTGTGTAGCAAGCACGGGACCCCGAGCTAATGTGGCCCTCCTTCCTTTCCGGGCTGCATACCTTACTTTTCCGCATCCTTCCCTATCCCCCATCTTCGCCCCCCCCCTCCCCTCACTTCTTGCTCTTTCCTTCCCTTTATCCCCCTCTGGGAGTATGGTTTGTGCCTACGTCCGGAGACGGACGCTCGTAAATGTAACGCATTCTTCGCCTTCTCTGCTTGTATGTCTTCATCCATCCTTTGTCCATCTCTCTTCCTTACCTCTTCTCTTTACCCTTTCTCCGCTGCGGCGTTTGAGACCTCTCTTCTTTCCTTTCCCTTTCTTTGTTTTTCCCTTTCCCTTTCTTCCTCCCTGTGCGTGTCTGAAGGCCGACCCACGCATTTTTGTGCGTAGCTGGTGACGGGGTAACGCGTAATTCCCTGCCCCGGGTAGACAGGTAGGACACGTGCGTACCCCGTGGTAATGGCCAGGCCCAGGGAGGGGTGATTACCCGAGCTGATACCTTCCGAAAGTGCCGATTGGTCCCTCCGTCCGTTTGTCAGGAGGTGTGACCTCCAGGCACAAAAATTGCTGCGTACTTCACTGCTCCACACCTTCCCTGTCTGGGTTGAAGCACACTGCACTTTAAATTCCTCGCATGGAGTTGTTTATACACGCTCCCTCGATGGATTGTCTGACGAAGAAATTCAGCACTACCTGTCTGACCAGGGCGTAACGGCTGTTCATAGAGTTATGAAAAGGGTTGACATGAACATCATTCCAACCCACACTGTCTTCTTGACATTTGACAAAGTTCAACTCCCATCGAAAATCAAAGCAGTCTATGAGATAATTTCCGTTCGCCCTTACGTCCCAAACCCTACGCGTTGCTACCGGTGTCAGCGGTTCAATCACACCAGCCAGTCCTGTTCCAATCTGGCCAAATGTGTTACGTGTGGCAAGGATGCCCATGAGGGTGCATATCCACCTCCATCCCCGCGCTGCATCAACTGTATGGGTGACCACGCTGCTTCCTCTCGAGATTGCCCCGTTTTTAAAGACGAAAAGCTCATCCAGGAAATCAGAGTGAAGGAAAAAGTGTCGACTTTGCTGCTCGAAAATTATTCGCCAGTCGACAGCCCACCGTGCCTCAGACAGGAAAATACAGCACTGTCCTTGCTTCTCCTCGGCCAACAAAGGAGGCGGCCATGCAGACTTGCGACCTCACCTTTAGTGCCACGGTCGTCAGATCGACCAGCGCAAAGATCGCCCGTTCAACCTCACCACTTTCGCCTGCCCGCTCTATGGCTCACCCTTCATCGGTTTCTGCTAAATCTCGAGCCCAAAAGTGAGACACCAAGACTTCGGAAAAAGAGCATACTCGTGAAGAGTTTTTACGTACGGCAACTTCCAACCATCGGGTCCTCCTTCCTCTAAACATCATACTTCCAAGAAGGCTACAAAGAAACCCAGTTCCTCTCCTTCTCCGCCAAGGCGTGTCCCATCTACAGCACCACCTGGCGGAAATCGCCCTCGGCCGTCTTCTGTGTCGCCAAGGCGCTCTGCTGGCGGCCGATCAACCAGCCGATCGCTGGTGGCAGGAGCTGCTCCAGAACAACCTATGGATCAGGATCTTCTGCCTTCGGCTGAATGCCATTCCATGCTGTCGGTCGCAAGCTCTGAGCATTCGATGAGTTGACAGCAACCTTGATCACATTCCTCCATTTTCTGTTCACCCTAAGTCCATTATCCACTGGAATATCCGCGGCATTCGAGCCAATCGGGATGAATTGTCGATCCTCTTACGTTCCTACTCGCTGGTCATCTTCTGTCTTCAGGAAACTAAGCTGTGTCCCCATGACCGCTTTGTTCTCCCCCATTTTCAGTCCGTCCGATTTGATCTCCCTTCTGTTGAAGGCACTCCAGCCCATGGAAGACTCATGATTCTTCTCCATAATACTCTCCAGTATCACCCAATCTACTTAAACACTTCCTTCCAAGCTGTCGCTGTCCGTCTTTCCCTTTCTGGATATACCTTTTCTCTTTGTACTGTATACATTCCATCGTCCACACCAATGGCACGAGCTGATCTCCTTCATCTTCTTGGTCAGCTTCCACCCCCCTATTTGCTGGTTGGGGACTTCAATGCCCACCACCCGCTTTGGGGATCTCCACATCCTTGTCCACGTGGCTCACTATTGCTAGACGTCTTCCACCAAGCGGATCTAGTTTGCCTCAACACTGGGGTCCCTACATTTTTGTCTGCCTCCACGACAAATTTCGCTCACTTGGACCTTTCGGTCGGTAGTGTTCCGCTAGCTCGGCGCTTCGAATGGTTCGCCCTTGACGATACACACTCGAGTGACCACTTTACATGTGTCCTTAGACTGCAGCCTCAACTGCCATATATGCGCCCGCGACGCTGGAAGTTTGCCCAGGCCGATTGGACACTTTTTCGTCTCTAGCGACATTCGATGACCGTCACTTTCTCAGCGTCGACGATGAAGTCACACATATTATCGACGTTATTCTTACAGCTGCGGAACGTTCAATACCACGCACCTCCGAATTGCCGCGGCGCCCCCCAGTTCCTTGGTGGAACGAGGCGTGCCGTGACGCAATACGTGAGCGGCGACGTGCTCTTCACGTTTGCCGCCGCCATCCTACTTTGGCCAACTGTATCCGCTATAAGCAGTTCCGTGCGCGATGCCGTCGCGTCATCCGCGATAGCAAGAAAGCAAGCTGGAACTTCTTTATTAGCTCATTTAACACCTTCACTCCCTCTTCGGAAGTTTGGAGTCAGCTTCGACGGTTATCAGGCACGCCTAGTTTCTCCCCGGTCTCAGGGCTCACTGTCGCGCATGATACATTAGTGGACCCCGTCGCAATTTCTAACTCATTGGGTCAGCACTTTGCTGAGATTTCGAGCTCTTCAAATTACCCGCCAGCGTTTCTCCCGAAGAAACGTGCAGCGGAAGTGCGACCTCTTGCTTTCTCCTCTCAAAATCGCGAAAGCTACAATACTGTTTTCTCCATGCGGGAACTCCAACATGCACTCTCTTCTTCTCGCTCCTCCACTCCAGGACCGGATGGTATCCACGTCCAAATGTTGCTGCATTTACCAACCCATGGTCTGCGTTACCTCCTTCGCCTTTATAATCGAATTTGGACTGACAGTACTTTTCCCAGACGATGGCGGGAAGCTATCGTCGTTCCTGTTCCGAAACCTGGAAAGGACAAACATCTCCCCTCTAGCTATCGCCCCATTTCTCTCACGAGTAGTGTATGTAAGGTTTTGGAGCGTATGGTGAATTGCAGATTAGCTTGGTGGCTGGAGTCCCGAAGTCTTTTAACACCTGCCCAATGCGGATTCCGAAAGCATCGTTCTGCAGTTGATCATCTTGTTGCTCTCTCCACTTATATCATGAACAATATTCTCCAGAAACGCCAAACAGTAGCAATATTTTTTGATCTGGAGAGAGCATACGATACCTGTTGGAGGACAGGCATCCTCCTTACACTGTTCTCTTGGGGCTTTCGAGGTCGACTGCCCCTTTTTCTTCGCGAATTTATGGCAGAGCGCACATTTAGAGTGCGGGTGAACACTACTCTCTCCCGTACTTTCTCCCAAGAAAACGGGGTACCCCAGGGCTCCGTGCTGGGTGTTGTACTGTTTGCCATTGCCATAAATCCAATTATGGATTGTCTCCTTCCTGATGTCTCGGGCTCCCTCTTTGTGGACGATTTTGCGATCTACTACAGCTCTCAACGGACCAGCCTTCTTGAACGACGTCTTCAAGGTTGTCTCGATCGCCTCCACTCTTGGAGCGTCGAAACCGGCTTCCGTTTTTCTCCCAGTAAGACCGTTTGTGTTAATTTTTGGCGACGTAAGGAGTTTCTTCCACCCTCCTTACATCTAGGACCTGTCATCCTTCCGTTTTCGGACGTCGCTAAATTCTTGGGTCTTATGTTTGACAGAAAACTATGCTGGTCCTCCCACGTTTCCTATCTTTCGGCTCGCTGTCTGCGATCCCTCAACACCCTCCGTGTCCTGAATGGTACCTCCTGGAGAGCGGACCGAGTGGTCCTTCTCCGCCTCTATCGCGCCTTAGTGCGCTCGAAATTGGACTATGGAAGCATAGTTTACTCCTCTGCTCGGCCGTCTATTCTTCAGCGTCTCGACTCTATCCACCACCGTGGATTACGTTTAGTTTCTGGAGCTTTTTACACCAGCCCTGTGGAAAGCCTTTATGCTGAGACTGCTGAACCTCCGCTGTCCAATCGGCGAGCAGTCCTTCTGAGTCGTTATGCTAGCCATCTGTCTTCCATGCCTGCTAATCCAGCCCATGACATTTTTTTCGACGCCTCCTTTGATGTAGGGTATGCAGGCCGCCCCTCCTCCCTACTACCACCGGGAGTCCGCTTCCGTCAACTGCTCCATTCTCTTTCCTTCCGCTTTCCTAAAACCTTCTTGACAACTTGGGGTACAGCACCGCCTTGGCTCCGACCCCGGATCTGCCTGCTCCGTGACCTTTATCAGTTTCCCAAGGATGGTACCCCTTCACTTGTTTATCGTCGGGCATTTTCTGCTCTATGTGCACAAATGACGGAAGCCACATTTATTTACACTGATGGCTCAAAAACATTGTTTGGTGTAGGGAGTGCCTGTATTGTTGGCGACACCCCAAATCAATTTCGGCTTCCTGACCGGTGTTCGGTGTATACTGCGGAGCTTTACGCTGTTCTCCAGGCTGTCCACTACATCCGCCGCCATCAGCGGATACAGCATGTTATCTGCTCAGATTCTCTCAGCTCTCTCCTCAGTCTCCAAGCTCTTTACCCTGTCCACCCTCTGGTCCACCGGATTCAGGACTGTCTGCGCTTGCTCCACCAGGGGGGCGTCTCGGTGGCGTTCCTCTGGCTCCCGGGACACGTTGGTATATATGGAAATGAGGCGGCCGATATGGCGACCAAGGCTGCAGTCTCTCTTCTTCGGCCAGCTATTCAATCGATTCCCTTCGCCGATCTACGGAGCGTTTTATGTCGTCGTGTTGTTCTTTTATGGCACGCACATTGGTCGACACTTCCCCATAATAAATTGCGGGACGTGAAAGCTCTTCCTTGTGCTTGGACCTCTTCCTCCCGAACGTGTCGTCGGGAGGAGGTAATTTTAACTAGACTCCGGATAGGGCACTGTCGTTTTCCCCATCGACATCTCTTAAGCGGCGATCCTCCCCCACTCTGTCCCCACTGATCTCAGCTGTGGACGGTAAGACACCTTTTAATTGAGTGCCCCTATTTTACTTCGTTACGTGCCCGTCTACAGCTGTTGCCTGATATATCGTCAATTTTAGCAGATGACACGCGCTCGGCCGATCGCGTTCTCGAGTTTATTAGTGCCAGTGAAATGACATCAGTCATTTGAAGCTTTTTTTGGGGACAACCAACCCCTTTCTGTAGTGGATTTTTAAGCCTTCCTTCTGCTTTTAGTTTCTCCAATTTTTTGAGTTTCATTCCCATTGCTGCTGGTTTCCATTTTCGGTTTTTTACTGTTTCCTAAGTCACGGACCGGGCGCTAATGACCATAGCAGTTTTGCGCCCTAAACCCAAAAAAAGAAAACATGCCTAGACGGTCAATACCGCGGTTCGATCGCGTCCTCATTATTACTTTTTGACAGGAAGGGCTCTCAACAAGGGATGTGTTCAGGCGTCTCGGAGTGAACCCAAGCGATGTTGTTCGGACATGCAGGAGGTTCAGAGAGACAGGAACTGCCGATGACATGCCTCGCTCAGGCCGCCCAAGGGCTACTACTGCATTGGATGAACGCTACCTACGGATTATGGCTCAGAGGAACCCTGAAAGCAACGGCACCATGTTGAATGATTATTTTCGTGCAGCCACAGGACGTCGTGTTACGACTCAAACTGTGCGCAATTGGCTGTATGATGCGCATCTCTTCACCGATGAGTGTCGCATATGCCTTTAACCAGACAATCGTCGGAGACGTGTTTGTAGGCAACCTGGTCAGGCTGAACGCCTTAGACACACTGTCCAGAGAGTGCAGCAAGGTGGAGGTTACCTGCTGTTTGGGATGGCATTATGTGGGGCCGACGTACGCCGCTGGTCGTCAAGGAAGGCGCCGTAACGGCTATACGATACGTAAATGCCATTCTCCGAACGATTGTGCAACCATGTCGGCAGCATATTACCGAGGCATTCGTCTTCATGGACGACAATTAGCACCCCCATCGTGCACTTCTTGTGAATGAATTCCTTCAGGATAACGACATCGCTCGACTAGTGTAGCCAGCATGTTCTCCAGACATGAACCCCATCGAACATGCCTGGGATTGATTGAAAAGCGCTGTTTATGGACAACGTGACCTATCAACCACTCTGTGGGATACATACCGAATCGCCGTTGGGGAGTGGGTCAGTCTGGACCAACAGTGCCTTGTGGATAGTATGCCACGACGAATACAGCCATGCATCAATGCAAGAGGACGTGATACTGGGTATGAGAGGTACCGGTGTGTGCAACGATCTGGACCACGACCTTTGAAGGTCTCGCTGTATGGTGGGACAACATGCAATGTGTGGTGTTCATGAGCAATAAAAAGGGTGGAAATGATTTTTATGTTGATCTTTATTCCAATCTTCTGTACAAGTTCTGGAACTCTCGCAACCGAGGTGATGCAAAACTTTTTTTGATGTGTGTATTTCTATACGCCTTTCCTGCATTCACATTGTCATATTTGAAACTGGTGGCCAAAATTGCAACTAATTTTTTTTTCGAGCGTAAAACTATTTCACATTGATACGTTAGATAATCCCCTGACTTTCGCTGCCATGCGATAATTACAGTCCACACTGGGTCTCTGTGAGTAGCTGCACTTCGGTCATAACCACCTGGTAATAAGCGACAAACTTTTCTCCTTTTATAATTGTGGGGGTTTCAGCGATAAAAGGTTTAGTGTAAGTTTCAAATTATACACAAAATTTGTTGCAAGGCTCTTAGTGTTCTCATTCTAAAATACTGCATGAATATAGTCGGAGTATTTGCGAGCAGTACATCACACTTCGTTTTACGCCCCAGCCCCTTGAGAGGCTGGAGGTTCTTATGTCCCACTGCATCTTCCCAGATAATAAGTGATATGTAAGTCAAATTTGGTTGAAATTGATCCAGTAGTTTAGAAGGATATGTACACACATTAAAAGGTAAAGATATACATAAAAATTTTATAAGATGTAGAGGTTTGTCTCGATCAGTTCTAATCTCATGTGAGCTAGTAAAGAGTTTACCTGGTACATCTAAACCTACGTATTCTCTCCCACTCTCCTACTTAGTAAATTTGTTTAAATTTATCTCCCTTCAAGCTTTCCCTGAAGGTTAAAATGGTTCAAATGGCTCTGAGCACTATGGGACTTAGCAGCTGTGGTCATCAGTCCCCTAGAACTAAGAACTACTTAAACCTAACTAACCTAAGGACATCACACACATCCATGCCCGAAGCAGGATTCGAACCTGCGACCGTAGCGGTCTTGCGGTTCCAGACTGCATCGCCTTTAACCGCACGGCCACTTCGGCCGGCTTTTTCCTGAAGGAAATCTTTCCACTATTCAATTTGGGAATAGTATTCGCCTTTCAAGCACAGGACTCCCCGCTGCAAATCAAAACTGGCAGTGCATGCAGAGTATAAACTTTATTTCTTAGACACATCGAAATACTTTCGAAACCAGAGTTTATTAACGAGAAGGAACCACAGCCATTTGCTTTCGCGATCTGTCCTACTGTGGTTAGAGTGCATGCTTAATGAGTTAATGTCGGAAAATATTACTTGCTGGAGAATGAAACACATCTGTTAATTGAAAAATGCTGTCCAGTGCGCTGTTTTTATTTATATAGATATACTGACTAAAAACATCCTCGCAGTGTTCATACCACAACTCCTGGAGTTCACCGTCAGATGGTTATTTGTTTGCCACTTGCAAATTTGGTACTGTGCAGGAGTATGCATGTGAGCTGGGAATCAGATTTCACGAATTTCAACACTTGCGTACGTGGCTGTGCGAGGCCAACATCCTGCTGCCGTTTTCTGCGTAAAGGGATTTCATCTCAGAGATAGACTGGACGAGCAGCTGCACATCGGAGCGAGCTGTTCAGCGGCGGCGGGAAATTACTACAAGAATAGAATCAGCGTCAGCAATGGAGTTGGCAGGAAGTTGGCTCGCTGGGCTGACCCGATTCCCGAAGAGGGGCGGAAACGTCTTTATTTGTCTGTCGCCGCCGGCGATGACGTTTCCAGAGAGCACGTCAGCTGAAGTCCCTGCGGACAACACGGTCGCTGGGCTACTTTCTCTTCTGTTGGGTCGTAAATCAAAACCCTCCCGTGTGTCCAGGGCGCCTCTAGCGTTGCGGCTTGCCAGCCAAATGTCAATATTGCCACTTCCTGAATCTCCTTTTGTTTTGGAAATTTCAGGAGAAAGAGATCGTGTCGTAGATGGTAGCTTCCGTGCTAACAGCGTTCATGCGTGCTGTATGTATGCAGTTACATGGATTTACGAGTTTCGATCTGTGAGGTAAATGGGCAATAGGATGAAAGGAAGTTATTGACTGATTCAGTTTCACTGATACAGAGTTAACGATCACAAACATTGTACATTTATAAATTCAACGCTTAGAAACGTAACACATAACTTAAGAGCGCTCCATGGAGTATCAGACACCTTTCTCTTGAGCTGTAGTAATCTGATTAAGGAGAAGAATAACTGAATTTAAAAAAAATCCACCAACAAAGCTCACAAGCAACATGATTTCACTTCTGCACCTCTTAGGAATTTAAGGAGATTAACAGCCGTTTAAACACAATACTTACAAGATCATTGTCGAAAATTCAGCTTCTCTCTTTACAATGAACTACGTTGATTTTTGGCTTGGAGCTAGGACAGTCTTGCTTAAAACCATGTTGCTATGAAACATGAACAGGTTCCATTTGGCGTATTAATATCGTAATTTTATCTAAACGGTAAATAACCGCGAGTGTATATAACTGACATAAAAATCTGCCTTTGCTCAACAGATTACCAGAAACAGTTCAGTATTAGAGACACAACAAGAAGTGATAAATCAAAACTGTACCTAAAATTTCATGAAAAACTATAAATAAAAAAACTGATTCTACATGTAATGACGTGAATGTAAACGTATTTCAAATAATATAACTTGTTTCACCAGACACAGTCGTGATCTCATTTACATTGTTTATTTTTATTTTTACATGACTGGTTTCAGTCTTCTTAGAGATTATTTTCAGACCTTACTATCCTTGATCACGGCTGTGTTTATTGACATAAGTTATAAAGATCTGTTTTTCGTGGAAAAATGTTCTACCAAGTATTTTAAATAAATTTTCCTGCAATAGACGACTATACCTTCCATACTGAAATGTCAACTTCTTGAAATATGTGTTTTCTATTTGTTTTGGTTACTTTTAAAAAATACACATATCAAAATTGTGTTCGGTACTGAAAACAATGTTAGTGATATTATAAGACGTATCACCTGAACAACAGACCATTTTCATAAGACAGAGATCTACGAAAGTGCATGTGGCTATTGTGGCAGAGTATTCATGGGACGAACTTGTAGAAACTTTCGGATAAGTTTCAAGGAGCATAAAAAAATCTAATGGTAACAGTAAAAGCGCCTTTGCACTAAATCTCCTAAACAACAAACATACATCCAAAGACGTTAACGAAAAGCTCCAAATTTTGCATTATGCTAGGAAAGGGAAGCAAATGAATACCTCAGAGGAAATTGAAATTTTTAGTCTTTTAAAAAGTCAACCTGATACACTTCATAACGGCCGACCATATATTCAGAACAAAAATCTCCTTGATAACTTCATCCACATGCTGCTAATGACCAATCAGAAATCTACAATAAAATGAAATTTAAAATTTAATCTCACATCAGTATTCGTTTTAATATTTATGTTTATTTGATTTGATTTTCCGTACTATTTTATTTTTTACTTTTTTAACTTTAATCAGCTACACACATAAATTTACAGCCACAGTGTTTGAGATTATAATTCCATTAATTCCACTCCTAGATTTACTTTTTGATCGGTATACTGTAATGTCTTTCTAAGTGCCTAGCTGTTAAATGAACAAGAAAGTACCTGTGAAAAGAGAGGAATAGTAAACACGGACTTGAAGACATTGACATTTAATTCAGCGAGACATACTTTTCTGCTGCAAGTAAATACTTTTGTATTCACATCATTACGTCTGTATTTCTGGAGGCAGTACAACATATTTTGTATAGAATCACAGTCACATGAAAACGGTCTAAAAGGATGAAACTAGCTGTGAACAAATGACGCTAATACAACAAAACCGGAGAATGACATCGTCTTTTAGTTGATTCTACAGTTCCACCCACTCGCATGCAACGAAAACGTCAGTCATTGCTTCTTGTAATCTGATTACTAATGGGCAGTATATCTCACAACAAGTTACAAGACTCCAGGGAAGGAAACCATTCAGCCTCTGTGGCTAAGCGAGTGCCAAAACAGCAAAGCTCGAGCTTACGGTACCTGACAGACAATCCATTTTGTAGGCACAAGCAAATCACCATTACTTGGGGTCTCCATTGTAAGAGTCCACAGCCGGCTCTGCACTTTCAACACCAGCGAGCCACACGTTCAAACATGCGAAGTGTATCCTCTACTCGACAGGACAGAGGGGAGCCTTCACTGCTCTCGGACTAACCTTGCGCACTCTGCATTGAACAAGCCAAGTTCCCTCGTCAACAAGCCGACCCTCGAATTGTCACCGTTTCTACCAGAGAAGTCAACAGCGGCTCACTGAATCAGAGTGGTACGAAACACAAAACAGTGCCACCCTTCGCACGCAGTCTCTCGCTCTCTTGTCGGCCCCTCTGTGCCCTGGTACGGTCAGATGCCGCTAAACAACCAGATCAGTCTCGAGCAGCCGACTTTAATTGGCAGAGTTGAGCTCTGACTTCTCTTCCAGTATGGAGATCAATACACTTGAACTGCGGCAAAAGCATTTAGTGACTCTTTCAGCGGATTCACTAATCGCCTGAAAGTTGCTCAGGAGAATTTCATCTCCAGCTCGGTAGGTGGTCGGCTACAGCTCCAGTTTTTACCTCTTAGTTTCCCTTTGATGGGCTTTTTTAATTTATCTCTTAACCTTTCTTCACTGAGTAAGCATCTGTTGAGCAGTGCTCCTCTCAGGTGAAATTTCAACAACTGACCAGAAGTTACACAGTGGATGGCTACTGATAACCGAAGAGCAAACTCATGGCTTTCATGACGGACAGTATTAAACGCCATGGTTAACCACGGAAACGACAGATCCGAACCGCTCTGATCGCTGCTACGATCTCCTATATCAACAGACCTCAGGTTACAATTAACGTACCCAGCATACGATAGATTTGGACAGTAAAGCGCGGTTGTGATAATACGCTGAATTCTCATCCATAAACAGAACTGTTTAAAACTATGGGTAGTAAAAAATGTAGTGTTATTAGTTACCACACAAAGAGATGGTCATAAGGTTTCAAAAATACCTTGAGTATTGTACTACCACTTGAGCCGAATAATCTTAGCGAGCCGTGACTTGCTGCGATGCTCATGGCAGGATAGTTTCTCTGTCGAAGTTATGCGCTTTGCGGTGTCCTGGTTGGCTAGCGCCCTGCATTTAGGAACGGTCGGGGCTGTGACGGAGACTCGGTTGGTGGCAGAGGGAACCCAGTCAGCGCTTGGTGTACTGCGAGGACGCATGGTGTTGACACTCGGGCGCCTGGGTCTGGTGACGAGCCCAACTGGTGTGCGGAAGCAGTCACCGGTCAACATAGGCCCTGTTTAAGAGTAGTGTCTATCTAGAATCCTGAGGAGAGCGTGCCTGTTAACGGCAAGCTTCTGGACTGACTTTAATTGGTGAGCCATTTGGTGGCGGAAATTTTGGATGTCATTGTTCCGTGTAGCCATTTTTATTTTCGCTAGTAATTCCTTAAACCACTTGAACGTGGGTCCGGGATACTTGGTACTGCAAGTCCACCTAACTGCGCTGTGCCCAGGTTCTGTTGCATTACAAGAGTGGCCGATATTCGGCGATTCCATTTTTTATTATTATGAACTCTGATTCATAAAACTGACCACTTAACATACTAACAATAATATGTTTTGTGGTCAACTTTATAAATCAAAGTTTATTTTCTGTAGAAAACTTCAGCCACCACATTAAACTGGAATTGCCAACTTCTTTTTGGTTGGCAAATATAGTAGTAACAGTTTTGCGCCGTCAAACGATGCTTTGGTATTTAAGGTTGTGTGGGGATTGTCTGGTCCTTATCACCTTGAACTAGTTGTGGCTTATAAATTTATAAAATGAAATTTAACGTCATTAGAGATTGACTTATGAACTGTTGTTTCAATAGTAACTGCGGTTGTCACACTACAACATTTAACATCTTTTTCTGCATTTTGCGCTACCCAGTGCTTGGCTGCTGGTTTTCGTATTTTAGTGAACTATTTATTAATACACGGTCTGTGTGTTCTAGAAGCCGTTATTGATGTGAGCACACCCTCCTGCCTGTTGTTGTCACTTGAGCTCTGGTGCACGGAATTTAGACGCGCGGCCGATGTGAACGACGAACGTCGAGAATGTGCTGATTGCTGTGTAGATCTTTCGGGCTATCGTAACTATCGTAACATCATATTGCCCAATGTTTTCCATAATAGTTAATTCACGTATTTATGAGATCTTGCTATTTGAGTATTTTTTGAAACCTAATAGCTTTCACAAATTGTTATTTTTCATATTCGCAAGGCCTGATAATTGACTGGTGAACTGAGATCTGTAGTTATGTTAAAGTTATATTTGTGTGAAGTAATTTCTTTATTAATTTAAAGTTGGGGTCATAAGGCTGTTCCTCTTTTAAAAGTTTTTGAAATATTCTCATTATTTTAATACCATTGAATAATCGGTGTAGATCACCACCATTAGCAAATACTAATAAGTCACTGTGTTGTTACCAGTGATCTGTATTAATTAATGTGGTGAAAATAAATTTTTGTATCCTCAGAATGTGGTCAGCATTCTACTCCCGCAGCCCATGTGCCCTGCTTACCAATCCAACACCTTACCACTTAGTATGTAGCAGCAATACAAAACGGATATAAGCATCAACACAAAAATGAGAAAAAAAAAAGATTGGCCAAGTGCGAATAGCACTAGCGCACTGAGGATTCCGTGCAAACTTAATCGAGAATCTCAAAGATTTTTGCCTGGTTTCGATATAGATGCTGGAAAGATATCGGTCCCGCGTATTCCAAGCCCGTGTCAAAATGT
Organism: Schistocerca piceifrons; assembly: GCF_021461385.2. Lineage (NCBI taxonomy): Eukaryota > Metazoa > Arthropoda > Insecta > Orthoptera > Acrididae > Schistocerca > Schistocerca piceifrons. The sequence continues at coordinate 294,938,121 of NC_060142.1, forward strand.
CTACAGTAGTTCCTAAGGCTAGCCCAAACATGCAGACAGAAGGGAGCAGGGGACTTTGGTTTATATATGTAGATATCGTTGAGTTAATAAAATATTTTTTTATTTACTTACTAAAACATGACTAAAACTTACATTTTACGTTTGCGTGCAGTAATGTTCGTCTCTTATGTTTCTGACGGAAGATGAATGCAATGCATGTTCTAATAACAGAAAGGTATTTTTATGTGGTATAATTACAATTTAACAATTTTCAGACCTTTTGTGGTGTCACCGCCAGACACCACACTTGCTAGGTGGTAGCTTAAATCGGCCGTGGTCCATTTAGTACATGTTGGACCCGCATGTCGCCACTGTGGGATCGCAGACCGAGCGCCACCACAAGGCAGGTCTCGAGATACGGACTAGCACTCGACCCCAGTTGTACGACGACTTTGCTAGCGACTACACTGCCGAAGCCTTTCTCTCAGTTGCCGAGAGACAGTTAGAATAGCCTTCAGCTAAGTCCATGGCTACGACCTAGGAAGGCGCCATTAGCCTTACATAGTTTGATAGTTATCGTATGAAATGTCTCAACTAGAAGAACGATGTATACAACAAGGATAAATAAAAGTTACGTATTCGAGGAGCTGCATACTTTTCTTATTAGCATTCAATACTTATCCTGTTCCAGAATTCACGCCAGTTGGCGTGTGTGTGTACGCGTGCCTTTCTTTCGGCTACCCGTCACTGTGGACTGGCTGCCTTGTCAGTCCACATCATTGGCGACGAGGGAAACGTGTTCTTTCTAATTGCTTTCATTTACTTGTGTCATGGCTTCGCCAGATGTACTGTCCGAATTTTATCGCTTGCAGAATCAGCAGACGCAGGCGTTATTGGATGCCCTTGGACAGCTCGTCCAGGGTCAACGTGCCATTCAAACCGATGCGGCAGCCGCCGCTTCATCGCTGCCGCCGCCACAACATGCAGTTGCACCGCCGTTTCGCAATTTTGACGCGGCGCACGAGTCCTGGACGGAATGGTCACGCCAGTTTGGATTTCATCTTGCCGCCTACAGGTAATGAGAGGCAGCCTCATTTATTGTCGTGTGTCGGCGTGCAAACGTACCGTGTGATAGTGAAATTGTTTCCCCGACGCGACGTAGCAACTCTGTCCTACGACGAAATTTTGTCTGCTTTGGATGCCTATTTCAAAGAAACAGTCCATGTCGTTGCAAAAAGGTATACGTTTTTTCGTACAAAACGTACGGCCGGTCAAACTAATAGGGAGTGGGTTGCAACTTTGCAAGGACTTACAAGGGACTGTGCATTTGAATGTGACTGTGGCCTTCCTTATTCAGATACAATGGTACGTGATGCAATTGCACAGAACGTTTCTGATGTTCGCATACGGGAGCAAATTTTGAAACTAGTTAATCCCTCCCTTCAACAAGTGATAGACATATTGGATAGACAAGACACACTTGACTGTGCTCAGGAATCTTTTGAAACATCGCCACCCGTGTGTAACATTAACCGGCCCGCCGGGCGCGCTGAGCGGCCCGGTAACCTGCCCTCGCGCACTTCGACGCAGCTGCCACCGCGCTCTAAACCAGGTGTGCCGCGCCAGTGCACAAATGCAGTGAAATCAGGCCTGTGGTGTGCTACTAGACATTCGCGTGAACATTGCCTGTCATGCCAAGCTATTTGCTTTTTCTGCAATAAAAAAGGACATGTTCAAAGTGTTTGCCAGAAAAAGCTCAGATCAGACAATCACAATCATTCCAGGCCCTTTGCTTCACGCCGGAATCGAACCAAGGACACTCAGGCTCGTGGACCTTCGCCCATGGACATTCATGTAATTAATTCCGCTGCGTCCAGTGCCACTGTCTCTAATAGTGACTGTGTTCGTCCCACAAAAAGTGTGCGTCGACGTCGCCGGAAATCACGTCAATTAGCAAGTGATTCTGTACCAGTGTCTGTTCAAATGGCACAAAACAGTCGCTCTTGTCGTCAGCAGGCCAATAAACTTTTTGTAGATTTGGACTTTAATGGCAAGGTCATTCCATTCCAGCTTGATACAGGAGCTGCAGTTTCATTGCTCAATCACGACACGTACAAACAACTGGGCAAACCTCCGTTGCATGCCGCAAATGTTCAGTTAAAAAGTTATTCAGGACAGCTCATCCCTGTGTTAGGACAGTGCACTCTTCTTGCAACATACAAGGGACAAACAAAACGTGTCATTTTACGTTCTTCTACTGGAGTGAACTTGTTTGGTTTAGATTTATTTCAATTTTTTAACATGTCTATAGTCAATCAGGTCCTATCAGTGAATCAGACTGTGCCTTCGGACAGTGTTTCTCGTCTGTGTGAAGAATTTGCAGACATTTTTGCACCGGGCCTTGGTTGCGCTAAGAACTATGAAGCACATTTGGAAATGAAAGTCAACGCGCAACCGAAATTTTTCAGAGCGCGCAATGTTCCTCACGCATTGCGTGATGAGGTCGCAAGAACATTAAACGATTTAGAATCACAAGGTGTAATTGAACGTGTGCAAGCTTCTCTCAGGGCCTCACCCTTAGTAATTTTGCCAAAACCTTCAGGAAAATTGAGACTTTGCGTGGACTTCAAGGCCACAGTGAATTTACAACTAGTGACTGCTACTTTTCCTTTGCCCCGCCCGGAAGATCTTTTTGATAAACTGTGCCTGGGAAAATATTTTTCAAAGTTGGACCTAGCCGATGCGTACTTGCAAATACCGGTGGACGACGAATCCCAGCGCGTATTGGTGGTTAACACGTATCTTGGATTGTACAGATTCAAAAGACTGCCATTCGGGTGTGCATCCGCCCCTGCATTGTTTCAGCAATATTTACAAACTATTTGTGCGTCGGTCCCTACTGCAGCAAACTATCTGGACGATATAGTGATCTCCGGACAGACAGAAGAAGATCATCTTGCGAACCTACGAACATTATTTCAGGTCTTGCGACAAAATGGTCTTTGCTTGAGGAAGGACAAATGTGTGTTTTTTGCTCGTGACTTGCCATACCTGGGACATGTCATTAATGCCCAAGGCATACATCCGAGTCCAGAGCACCTCCGTGCTTACAAGAATTGCCTTCACCACAAAATGTGAAGCAGCTACAGAGTGTGTTGGGTAAAATTAACTATTATCATCGCTTTCTGCGCAATGCCTCTTCCATTTCAGCTCCGCTTCATAGCTTACGCCATAAGGGTGTTCCGTTCGTCTGGACGACGGAATGCGAACGCGCCTTTCGCCAGTTGAAATCGGCGTTGCTTTCTAATACTTGCCTTACGCCATTCGATCCCCAGAAACCCCTTTTGTTGATGGTAGATGCATCGGATTTCGGGATCGGTGCTGTGCTTGCGCACAAAGTTGGCTCGCATGATCGCCCTATTGCCTTTGCGTCCAAATTGCTCTCGTCTGCGCACAGAAATTATTCACAGATAGAGAAAGAAGCTTTGGCTCTCGTCTTTGGTGTTACTAAGTTCCATGATTTCTTGTATGGTCGTCACTTTACCATCATCACAGACCACAAACCTTTGACGTCGCTTTTTCATCCGAACAAGCCTGTACCTCCACGTACAGCGCAGAAATTCATTCGCTGGTCTATTTTCCTCTCGCAGTACCGCTACAATATCTTATATCGGTCCACTGCTAAGTACGGAAACGCCGATGCGTTGTCCCGTTTCCCTGTTGCTGAGGATAAAGCATTTGATTCTTCCGAACTTGCTTGCATGTTCATTGATTCGGAAACCGATGAAGTGGTCGAATCGTTTCTGATTGATTTTCGTCGTGTAGCTACAGCCACAGCTGCTGACCCTGACCTTGCTACAGTTTTGCGCTTTGTTGCTATGCAATGGCCCTTGTCAAAGTCACGGATCGAGGATCCGTTGGTTCGCCGATTTTTTGCTCATAAGGAGAGACTTTTTGTTCGACGTGGTGTTTTGTTGTTGCGTTCTGATAATGATTAGTCCAGAGTCGTGGTCCCACGTTCGTTACAGTCCTCTGTTTTACGGCTTCTTCACCAAGGACATTGGGGTATAGTGTGAACGAAACAACTTGCTCGTCAGCACTGTACTTGGTTCGGAATCGATGCTGCGATTACGAATATGTGCTCTTCTTGCATGGCGTGTGTCGAACAACAATCCGCACCGCCACGGAAAGTCTTTGCATGTCCAAACGCCACTTCCCCTTGGCAACGCTTGAACATCGATTTTGCTGGTCCATTCTGGAATGCTCGATGGTTGGTTCTGGTAGATGCCTTCAGTAATTTTCCTTTTGTTGTCCAGATGTCTTCCACGACGTCGTCTGCCACCATCCAAGCGTTGTCTGCTATCTTTTGCATTGAAGGTCTTCCGCAGACTATTGTTTACGACAATGGCCCACAATTCATGTCCGCAGAATTTCAGTCATTCTGCCAGGCCAATGGTATTCAACATCTGACATCCGCGCCGTTTTCGCCTCAGTCAAACGGTGCCGCTGAACGATTGGTCCGGACTTTCAAGTCACAGATGTTGAAGTTGAAAGAGTCGCATTCTCGGGAGGACGCGTTGTTGCTCTTTTTGTCATCGTATCGCTCTCAGCCCCGAGATGGTCGCTCGCCTGCTGAATTGCTCCACAGTCGTCCTCATCGAACCTTGATGTCTTTGCTGCATCCGCCGCATCAGGTTCCAGTGCAGCGGCAGACTTCTGCTTTTGCTCCAGGCGACGTTGTATTTTATCGCCACTATCGTGGTTCACGGCGTTGGCTCGCAGGGCGCATTCTTCGCTGCCTCGGCCGCGCGATGTATTTGGTTTTGGGGGCCTCTGGTGAGGTGTGTCGGCATCTCAATCAGCTGCGCCTCTGTCGTCGCACGGGTTCTGCCGCTCCCCGTCTGCTTTCAGCGACGGTGCCGTCCGGTCAGTGCCCTGGGGACCCATCTACTGGCTCGCCTCATCCCCAGGTGATGCCTTCCATTTTGCCCCATGGCGACGCGCCGCCGCAGCCGCCGCCGCCGCCGCCGGTCCTCCAGCCGGCGCCGCCCGCATTCGACGCTTCGCTGCAGCCGCCAAGCGCCTCCCTGGGTCACGCGCCGCCTATCGCTTCCCATGACCAGCTGTCCTCCGCCATGGAACTCTTGCCCGCTCCGGACCACATGGCGTCTTCGCGCGTCGGATACCCCGACGCAATGGAGGTCGACCCTTCGGCCCCTCCTGTCTCTTTACGGGCGCATACACCGCATGTTGACGTGCACCCTGGACTAGGTTTTCAGGCGTTTCCTAGCTCCCCTCGGACCGAATGGCCGGGTGTGGGTGGCATAGCCTCGCCTGTTGTTAGGCTCCCCACCTCATCGGATACGTCAACATGGGGTCCTCCCCACAGCGGGCGGAAGCCTTATCACACGACCGTTCGCCGATTTGCGGGGGAGGAATGTGGTGTCACCGCCAGACACCACACTTGCTAGGTGGTAGCTTAAATCGGCCGCGGCCCATTTAGTACATGTCGGACCCGCGTGTCGCCACTGTGGGATCGCAGACCGAGCGCCACCACAAGGCAGGTCTCGAGATACGGACTAGCACTCGACCCCAGTTGTACGACGACTTTGCTAGCGACTACACTGCCGAAGCCTTTCTCTCAGTTGCCGAGAGACAGTTAGAATAGCCTTCAGCTAAGTCCATGGCTACGACCTAGCAAGGCGCCATTAGCCTTACATAGTTTGATAGTTATCGTATGAAATGTCTCAACTAAAAGAACGATGTATACAACAAGGATAAATAAAAGTTAAGTATTCGAGGAGCTGCATACTTTTCTTATTAGCATTCAATACTTATCCTGTTCCAGAATTCACGCCAGTCGGCGTGTGTGTACGCGTGCCTTTCTTTCGGCTACCCGTCACTGTGGACTGGCTGCCTTGTCAGTCCACATCACCTTTCTACTTTATTTGTGCTGTGAAACCTTGCTTCTTGCCAAATTTCATGGTTCTACGTCAACTGGAAGTACCCTACAGGTTTAGATCAGAGAGCTTGCGAGTATAAAAATATATGGCATAAATCGCCAAACCTTTTGACTGAAATGACCTAGAAGCTTAAATGTTTTCCATCCTTAAGTGGTCATAAATTTTAGTATGTGACATAAATCTGAAATTGATACGCCAACCTGTTCCAGAAGATAAAGGTCTTAACCAACGGAGAGACAGGTAGATAAAAAAATTTAAAAAAATATTCTTTTCGTATGGCATAAGTACAAATTAAACATTTTCGGATTTTTTTCCTTTCCTTGTTGTGTGAAACGGTGCATCTTTGCAAATTTTATGATTCTAGGGCAACGGGAAATACCTTATAGGGTCTTGATGAGTGAGTTTATCGCGTATCAAAATACGTGGCACAAATGGTCGTGTGTTTTGAATGTACTGACTTTGAAATATGAAACTTTTATACCGCCAATGGCCCATAGATTTTGTAGCTGATGTAAATTTGAAATTGGTAAGCCCATTTATTCAAGAGTAGAAAGGGTCGTAACACACAGACAAATAGATAGACTGAGGAAAAACGGCAAACAATATTTTTTCGTGGTATATAATTACTGATCAACAAGTTTCAAATTTTTTCCTTTACTTGTAGTGTGAAACCTTGCTCCCTGTCAAACTGCATGATCTTAGGTGAATGGGAAGTACCCTAAAGGTCTTCAAGGATGAATTTTCGAGTGTCGCAATATGTGACATAAATGGCCGCCTATTTTCACTATATTGACTCAAAAGCTTAACATTTTCATACTGCAAAGGGACCATAGACTTTAATACGTAACATAAATTTGAACTTGATGAGTCAACCCGTTCCTGAGAAAAATGTTTCTCATCAGCCGGATAGATAGACAGACAGACAGCGACGGACAGTGAAGCGTATTCTTATATGGATATGGTGTCTGTCCTTTTGGACATGACCGAAAAAACAGACACCGTATCCATATAAGTATATAGTTCAGGCAATAGTGACCATGACCTTCTTCTTCTGTGCTGATGCACACACATTCGCCGAACACTTACGGGACTTCGTAAGAATGTCTTCCATGAGTAATGTGTGTGTTGGGGTGGGACATTACGAATGTAGTGTGTTGACGTACAAGGTGAGAATGTGGGTCCCGCGGGAAGCGCGCGCGAGATAGTTCCTGCAGTTGCTCTATCCTCTGTGCCCTCGGTGGATCAGATGGACCACGACAGAATCTGAGTCCTAAGGGCCCGGGTTCGATTCCAGCCGACACGGTAGCTCAGCGTGTTCTGTCAGAGGGGCAGTTGCCCTCTGTAATAAAGAAAAAACTGAGTTAATCGATCAACAACGAATTTAAAAGGGTGTCTTACGACGTCCGCCTCGATCAGATGCGACCAGCAAAAGTGAAAAAAAATGAGATTAAAAAAAATGATGGATAGAGCGTCTTACATGTAAGCAGGTCTCGGGTTCGACTCCCGGTCGGTGCACACATTTTCACTTGTCCCAGTTGATATATATCAACGCCCGTCAGCAACTGAAGGTATTAATATAATTGTAATTTTGACACTGAAGCGTTTTTACGGACGGAGGCACGGAATCCTAAAAATTCTATCGACTACCGAGTTTTGATCTAAGTAGTGGACCTACAGAATCTCCATACGTCTTCTGAATGGCCCTATCCACTGCCTAAACAAACTACCTTGTTATTTTGGGCTGGCTTACTAGCAGCACAAATACCACACTAGGATAATCTTCTTCGGCTATCATTATCTGTGCCTTTCAAAATAAATCCCTGGCGGACTTTTTAATGTTTTTAGATATGTCTAAATGTCCATCTGAAAAGGTCTCCCCCGCCACCCCAATAGGATGTGAGTGAACTGGGCATTAACTGACAGCAAAGAGAACTGCAGAAGTGCAATTAATAGGAACTCCCTTATCTCAACTCATAATTGTGAAGTTATACCTTCTAGTACTGGCAGAATATGAGCAGTTCTGTACCAACGAGTACAAGAGGTCAAATAATTAATCAGAAATGTAATTTCAGTTCTTAGCCTGAGTCCTGAGTTATAAAATGGCTGGTGAGCAACCTGGTGCAGGACCAATAAATACTACTCACACAAATGCTCTGTAAGCAGTTCCGACTGTGGCACTCCAAGGGACCTCTCTCCATGAGAGTTGCCGTCAGGTGCGCGTCCTATGTAGACTGTCTAAAGCGAACTGGAAAGACTTAGGTGACTGATTGCCTGAAACGATCACTGCGGCGAGACTCCTGGCCGCACGGCGCTATTATCTAAAGGCCTGGCCAGACAGAATGCGGCCTGGGCGTCCGGCCTGTGGCCTTGAACCGCAGCCGGCAGGCCGCACTGTTGAATCGCTCGTTATTGTATGGCGGCGGTCACACAGAGTGCGGCTTTGACGCACCGGCAGCCGGACTGCCGCACCGGCCGCCGCCGGGTTGTCACAGATTACAGATTCGCCGCAAGCCGGAGCGGCTGCTTGCCTCTGTTGGCGCACTCAACTGCTCTGTGGTCACACTGGAAGCAGCGGCGTGAGGCGGTTTTTGTCTTGCAGCTCGTAGTGCATGCACACAGAAAGACTTCTAGAGGAGGTGAGAGAATACAACTTTTTGTATGATACACGCGATCCTGATTTGGAGGTAGAATACATTTGTCCTCGATATACTCTTGATAGAAAGCTGAATATTGTTGTCACTGTGACGTCCATAACTTCCAAGATCAACTACTGTAAACTCGGTAGTATGGATCAACGATCGCCAGGAGAACTAGCGAAAAGAACTGTTGTAACAGAAGAACTGGGATTCACTATCCTTCGGGCATTTTAACCTGACAGCCTTTCCGTCTATGCTTCCAAGGCAGTTCGGAAACCCCCTGTTCTATAAATCCTTCTTCAGATTTCTTCCACATCTCTGTTGTAGGAGTAGGAAAATACTTGGGCTGTAGAACAGTCCTTATTGTCTGGCACACTTGTTTCACAATATCTGAGAGTGTTGAACGTCCTAACCAAAAAGAAAAAGTTATGGTCTGGTGACTGTCGCCTGTAGTCAAGTATCTGGAAAAGATTAAAATCAATTATGCCGATAGAACGAATAGATAAGTTAACGACCAAAGATATGTTTGTTTAAATTCAATGACAATGTTATGAATACAATGAACAAAACAATCTATTAAGTAGAAAGTTCTCTCTCGTGGGACATACGGAACTAGATGTTACTATCGTTTACTGTATTCGAAAACACTGCAGATAAATTTATCACTCAACTCGTAACTACGTTGTGGGATAGCACTTTCTTCCGCCGAACCTTTCATATGATACAGCAAAACTGAAATGGAATAATTTATATGACTTCTATTTCAAGCACAAAGAGGCCACAAACGGTAAAAGTTACCTCAAACAAACGGCTTGTCTGTGCCTTGTATCAATTGGCTTTCTCCAGTTCGTTGTGCACTTCTCGGTGCTACCTTTTTATCAGGCGATGCATTTCCTCGAAACATTCTCGCGACATACGAAAATATTTGAAGAACCTATCTTCGTCAGACTCTCGATCAATACACAGACGACGGTATTCTCCTAAGCTTTCTCTCTTGTTATCAATGTCGTGCACACAACATCTCCTCTTCTTGGTGCCATTTCGTATCGCTAGTGCAACTACTCATTTCTGCAATAAAAAAAGATAAATAAAAATAAAAAAATAACTCGCACAAACATAACGTGTCCCGCGTGAAGCTTCCAAATCGTCTAACGCCAAGACAATCACGCTACGCACGCAAGCTTAATAATGGGGTTCGGCCCCTTCAACAGTGTAACAGCTGACGCATCAAGAGTCGCTGCGGCCGGCCGGACTGCCGTTGCCTGTGTGTCGTCCCTGGCCGCTGACTGGCCCGGCGCAGCGGCAGGCCGGATTCTGTCTGGCCAGGCCTTAACTGCGGTGTATGCAGGGCTGCTCCATGCATAGCCCGACCGTCACACGTCCGCTTGTGTTTAATGAGCCAGGTACGGCCCCTGCCTCACCTAAGAGGTTTTTAGTAAATTGACGGGGCGGGACACTGTATACAGTCGAGCCGCCACCGGCCGCCACAGCGTCCGGTGGCCTCATCTTCGGTGCTACGTGGCCTGTGAGTCACAGCACACAGCGTCCCTACCGGCGGGCATTATTTTAGGTCCACACGGTACCGCTCCATAACCATCCGCAAGCGGCTAGACAGGCCCGCATTCCGCCCATAGGAATCCAGATACCACGAGAGTGACACAACACACTCTTGATTCACAGCCACGCCACTCGGAGCGCTGCAAGTTTATCAATCGATTATCTCGATTTCTTACTAGCCAATCCATAATCTCGCTTTCTTAGTAGCTGACTTGTAGTCTTTCATGGTTCTTTTTTTCACAATTAACAGAAATTGGCTTCAGTGCAATGTGCTTCCGATTACGACTTATCGTGCGTGTTGTACTCTTTTATCTGCGTTGTAAGTACGTTACTTGTATTCTGATTGCGTTCTTCTCGCATCCATAATTTTGGATGGGGTAAATGATTTCAGGTTTGTTTTTGTTTCATATAAAACAGAAGCTGCTTTCGTTACACGGTGTTTTATGGAATAACGTGTATCTGTCATTGCTTACGAATCTGAGTGTGAACTGCTGAATTTCAAGTTATTGTAAATATAATGCTCGTGTTGTACATCATTTATGTTTGCGTCCGTTTTCCGAACTTTATCGCGTTTAATGGGGAACTCGATGTTAACAAGTTTTGGCAATATTAGTATTCGGCTTTATTATATCTTGCCATGGAATGACTTTTTAATCCTATTTCGAACGGTGTTGTGTTCATGGTAGTAAGTGCAATGCATACCACAGTGTTCTGCAGAGTATGGGTGTAGATGAGTAGCCTGTATACTTTCTAGTCTGGGTGATTATACAATTCTTCCTTGCAAATGCTAAACATGCGATAGCACTTACGCAAAGGTTTTCACACGTTATTAACAGGTTCTACACTACTGGCCATTAAAATTGCTACACCAAAAAGAAATGCAGATGCTAAACGGGTATTCATTGGACAAATATATTATACTAGAACTGACATGTGATTACATTTTCACGCAGTTTGGGTGCATAGATCCTGAGAAATCAGTACCCAGAACAACCACATCTGGCCGTAATAACGGCCTTGATACGCCTGGGCATTGAGTCAAACAGAGCTGGATGGCGTGTACGGGTACAGCTGCCCTTGCAGCTTCCACACGATACAACAGTTCATCAAGAGTAGTGACTGGTGTATTGTGACGAGCCAGTTGCTCGGCCACCATTGACCAGATGTTTTCAGTTGGTGAGAGTTCTGGAGAATGAGCTGCCCAGGGCAGCAGTCAAAAATTTTCTGTATCCAGGAAGGCCCGTACAGGACCTGCAACGTGCGGTAGTGCATTATCCTGCTGAAATGTTGGGTTTCGCAGGGATCGAGTGAAGGGTAGAGCCACGGGTCGTAACACCTCTGAATTGTAGCGTCCACTGTTCAAAGTGCCGTTAATGCGAACAAGAGGTGACCGAGACGTGTAACGCACCCCATGCCATCACGCCGGGTGATACGCCAGAATGGCGATGACGAATACACGCTTCAAATGTGCGTTCACCGCGATGTCACCAAACACGGATGCGACCATCATGATGCTGTAAACAGAACCTGGGTTCATCCGAAAATATAACGTTTTGCCATTCGTTCACCCAGGTTCGTCGTTGAGAACACCATCTAAGGCGCTCCTGTCTGTGATGCAGTGTCAAGGGTAACCGTAGCCATGGTCTCCGAGCTGATAGTCCATGCTGCTGCAAACGTCGTCGAACTGTTCGTGCAGATGGTTGTTGTCTTGCAAACGTCCCCATCTGTTGACTCAGGGATCGAGACGTGGCTGCACGATCCGTTAGAGCCATGCGGATAAGATGCCTGTCATCTCGACTACTAGTCATACGAGGTCGTTGGGATCCAGCACGGCGTTCCGTATTACCCTCCTCAACCCACCGATTCCATATTCTGCTAACAGTCATTGGATTTCGACCAACGCGAGCAGCAATGTCGCGATACGATAAACCGCAATCGTGATAGGCTACAATCTGACCTTTATCAAAATCGGAAACGTGAGAGTACGCATTTCTCCTCCTTACACGAGGCATCACAACAATGTTTCACCAGGCAACGCCGGTCAACTGCTATTTGTGTATGAGAAATCGGTTGGAAACTTTCCTTATGTCAGCATGTTGTAGGTGTCACCACCGTCGCCAACCTTGTGTGAATGCTCTGAAAAGCTAATCATTGGCATGTCACAGCATCTTGTTTCTGTCTGTTAAATTTCGCGTCTGTAGCACGTCATCTTCATAGTGTAGAAATTTTAATGGCCAGTAGTGTACAAACGGTACATTTTGGCAACACTACCAAAAACGGATGGTAACAAAAATTCGGCAGAATACGAGCGATATATATAAAACTTCGTAAAGCAAAGATAGCATAAGTATTTCTTTATTTTCAACAACCGATTTCGACAGACTTTGCTGTTATCAACAGTTCTTCAAAATTTTTTGAAACTCTACGCAATGAATACGTTTTCTAGTAAAAATTTTGAATACCTGAAGATAACTGCAAAGTCTGTCGTCACTCGGTGTTAAAAATAAAGAAATATTTACGCACTCTTGCCTTTGGAAAGTTTTTTTTAGCAAATAAAACAGATCGCTCCTTCTCATTTCTCAACACCAGAAAATTCAGTCAACGAGAAGTATAGTTACGAGTGCATTTAAATCTAGCAGTTCACACACACAGATTCCTACGTAATAACAAATAGACATGAGTCCACAGAATACCACGTGACGAAACCAGATTATATTTCATATGAAACAAGAAAAAATATGGAGTTATTTACCACACCCAAAACAACGGATGAGAGCAAATATTAAGAAGAATAGGAACACTCTATTTACGCTGAAATTCAAAGTGTGATACACGTAATCGGGAAGGTAATTTCCACTTGATAACAGCCACCCAGTCGGAACTGCAATGCACTTTACCAACACACTACGAGACCTACGCACAGTCGGCCGCTGTGGCTGAGTGGTTCTAGGCGCTTCAGTCTGGAACTGCGCTACAACTACGGTCGCAGGTTCGAATCCTGCCTCCGGCATGGATGTGTGTGATGTCCTTAGGTTAGTTAGGTTTAAGTAGTTCTAAGTTCTAGGGGCTTGATGACCTCAGAAGTTAAGTCCCATAGTGCTCAGAGCCATTTGAACCATTTTTTTAATTTCATCCTATGGGTGATAGCCTGTATCATCATCAGTCTACTCATTCCGAAATTATAATAGACTAGTGACTCTCAATTAATGCTGGGGGTTCAGCACAATGTCCTGTGAACTGCTTTGTAAAAAAATTGTCTATATCTACTAATTGCTTGTCTAAGGAATCACGTCCCTGCACTAGATGCCCCTGTACTAGCGTTGATGCGGTTATGGAACTATACAGTACAAATATTGCTACAGAAAAGTTACTTCATATTGATTTAAGTTTTAGAGTAATCTGCTTTTAAGCCAATATTTCTCGTGTTTCAGCCAATCAGCAATGTACACCCTACCCCTTCTTTCCAGTACATGTCGCTGTGTGATGTAATACAGCGTCAAGGTGAATTGAAGAGAGAGCGTATTTGCTGCCTAACTCCATCAGAAAATATCGTTGTTTCTCACAGAAATAGCTACTAAGAGGAACCCAAACGTTACAATACTAAACGTACTATCAGTATTTCATTAAATGGTTGTGGAATAGAATCAGTTTTCAGAACAAATTATATTAGGCTAGATTTAAGAATTACTTTACCACCTGGCTGTTTAGTGCTATTGAGCAAATGATCGAAGATTTCTGTGGCTGACAGTTAATTACTTTCTGAGCCACTTATATATTCGGAATTGAGTCGAAGGTCATTTTCTCTTCGAGTGTTGCAGCTGTGGACGGTACTTTTCTTCTATAACTGTGACTGACTGTTAATGGAGAATTTCACTGATGAGTGGTTTTGGAATTCCAGCTTACGCTGTTGCTCCGTGAGTCCAGGGATCCTGTGGTGTGCGTACTGTAAGACCTTCAGTACACACAACGTCAAATTATTTGACTTTTCGCTCTAACGAAGTAGGCGAGTGTCAGCAATATGTCTCGTGGTCTTATTGTGGCGTGTTGATCTTCTGCCGTTAGGTCAGACGATAGAAATGCCACTTGCATGCTTAGAGTAGCAGATTGACAGCGACCAACTTTAAACAGAACTTGATTAATTTTCACACACATTTATTAAAATAATAACAAGCATAAACATTACTTAACTTGATTCTGGATGCTATTTACAATTGACAATCTGAAGTTCCTTTGGTCTTGGTACGTTAATCTTATTCTCACGTATCTCTGATACTTGACAAAGTGTCTATACATTTATCTTCATGGCTATGTACAGGAATATGATAATCTTCTTAGGTGCAGACTGAAAGTTGACTATAGACTGGTACAGACAAATGTCGACTGGTACAGACTGGGTGCAGATAAATGCAGACCGATGCAGACTAGTGCAGACAAATGCAGACTGACTAATCGGAGGTCTGTACACTCATTATAATACCTTGTGCGTTCATGTATCACTGCGTGAATGTGATCTGCGAGGAAAAAAGGTTCTATGTTAGCAGCAATCTCATTGGCTGCGTTACATATTAATACGCGGATCGGTGGAAGCAGAATTTGGTCCGTCTCTAAGGCAGCGCCATCTCGTAGTGTGGAGACGGACGAGCGCTGCGCCTGCACTGTTGTGCTTAGCAGGGCGCGCTCTGGTGGGAAAGTTGTGTATGCGCTGACTACGCGGAACTATGTACACAACAGATCCCTTCATGTTGTTTCGGTATCGACATGGTTCGCGAGTATGATGTTCAGTTCTGCAGTGAGTTTTGCAGCTCTCGTGACCGTCCGCCACAACCTTTCAGCGCACTCTTTCATCCGAATTGTGACTTAGCGGATGATGTTCTTCCACTTTCCCTTTGTGCGATGTAAGTCTTCGATACGGTACCTCTTGAAACACCAAACACTTCGACTACTTTGGTTCGGAAGCACCCATCATATGGGCACCAACCATTTGCCCACACTGGAGTTCACTTAGCTCCGACATAATGCACTCAAATTTATACAGAACACTGTTCTGGCCATGACTGATACAAAGTATTTAGGACACTGTGCAGTTGCCGTTTGTGGCCAAATACAACAGCGGAACTGCCAGGATTCGTTTTTGTCCAGCACTGGTATATACTGTCGAGAAATACAGAGTTTTATAATCATATATTCAGGGCCTATTAGCTATAAGTGCTAACATTTTTATTGTGGTATCTTAATATGTACACACATTAAACAGTATTTCCACAGACATATCACAAATTTTACGGTCTGGTATTATCTGTATGGCTGTAGATAGGCTGCGAAGTGAACGATACCAGGCAGTATAGCCCTTCCGCTTTGCTTCCACGCATCCACATCTCAATACCTCACCTATTGAGCGTATGAAAGTAGACATCAGTGATTTTCTTGCGCCACACATACATACATGTACTACTCAACCTAAAAACATACGACTTGTAACAGCTGTGTTATTAATCTGTAAATGACGTAAATACTGAACTAATGTTGTTACGTACACCGTCCTCAGTAGCCCTATGTGGGGAGATGCTGCAGCTATAGGAAAATTGCTGTATCAGCGACAGTGCCAGTTTAATAGTTTAATATAGATAATTACTGGTGTCGGCCATTATCGGCCATTTTAGGATCGTCTCGAGACCTTTACAGTGTAACACCGTAGTTTCTTGACTCAACACTGAAATATTGGAAGTCTTCGCGCTCATAATGTTGACGTATAAGGTGTAATGTAAGAATAACATGTAAAGCGTGCTGTTACAGAGAGGTTTAGCAATGCATCTTCCATCACTACGCTTGACGTGTCACGTGTTATGGATTTGTGTGAGGCAGTTTCTTCCTGAGAATGAATATAATAACCTCTTCGACAAAAAGTAAAAGAAAACAAAAGAAAAAACTAACTATTTAGGTCTGAAGTCTGTTGTAGCAGAGTAGCTGGAACTGAGACTACGCTGATCCATTTGCTATTGCCGTTAGATATCACCAACACAGGTTTCCCCTGAAATTTCGGCCTGAAAAGTTTGGTTTTTACATTTTTCACGCTGTAGGCCTACCAAGATGCTTATCATGGATTATGTTGGTGGAAACATCTACAGCTGCATCTTCATTCCACAAACCTCTTTACGGTGTGTAGCGGAGAGTACTTCCAGCACTGCTATACTTTTTCTCTTCCATAATTTAATGGTGTCTGGGAGAAAAGACTGCCGAGAATCATCCGTGTGTCCTAAAAGTTTCGCAATATAACCGTCATGTCATTTTATGAGATAGACAGGAACTAGAAAACTCTTCTTTGAACAACCGTTCTGAGAATTTTAACAGTAATGCCTGTCGTCTAGTATATAACATTAAAGGATATAGCATTAAAGTTGTATGAGCTTATCCATGACTTCCACGAAACGAACCTCTGACGAAATGCACTGCTCTTCTCTGGACCTTTCCTGTGTCTTCTATTAACTCCACGTGATCAGGGTCCCAGAATGTGCAGCAATATTCAAGAATGTGTCGAAGCTATCTCCCTCCTGTCTTTCTTTCTTTTGCTACTGCTTGCATCCCGCATTGTGCGTAGGGTCGGCAGGGTAGGGTACGGAGTTGGCATGGTTAATTTTAAGAGGTGACTGGATGCCCTTCCTGCCGCTGTCCCATACCCCCTGGGATGGAATTAGTGTACCCCCAGCTATCTGCGTCTAGTGTAAATCGTGAAATAGTGTGAATATGTTTCAAATGTCTGCGAGTCGTTTAGCTGAGGTGGGTCATGGGGACCAGACCGGTATTCATTTAGTAGGATGTGGAAAACCGCCTAAAAACCTCAACCAGGCTGGCCGGCACACGGGCCGCCATAGTTAATCCACCGGGCAGATTCGATCCGGGTCCGGCGCGCCTACCCAAGTCCAGGAAGCAGGGCGTTAGCGCTCTCGGCTGTCCTGGCGGGTGACGCTATCTCCCTTTGTGGGTAAATAATATTTCCTTGAGATTTTCTCAATGAATGTTGTGAGGGTCCACTTGTACCTGTAGCCCGATTTTGTAAAATATTTCATGGAAAATGACATGAAATGGTTATCATATGACGAAGAGATTGTACCTTTGACACCACCGAGCCAAACATTTTGCCTGAGTGACAGAAACGATTGTAAGCAGGGGCACACAGAGCGCAGTAGCAGTTGCTGTTGCACTCTGTCAAAGGTAGGATATAATACTTAAAGTTAGTGGCTAGCTGTGAGAATTTAGCTGTTGGCCTATGGACGCAGCATAATGCAGTTTTGTAAGGTAATGAAACTTTGTGTATTTTAAGTATGCAACAACGCAAAGTGGATTTTTGCTAATTCTAACAGTACCGTCCCTTGAATGTAGGAAACAAGTATCTTCCATCAGATTTAATTTATATGTTGATTAGATATACCCAATTTGTAATATTTTGTGTGTTTTGTAATCCTAATACAGACAAGTTAATTTTGGAATCTATTTTGTCAAACGATGTAAGAAAAAATGGTTAAAATGGCTCTGAGCACTATGGAACCTAACATCAGAGGTCATCAGTCCCCTAGAACTTAGAACTACTTAAACCTTACTAACCTAAGGACATCTCACACATCCATGCCCGAGGCAGGAATCGAACCTGCGACCGTAGCGGTCCCGCTATTCCAAGACTGAAGTGCCTAGATCCGTTCGGCCACACAGGCCGCTACGATGTAAGACCTTTTGTAATGTAACTATCCAAGTATTGTTAACTACGTCAGTAAGTGAGAATTGTAGAACAGTTGAGAACTTCAATGATTTTGAAGTTAATGTGAAATGCTCCATATTAGATTTTGTGAAGGAAAAACTTTATTTTGAATACAATTTTCGAACTGAAGCATTCGGTCTTAGCATATCCCGTTATCAGTACCTCATCCTCTTCCACGTGGTGTTTATTTAAATCCAATGAATATTTTTTCAAACAAATTTTTCAATCAGAGTAAAAAAATTAATGTGCCAGAATCAGAAAAGTACGAGGGTGAGTCAAATGAAAACCTTAAATTTGTAATAACAAATAGAAATTTCGCACCGTTACCCTGTAATTTAGTAACCGTGCTACAAACAACGTGCAGAATGGCCTGTAGGTGGCAGCATACTGCAGATGCACACATACACTCGCAATATCAGTATAAAGATGACCGCCCCCACTTGCGACTTGCACCAGGGAAGAACAGCGTTCTGTTATTCGGTTTTTGCGTAGTGAAGGTGTGAAACCTATTGGAACTCATCGATGAATGGAGGTGCAGTACGGAGATACATGTTTGTCACAGCAGCAAGTCTACGAATTGAGTAGGAAGTTCGCAAATGGTGTGACTTCAGCGGAAGATGCTCCTCATCCAGGTCAGGCACAACGAGTTGTGACTTTACAGAATATTGCAGCAGTTGAAGCTATAGTGAAGGACAACTGCCGACTGACACTGAATGACAATGCAGCATGTTTACAGATTAGTCATGGGTCAGCACACCACATTGTGCATGATGTGCTCCAGTTTCACAAAGTGTCTGCAAGGTGGGTGCCACGGCAGCTGACGCCTGAAATGAGAGAATGACGTGTTGATGCTTGTGAAGAACTTCTTCGGCGCTTTGGACGAGAAGATATGGCTTCCTTGCAAGAATCGTTACTAGTGACGAAACCTGGGTTCACTTCCACCAACCGGAAACGAAGAGAGCGAGCAAGGACTGGCGCCATTCCTCATCACCAAAACAAAAGAAGTTTCGAACAGAACCATCAGCAGGGAAGGTTATCCTTACTCTCTTTTGGGACGAAAAAGGCGTGCCTAAAAAAATGGTTCAAATGGCTCTGAGCACTATGGGACTCAACTGCTGAGGTCATTAGTCCCCTAGAACTTAGAACTAGTTAAACATAACTAACCTAAGGACATCACAAACATCCATGCCCGAGGCAGGATTCGAGCCTGCGACCGTAGCGGTCTTGCGGTTCCAGACTGCAGCGCCTTTAACCGCACGGCCACTTCGGCCGGCAGGAGTGCCTAGAGGGACCATGTCACCAGTGCATCATACAAAGATCTCCTAAAAATTCATCATCAGAGCGACGTGGATTGCTGTCAACAGGTGTTCTTTTGCAACCTGACAATGCAAGGCCCCACACTGCCCGTACAACAGTTGCAACAATCACAGACCTGCATTTTGAGTGTCTTCCTCATCCACCATACTCACCAGACTTTGACCCAAGTGATTTCCATATGTTTGGACCATTCAAAGACGCAATGGGAGGAAAGAAGTTCCGTTCTGATGAAGAGCTACATCACACGGTGTATGAGTGGTTGCATGGACTAACAAAAGAATTTTTTTTTTCTAAAGGAATTTATGGACTGTGTAAACAGTGGAGGACTTGTATTGAGCGTGGAGGAGATTATGTTGAGAAGTGGTACAGTTCTGTACGACTTCGGCACAATAAATAATATTTAAAAATATTTAAGGTTTTCATTTGACTCACCCTCGTATCAATGTTTGTAACAGCTGTAATGCGGACAGCATTGCACAGCGCTGAGCCAATATCCAAAATTATCCCTGAACATCTGCAAGGTTATTCATTTATCAACTAATCTACTGACATTATTCGTATGAAGGTATTCTACGGCCAACATTGCACTTCGCTGAGCCAAGATTGAATATTTTGTGTGCCTACTGTGGAGAGTACAGAATACCAAGATTACATCCGTTGCGACTTAAGAGCTAAAAAAAATGTATTTCATTGTTTATTTGCATAGGGATTTTTATCAGTTTTTTGCACAGGGCCATGGAACTCGGTGCTCACGAGACTGAGTAAATTTCAGAGGGATTGATTTTACTATAGGGATTACATACTGGTTTTCCAGATTAAGTTGTTTAATTTCTCTTTGGATTACAGTGAAACTGATTAAGCACACAATTTCCTCAACAACACACCACACAGAAAATTTGGATAACACAAAGATATATTTTTTGAAGAACGTTGCAATGTCTCTGGCTTATCCTTTTTCTACTACAAGTTTCATGTGAATGTACGAATTATTTGTTATCATACAGCAATATTATTCTGAAGAAGTTCTAGTGAAACGGTGCACCCGAAACCAACAAAAGTACAGCAAGCGGCGGGCAGCACATGTAGCTCTTCCAGAGGGTTTGTTTCCCCTTTCGAAACCGTGCAGTCAGCTATGAATCCCGGCGGAAGACCCGCGGTGTGCGTTCTCATTAGCTGCGACATACGGCTGCAAATTGTATTAGTCAACTACGCGCGTTCATACGGCTCAACCGGTTGCCTAACGAGTCTGAGCTCCATGCGGAGCTCTCTTCCACACGACAGCACAGACAGTCGCTTCCCTCCGCTCGGTCGTATTGTCACTCCCTTGCGTGTAACGGTAGCGCGCACTAACGTCAGCCGTATTGCGTTCAGTATTGGGGTGCTCAGATACAACTGAGCAACTGTTATTAACTCTTTAAGTGGGCTTGACGGATATATTCGTCCGCGACCTACTTACTATCAACGGGTTCGAGAAATACACCTGTCCATAGCATTCTGTGCCTAATAGCTAACGGCAAACACGAATGGTCAGATGTAAGTCATGTTTGGCATTTGGCGCCATTACCGTAATTGCAGTGCGGATAGCACTATTAGCAGGATCTGTCCTAGGGGGAAGGGGGGGGGGCAACCGGAGTATCTGCTCCTGGAGGAAATTTCAAGGGGGCGCCAAATTCATATTCTTGAAGAAAGAAACCTTGTTTCGCTAAGCGCCTAGCATCCAGCGCATGTTGGTCTAGTGATTTATTCACATGATTTTGAAACGCATTCCTGTTGGTTTGCATAGTATACGTGATGTCTCTGCCAGGGGAGCCCCCGTCGCATCTACAAATAAAAAAAACTTTCCCACAGACAAAAGGGATGGGGCTATACGACCTGAGCCGAATAAATCTGAGCAGGTGAATGCCAATCGCTGTTTGTTTATGTGATTTGACTGGTTGTGCTAGGCAACTGCCTTGTCGCAGTGGATGCACCGATTCCCGTCAGTTCACCGAAGTTAAGAGCTGTCGGGCGTGGGCGGCGCTTGGATGGGTGACCATCCAGGCCAAAATGCGCTGTTGCGATTTTTCGGGGTGCACTCAGCCTCGTGATGCCAACTGAGGAGCTACTCGACCGAATAGTAGCGGCTGCGGTCAAAGAAAACCATCATAACGACCGGGAGAGCGGAGTGCTGACCACACGACCCTCCTATCTGCATCCTCACCTGAGGATGACACGGCGGTCGGATAGTCCCGGTGGACCACTCGTGGCCTGAAGACGGAGTGCATGACTGGTTGTGCGAATGATCTATGTTGTTACAATTATTAGCGAAAGTCACAGATTCAGACTAACAGAGCAGAAATAAACGAATGACAGGAATAACAGGCAAGAAATATTATATATTAATCATCTCGGAACTTCCAAGAAATTGAAATTTTAACAGAAAATTTTTGCCAAATCGCTACACTACTAAGGGCCAGTTGTACAGTCCCGCGGTTAGCAGCCGCTTAAGTTCTATTCTCGGAATAGTACGAAAAATATATTGCACGAACATTTAATAACGCCTAACCGGATAATAAACGCGGGATAATTAAACTAGTGATTCTGATAGGGCTAGTGAAGTTAACCGGAGAATAAGTTTTGACTATGGCAGGAATAGTTACGGAGTAAATGATGACAAGATTGTTTGTTAGGACGAGAAAGAAGAAGAAACAGGGGGGGGGGGGGGCAATCACACAAATTATATGGAAGAATATGAAAATTTTAAATTTATATAAAAATTTCGCACTATTTCTTTTCGATCTCATGCTTGAGAAACTGGAGCGTATGAACGAAATGAGAAACTAAAACTTTTTGCTTGTAGGAGGCCTAATTGGCATTTGATAATGGTACTTCGTGAATTATATTCTGTCGTGTTATTTATGCAAACGAGGTAGATAAAAATGACTATCTGTGCAAAAACAGTCTCGCTTATTTGGCGTCTGTTACAATTGCTGCAATATTAGAAGACCTATTACGTTTTATCTAGCAGACAGTGACAAAATAGACGTAATCAGACCGATAAACCACACCAGTCTTGGATACTACTCGCATTAACAGCTTCTTCAACATCAGACAACGACATATTAATTTTTCATGTAGCAATACGTTTGACGAACTATCATGAGGTAACAGATTCTGTTACAGAAAAGAAAGCACGCCATGTAAAGCTGCAGCAAGATTAGAGAGAGAAAAATACTAGGACCTAAGGGTTGAAGAAATGTGTACCGTCTTGCTTGTCTCTTGTCTTGACTGGTTTGATGCTTCTTGCATTTAATTTTATGTCACACAAAAGAGAAAGTTATTAACTAATAAGCAATGAAGAGTGCAAATTTTCTGAACAGTTCTTATTCTTTGGTTACAAGTAATCCTATCCTGTATTAACTGTGAGTTTTTTAAAGGGCGGTAGGATATCAAACCGTCCGACTAGGAGCAGGAGAGGCACCATAGGACGTTTTAATTTCCACTGTCCTGAATATAGATTTCATGGTTTACATTAAAAGATACACACGTCTAAAAACCACTGAGAGTTGCGATAGAATAATTCTGTACGAAGAGGAGTGAGACCAAATAACATGTCTTACATTTCCTCGAACATACATGTTTTATTTACCAAACTCTTCAGAAAGATGTGCACTACAAAGTGAACATACTTTTGAAAAATCTATTTTTTTTTAATTTTTAACGTCCTATCTCAAACACTGGAGGGGAGAGGAGAAGGGCGCCACTATTAAGCTTTTGCCCCAGTTCCGAAATGTCGTAGATTCCAGGCTGGCTGTTAGTTCCTGATTCTCCCACTAGATGGTCCCTTTCGTCAGTCAAAATAATGTACGAGGATCACTCTAAAATAAATGCATAACATTAAATGCATTTTTTATTCCACGTATTTTTTATTCATGAAGATCAAAGAACATTCTTCCCGCTTATATTTAAAATTAGTTCAAGCTATTTCCGCAAGTTGCGCTGTAGTAGCGCTCCCAAAGATGCTACTGCACTTGATATCCTTTCGAAGAGACGTACTGTCACAGAGTCCCTATGTTGTCGGAACGAAACGATGAGAAGCATTCGGAAGAGACTGAAGAAGCTGTATGGTGATGATGCTGTTGATCGCATTACAGACAGGCAGATCTGTTGGAAGTGGGCCCACCAGTAATCTGAATCTGCCACACAGCGGCGGAACGATCATGTTCAAATGTGTTGTTCTTCCGATTAGATACAGTTTTGAGCCTGTAAAACGTGCCAAACAAGCTGTCTTCTCGTGACATGACCTTCTTTATTAGACTCTCTCTCTCTCTCTCTCTCTCTCTCTCTCTCTCTCTCTCTCTCTCTTTGGTTCGTTGTAGTGATGTTATATGCTCAATCCATCTGATACATCGAGGTGTGTAATCTTTCAGTCGTCCTCGTTTTCCATGGCCACATGTGTAGTGCTCCAAACAAACATAGTCATGAATCTGTTTCTGCTTTCAACGAATAAGGTTACGGATGCAAGCAGAATGCTGTTGAACGATAATTCCCGGCCACATGTCCGTGGGAAAAACACCGCCGAGATCAGAAAACTTGGGTAAACAACAGGGAAACTCCCACCCTTCAGCCCCGATCTAACACCATGTCATTGACACCTTTTTGGTAAATTGAAGGTCTGGCGTGAGGTCAGTCGCTTGACGGCGCGTTTCGGCGCGGGCCCGCCCGTTGCCGGCGCGCCTTAGGGCACGGAAGCTCGCACTGGGGCGTATCGCTTTCCAGTCAGGTGTGCGGCGACAGTCCTCACAGGGGAAGTGACGCGTCTCTCATAGCCTCTCCTTCCCAAGTGGCTCTTTCCGCCTTCCCGTGGTGCCAGACGTTAAGCTCGGCATTCTGCCTTGCGACAAAAGGGAGAGCTGCGACCCAACCCGATGCGAAAGCGAAGGGTGTGTGGCACAGGGGGAGCTGTGTCAAGGGACCGAACACCAGTCCCTTTCTGTTCGCAGGGCACAGTCCAGCAGGTGCTCTGCATGCCGGCGATCTCGTTTGTCGGCGTGGGATGGCGGCGCGAGTCGGCAAGGGTGCTTCGCCGCGCCCCTGGGTAACCGGGGCGTGTTCTGCCAAACCCAGGAGGTGGTGACATCGCCTGGGCCAGGTTAGATAGGTCCAGACCGCCGAACGTCTGGGGGACCGGCCCGCCACCTGAGTAGGAGTGGGTCTTCGGCCGAATGGTGGAAACTCGGGCAAGTAGGCGGCGAAGGGCGAGAGGTGCATCCGCCTCTCCGGAGTGCGGGGTGCAGTTGCCGAGGAGTGTCGCGTGAAATCGTCGATGACGGAGTCGCCGAGGGGGACCAGTGCACTGGTGACGGTGCGCTGAACCCAGCAGCTCTGAAGTGCCCTTGACCTAGGGGCGAGGTCGGTGGGCGAGCTGCAAGAGTCCCCCCCCCCCCCCCCCCCCCCCGCCCATGCCAGAGGAACCGGTCCGGGGTAAGAGACGGGCTCCCACTTCTTCTCATCACTCGTACATCATGGCGACATCAGAGACGAGTGATATTAGTGCGCCTTCGAGAGCTTCTTTTGCGCCTGATCCCTCTCCACAGGACGAGGCGGGACAGGCAGAGGAGGACTTTTCAGTAATGCAGAGGCATTCCAAAATTACGTTGCTCCTGGAACAAAGCATCAAAAATGGGAAAATAAGCCAGGCAGCAATCTTACAGATAAAACATGAATTGGCTGCATGGGCAATTGCTCATGCTAAATTGGAAGGAAGAGTAGAGGAGCTGGAGAAAGAAAACACCCGGATGAGACAACAGCAACAACAACCAAGCAAGACCTGGGCGGCGGTGGCTGCACAAGCCCCCACCAGACAAAATAATACAAAAGAGGCAATAGACAGGGTGACAAAGAAACAGGAGACGGCAGTCTTTCTTAGGACTTTGCCTGGAAAGATACGAGCGTCAAAAGGATCCAGGAACTTTTCACCACTACAATTGACCCAGTAAAAGATAAAATAAAGATAAAACGTGTCAAACCAAGCCGCAACTCGGTGATTGTCGAAGTTGCGTCTGAAGAGGATAAGAACAAACTTCTTGAAAATCCTAAATTGAACGCAGTAGTAAAATGTGAACCCCCAAAAAAGAGGAACCCCTTGGTCATATTATATGACGTACCTACTGTAATGACAAATGAGGAACTGTCTGAGGCAATCAGAAAACAAAACTTTGAGGATATAAATGAAAATGAATTTCAAAACAGTTTTAAACTAAGATTTAAGACGGGTCCTCCAGACCGTGATGTCGAACATCACGTCGCCGAGGTCTCCGCAACAATGTGGAGAAAAATAACAGTACTGGGTAGACTATACGTGGGATTCCACGCTATAAATACTAAAGATTACATCGTGGTACCTCGTTGCCATAATTGCGGCGACTTGGACTACGTCCTGAGGCACTGCACCAGGGGGTCGGCCTGCTCCAAATGCGGTGATAACGGACACACCCGGAAAGACTGTAAGGCCACAGGTGTCTGCATCCCGTGCAAGAGTCGTGGCAAGAAGTCCTGTGGAGCCACAGGACGAAACTGCCCTACCTACAGGATGCTCGAACAAAGACTTATATCTCGAATCGACTATGGCTGAAAACGGCATACCATGCAGGATGCCAAAGCATAAATCCCCGAGCAAAAGGAGGAGGGATGCTATGAGAGCGAGTAGATTCAGGAATTTCCTGAAGACACTTATCAGCGCCGACGTACCAACAGTCGACAAATCCATACAAACTGAGTCCCCCACCAGGGACATAGGCATTCAAACTGAGCTCCCCTCAGATGTTAGAGCACCCTCCTCCCAATGCCGGGACACGCTGCCGATTAAAAATCTACAACGGCAAGAGCGTCCTGTGGTAGTGACAGATATAATTGCAAAACCCGTTCAGGAAAGCACGATAACGAGCTCCACCGCCAACTCCAACACCAAAGATAGCCCGGTGGTTAGGTTGCCACCCGTGGACCCGGTGAGGGTGTACCCAAACCTTGAGTACACCATGCAATTAGCTAGACTGTAGCAGCCGACTACCCTGACCACTGCCTTACGTCATGTGGTCCGTGTAGGACATGAGTACGGACGAAGGGTAACCTTCTCGGTGATGGAGGCTGTGGACAGAATACAATTAAAGTCGGTGAACCTCCCCACTGACTTCGGAGCACTGCGGGACCTACTCAAAAAAGTGTTTGAAAGACGAGGAGAGAAATTTGACCTGGATGACATTTATCATCAATCAGTGATAGCACATGGACGACTGGCATATGACTGGAATAAAACCTGGCCACATGACCACATACATACCTACTTTCCATGGCGACCAGAATAAAAATCGGACAACTCAACACTCATAACAGTCGACTAGTGATGCAGGAGCTCCGAAAGGAAGTGGTGGAAAAGAGACTGGACATACTCTGTTTACAGGAGCCGTACTCTCTGGCTGGAAAAGTTGCGTTCACTGCCGCAACATGGCAAACTGTTAGCAGTGGGGACATCCCCAGAGCGGCCATTCTGATAACTAACGCTGCACTGCGTGCAACACCCTTGTCACAGTTCTCCAACAGTCACTGCAACGTCGTGGAGATACAATCTCCTGCTGGGATTGTTATCATTATTAACATGTACTTTCAGTACGGTGATAGAATCGAACAACACATAGATCATCTAGTGAGTGTGGTCACAGCGTTGCGGGGGCGCAAAATCATTATAACTGCTGACATTAACGCCAAATCCCCCCCTATGGTACAGTGGCACAAGGGATGAAAATGGAACAAAAGCAGAAGAAATGATAATGGCTCTTCAACTAGTGGTGGCAAACAGACCAGGTAATCCCCCAACCCATGTAGCTGGAGGAGGACAGGGCACCAACATTGACGTGACCTTGCTCACGCCAAACGTAGTGAACATACTCCAAGAGTGGAGAGTGGAAGACAATGCCACCACTAGCGATCACAATCTAATCACCTTTATTGTTGGAGACAGAGAGTGCCGCTGGGCCATGGGGTGGGAGGTGCAATGGAATTTTAGAAAAACAGATTGGGAACGCCTAGCCAGAGAGTGCGACATTCCTCCATTACCAGAAGGAGACGAACGACAGGACTTCAACGTGGACGACAGAGCCGAAGGGCTGGTACGTGCAATAACAAGGGCCATTAAGGCGGCCGTACCAACCAGGAGGAGAGCCGTGGCGGCCACACCGGCACCATGGTCAGCCGAACTACAAGAACTACGACAGTCTGTGAGGAGACTGAGGAAGCACTACCAGCGCAGTGTCGTCTGGTGGGAAAAGCAAAGATGGCTGCAGTTATACCGGGAGGCAAAAGACAACTTCCAAAAATAATTACAAAAGACCAGAATAGCTAGTTGGGAAAATTTTGTAACCATTCAGCTGGCCCTTGATCCTTGGGGCGTGCCATGTAGATTGGTAAGGGAGAAGATCCGCTCCCCAACAATGATATCATCGCTCAGGCACGGGGACGGGATGACGGAATCCTGGCATGAAACTGCTGAGGTCCTCCTCCGGTCGCTGTTGCCTGACGATGATAGAAATAACGACACCAAAGAGCAGCGCCAACTACGACATGAAGACCTTCATACGTATGCAAATGACGTGGCGGTCCTCCCCTTCTCTGAGGAGGAAGTCGCTGCTCATATCAAGACTTTAAAGAAAGAAAAAGCCCCCGGGCCAGACGGCATTGCGGCGGAGGTGGTGCAGTTCTTAGCCCCACAGCTAGTTGCACCACTTACACATATTTTCAACGCATGCCTCAGGCAAGGCAAATTTCCAAAAATATGGAAAGCTGCAAACGTGGTGATTATCAAGAAAGGCCCCGAGAAGGACCCTGCAGATGCCAAATCCTACAGGCCCATCTGCCTGCTGGACGGCTTTGGCAAAATTCTGGAAAAGTTATTGGCGGATAGACTGACTGCTCACCGCATGCTGCACGGGATGAGCGACAGGCAATTCGGTTTTAGGTCGGGGCGATCGGCATCTGATGCAATCGCCCTGGCGGCCGAGGTCTGTGGCTCAGCCCCGTGTAAGTATGTTGTTGGCATCACGGTGGATATCAGTGGCGCCTTCGACAATCTGTGGTGGCCTTCGCTCTTCTCCTGCCTTCGGGAGAAGGAGTGCCCAGGGCTGCTATATGGGTGTTTGAGGAGCTACATCTACATCTACATCTATACTCCGCGAGCCACCTTACGGTGTGTGGCGGAGGGTACTTATTGTACCACTATCTGATCCCCCCTTCCCTGTTCCATTCACGAATTGTGCGTGGGAAGAACGACTGCTTGTAAGTCTCCGTATTTGCTCTAATTTCTCGGATCTTTTCGTTGTGATCATTACGCGAGATATATGTGGGCGGTAGTAATATGTCGCCCATCTCTTCCCGGAATGTGCTCTCTCGTAATTTCGATAATAAACCTCTCCGTATTGCGTAACGCCTTTCTTGAAGTGTCCGCCACTGGAGCTTGTTCAGCATCTCCGTAACGCTCTCGCGCTGACTAAATGTCCCCATGACGAATCGCGCTGCTTTTCGCTGGATCATGTCTATCTCTTCTATTAATCCAACCTGGTAAGGGTCCCATACTGATGAGCAATACTCAAGAATCGGACGAACAAGCGTTTTGTAAGCTACTTCTTGTGAAGATCGGGAGGTACAGCTATCATCCCCTAGCGGATATGTCCGGAAAACTATCACCAAGGGTTGCCCCCAGGGCTCCGTGTTGGGTCCCCTATTTTGGGACATCCACATGGAGCCTCTTCTGGATAGCCTGCAGCAGAGCGAAGATGTGATAGAGGTGATAGCCTACGCTGACGACCTCCTCCTGCTGGTCGGCGGCCGAAGTCGCGAGGACATAGAACCGAAAATAGAAGGAGCATTAAACAAATTACAACTATGGTGCCGAAAGACCAAAATGACTATCTCACCATCCAAGTCGACCTACTTACTACTTAAAGGACAGTTAATAAGAAACCCGACTGTGAGAATTGACGGTACTCCCGTTCTTCGGAGACGAGAAACACGCTACTTGGGAATCATCATCGATGAAAGGTGGAATTTTACAAAGCACATAGAAACCGTAACCCAGAAAGCACTACAATTACTAAACAATCTAATTTCCATAGGACATAAGAGATTCCACCTCCCGCCTCATTTAATCAAACTCTACCATAACAGCATACTGACGTCAATAGTGGGTTACGGCTCGGGATTCTGGGCTCACAGGCTCACGAGGGTGGTGCCTGCTGTGACGGTGAGAAGAGTACAAAGGAACATGATATTAAGGTCCGTGGGAGCATACAGAACACCTCCAGGGGGAGCCCTGTTAATCATAATGGGGCTCTGTCCCCTGGATATAAAGATTAGGGATCAGGCTGCGTGGTACTGGGCCAAAAAGGGTGTTATCACCAAGGTAGAGGAAATTATGGGGGCACCAGTCAGGGAAAAAGGGGAGATTAGGGAAAGAGGGGTAGATCTGTGGCAGAAAATATAGGTGTCGGATGAAACTGGTAGAAGAACCTTTCAGTTCCTACCAGATGTAAAGGACAGACTGAAAATGAAGTACTTTGAGCCAACTCGGGGATTGTTCCACTTTCTCACCGGCCATGGCCCCTATCCAACTTATCTTCGTCGGTTTGGGAAAAGGGCGACACCTGCGTGCGACTGTGGCGCACCGGAGGGTACTACCGACCATGTGGTTTACAAGTGCCCCCTTTTCGATGATGTAGCCGGGACATTAAGACAACTACCAAGCACAAACACCTATGACCTTTTAAGACGGGAAGAGACGTTTCAGACAATAAATACCCTGGCAAACGAGGTATCACGAAAAGTATTGACAACTTTTCTGAGAGACCTTCATGCTTAAATAAATAGACAACACCGAATGCGACCACTGCCCCAATCCCGTACTGCCTGTTCGTGGATAGGTCGACTTTACAGTTGGAATCCGCCACGACCGGGACCAGGGGGACTGGGGCGATCCCGAACGAAGAAAACGCACCGATTATGACATAGAATAAGAATTAGATTTAGTTAATTAGAATAGGATAGTAAGTTAGGAACCTGCAGCGATAAATTAACCCTTGCCTGCCCTGTGCCAGGGGCTTGCTCATAGGGATTAGCTCTATGAGCAGGGCATCTAAGTACGTTTATATTACCAAAACTGGCACACTTGTAACGCTGCAGGCAGTTAGTATTAACCAATCGTAGTAACTAGAAATTATGTTAGCTAGTAAACTAGAAGTAGTCTGCCTAGTAGAAATCGTAGAACTGTCTGTAGTTAAGGAAAAAAATATTAAAGCTGCTATTGTAAATTTAGAAATATAGGACCCACTAATCACTAAGGTGGTGGGTCATTATTGTATAATTATTATGAAATGAAATAAAGAATTAAAAAAAAAAATTGAAGGAATCCATTCGTAGAACGAGATTTGAAAATGGTGACTCACTTGTGAAGGTTGCCAAAATGTGCCTCAGACGTGCAGGTATACAGAACTTAGTTTGGCGGCGGCGTAAGGTAGTTGAAAGGGACGGAGGTAATATGTCAAAATGACATATTGTCTCTCCACAGTGTACCAATATACCGCGAAAATACCGAAGGTAGGAACATATAGTGGATGTATCCACACACACACACACACACACACACACACACACACACACACAAATTCTTTTGGTCTGATCCTCGAATCCCGGTCAATTGTAACGGTTTCATTACCAGTACTGATAAGGACACAATTTATAGCCGTCAGCCTGCAGAGAAAATAACTTCTAGAATTGTTTTCAGGTTTGCTCATTATTCCTTGGAAAGGGCTATTGTGTTTACCTTGATAACTGGACAACTGGTATATTAGCCCAGATTTGACTGACAAATTGACTTTTGCCGGCACATTGTCGCAATACAGAAAAGAGTTCCCTGACTACATGAAAAATGACAAACGGAAAAAAGCAAGCAGATGTTGATGAAATGGCTGGGCAAAAGAGACGTGTTGTTGGCCAGCACGTACAATAAGGTACACTACAAAAAGTGAATTCAAAGAAGGCCGCTGTGAAGAATCTAAATGTTGTCATTCGTTACAGCGTGGATAAGATCGATTCCAAGTTTCCAAGCTAGCGAATGGCCAGGAACAGACTGAAAAAATAACTGCAGAACATTTCTCGCCATTTACTGCACGTTGGATGTTCAGTGCACCAGCATAAAAAGCGGGATAGCGAAAAATGCTATAGCGAGGCGTGCAAAAGTAAATTTGTAAGAGAAAATACAATTCGTTCCAAGATAGAATTTTAACTTGTGTAAACTCAGTTTCGGCTCAGTATAACCAGATGACTGAGAGTCACAAGACTTTAAAAGCTTGCCATAATCTTTCGTAACTTGCCCCATTTAAATTCAAAAGGACCACAGAAATTTTACGCCACTAGAATAAGGGATCCTTCACAGTAAAAGCGGTTAAAACATATCGTGTCAACAAACACATAATAAAACAGTTTAACTTCTATTATTAAGGCAACCAATTCTTAAACTGACACAGGCCTTGGGCCCAGTTGAATTCAGCAACTTCAAAGCACAGACACACACACACCCGAACGTTCAGAGCACAAATGAGACTCTTTTCCTGAAAATTCGAAAAGTGAAAAACTGTTTGCATCCAAACGTGACGCTGACCATGCACTGAAGCGTTGTTTTGTGCTCCATCGGCTTACATGTCTCGGGAAGTATCCACAGAGGCGACTAACGTGGGGAGTGACTTACAACTCCGTCTGGTGTTTCTGGTCGCCTACGTGCTGCACCTCTATTAATAGTCAGTATCCGGCAACCATTCACTGTGGCTACCACGGTTACTCCACTTCTAGGTGCACTACGTCGGCCAAGGCAGGACACCAGGCATCCAACTGCGAGAGCGCCTCCCTACAACACCAGCAGGATCTTTCTTCAAACCGCAACAAGGACAGACTCGTCAAAGCAGACACTACTCGTCCGGCGTCACGAACAGCGCTGCTCGCAGATGGGACCTGGAGCGCACTTAGCCGGGCCGTGCATGCCGCTTTATTTGCAGGGTCGCGACTCTATCGCCTCCTATCGATTCGACACGGTGGCACGGCCTCCAGTGCGTCCCGGGATCTATGACAATCGGTCACGGACCAGCCCATTTCTCTTCCACCAATGATTTGCGTATGTGAAAATTAAGAGGTTGCACAGAGGTTAGAAGTTCTCTGGTTGTAGGAACACTTCATACGCACTAAGCTCAAATGTCAGAACGCAAAGGCATTTACATCTAATTGGTGCATGACTGGAGGTTGATGGCACAGTGCGCTACTTTACTGGAATTCTTAAATTAAGGGTGGTATGGTTTCCCCAAATTCGGCAGAATATCGTATGAACTACAGTTACTCGGGAATTATAAAGGAACTGACGCCGCATTTGAGAATAGTGGGCATACACAAACCAACTATCCTTGTAGTCATATTTCTGCAGTACGGCCAGGGATTTTCACCTAAATTACTTACAAGAGGGCGAAATGGTATTGTAAAACAAAGAATGTTGGGAAATTATCCAGCGGTCTATGTTCAGGTTGTTACTTTTGTCGCCTTCGTCAGAAAACAGTAATACATAACAACGCACATTTGCTGAATGGTAAATTCAAAACAGAAAGCGAGCCAGTTAAAAACGAGAGAATTTTAATATTTTTCTTACTTTGGTCATGTAATTCCCCATAAAAATAAACAAATAAATATGTGACTATGGCTTTAGGAATCTACGGCTACAGCAAAGCGTGAAAGACAGTCCATCGCTAAGGGGACCAATCTTAATACATGCTTCTCATACCTTACGTTTTTTCCGAGAGAATATCTCATTTCACATATTGTGTTTCAAGTAAACAACTTTCTTTTTCATTTACAGATGTTTATCAGAAAATTACCTGTCAAGATTAAAATGTGCACATGATAACATTTGTGTTCGCATTTATAAAACGAAAATGTGTTTTAAGCTTTTGATGCCATCTGAAGATGGGAAGACATTATACCCGTAAGGCCTGATAATAACATAACGGTTTTACTGGAAATAACTCTTAAAATGACTAGTTATTATTTGATCTCCAAAAATCAAAATCTTATGTAACGTATTTGGTAAGTGAAAGCGTCCTAATATTTTATTACATTAGTCATGTAATTATTTATCCAAAAAAAAGGTTTAAAGCAAAACAACCAGATACGTCACTGTGGCGACACATCGTATTTTGGATCAAGAAACCTATCAGTTTTTGGATTGGTTACAGAAGAAGAAATCGTGGTTATAACGTAAAGACGATCGTCCAATGAGCAATAGTTTCATTATTGTTGAAAAACATACAGAAACACGAACATAAAAATACAAAAACTGTCTTTTCCATGAGATTTAATGGACCATTATGAAATAATAAAAAGAAAGAATTGAACATCGGAAACTGAAATTATGTTACTTTCTTTCTCTTACACTACTTATATGACGACTACAATTCTTGTTTGTACAGACTGTACAGACCGTATAGAGTCGAGCGACTCTACTTAAACCTAACTAACCTAAGGACATCACACACATC
The DNA here is from genome assembly GCF_021461385.2 of Schistocerca piceifrons. NCBI lineage: Eukaryota > Metazoa > Arthropoda > Insecta > Orthoptera > Acrididae > Schistocerca > Schistocerca piceifrons. The sequence continues at coordinate 294,971,920 of NC_060142.1, forward strand.
CAAGCCCAAGGCAGGATTCGAACCTGCGCGGTTCCAGACTGAAGTGTCTAGAAGCGCTCGGCCAGTCCGGCCGGCCAGATCGAGGCTTCGGCTCACTTCTGTAGCAGATATGAATGGATTCAAGCATCTGAAATAGGTCGAGTTTTGTCTCTAGCAGTTGCTTTATGGCTTTCCGCTTTTTATCATGTACAAAGACCATATCTGTGCTCTTTACTTTCTATCTGCAGCAGAACAGCTACGTCTGGGACGTCAGTTGTTTCAGCTATAAAAGCGGCTGAGCGACTGGATTCGTATACAGGGTGTATAACTAATAGTTAAAAATAACGCTGGTGAAGCAAAAAATTCCAATAAATATGAATCTGGTAAGGAACAGCTTCCGAGATAATTGGCTTTAGTTTGAAATATTGCCCAAAGTTAATACAATGGTATTTGAAACGTAAACTTTTCAATTAAGTCCTCATCTAATTGGGCTCGAATTTTAACCATGACGCACATTAACAAGTTAGCTTAGTATATTTTACAATTTCCTGTACACTCGTAGCTGTTTAAGGAGGTGTTCCATGTATAATTTCCGTGTTTGGAAGCAATGCTGCGTTTCCAGTTCTATCTCGGTCTGCAATGTGACTTGCACCAAATGCCTTCATATAGATTACGTGATGGCTGCCAATGCTGTGTTCGCAACGGAGTGGTCACGCCCAAAAATTCAGTTACATTAGCCCCGCCATTGACAACTTTCAACAGGGAATAACATGTGAATTGGTCCCGCAAACATTGATAATACTTTAACTTAATGAGGATCGGTAATCCTAGTGAGCTGTGGCTGGCTCATGTTATGCTTTGCATTAAACCTTATTTGCTATTCTGTGATTAGTCTGCTACGGTTATCGTGATTATCTACATCTACTACATCTACATTTATACTCCGCAAGCCACCCGACGGTGTGTGGCGGAGGGCACTTTACGTGCCACTGCCATTACCTCCCTTTTCTGTTCCAGTCGCGTATGGTTCGCGGGAAGAACGACTGTCTGAAAGCCTCCGTACGCGCTCGAATCTCTCTAATTTTACATTCGTGATCTCCTCGGGAGGTATCAGTAGGGGGAAGCAATATATTCGATACCTCATCCAGAAACGCACCCTCTCGAAACTGGCGAGCAAGCTACACCGCGATGCAGAGCGCCTCTCTTGCAGAGTCTGCCACTTGCGTTTGCTAAACATCTCCGTAACGCTATCACGGTTACCAAATAACCCTGTGACGAAACGCGCCGCTCTTCTTTGGATCTTCTCTATCTCCTCCGTCAACCCGATCTGGTACGGATCCCACACTGATAAGCAATACTCAAGTATAGGTCAAACGAGTGTTTTGTAAGCCACCTCCTTTGTTGATCGACTACATTTTCTAATGACTCTCCCAATGAATCTCAACCTGGCACCCACCTTACCAACAATTAATTTTATATGATCATTCCACTTCAAATCGTTCCGCACTCATACTCCCAGATATTTTACAGAAGTAACTGCTACCAGTGTTTGTTCCGCTATCATATAATCATACAATAAAGGATCCTTCTTTCTATGTATTCGCAATACATTACATTTGTCTATGTTAAGGGTCAGTTGCCACTCCCTGCACCAAGTGCCTATCCGCTGCAGATCTTCCTGCATTTCGCTACAATTTTCTAATGCTGCAACTTCTCTGTATACTACAGCATCATCCGCGAAAAGCCGCATGGAACTTCCGACACTAACTACTAGGTCATTTATATATATTGTGAAAAGCAATGGTCCCATAACACTCCCCTGTGGCACGCCAGAAGTTATTTTAACGTCTGTAGACGTCTCCCCGTTGTTAACAACATGCTGTGTTCTGTTTGCTAAAAACTCTTCAATCCAGCCACACAGCTGGTCTGATATTCCGTAGGCTCTTACTTTGTTTATCAGGCGACAGTGCTGTTATCCTCTCTCTCCGCGAGTCGCTGCAGCAGTGTGTATCGATATTCGCACCCTTGTACTATCTTTGGCCTCGCGCTTATAGATTCCGGCTGTGCCGTGTGCGGGCAGTTGGTCTGTTGGTGTGGTGCAGCGAGTAAGTCTCCGAGAAGCGTGTCTGGCCAGGGCCGCTGGCGGTGTTCACGAGCAGTCGGAGTTTGAGGGTCTGTTCCCCATTGCTACGAGGTCCATGGCTCACCGATCCCGGACACGAAAGTTGAGTCTTTGCTTAATCTACCAGCCAGCCCCAACTGTTCACATTGTGTCGCTTGAATTTCGGTGTGGGCTTTTGGCACATTCCCGCAAGCAACGTGTGTTTTCAAGTTGGCGAAATTCTACCTGCCCTCCTGTGGCGTTTAACTTAACTTGATTATTTTTGAACTGAAGTGCACCAGCGGAATCTTCTGCCTTGTGGCCGTCAACTTTCCAGTTACCTGCCCTGGACGTTGATGTTAATTCTGGCAGTGTATTTTCCTCGTCGTGTTGTGGCTGTCCAGCACGGTGTGTAGTTTGACAGCTGAATGTGTAATTCGTTGGGGGCGCCGACACCTCCTTCGTTGTTCCATTGAGCTCCCTGTTGTGTGCTGATCAGGTGGAGCGGAAGTTATCCTGTCGCTTGGTCCATTGACTGTTTATTGTTTGGGTTGCCATCGGATTGAGAATTGTTGGGCCGACTGCCTGTCTCACCCAAGCAAGCATTAGTGTTTGAATTCCAGGCCGACCCTTGGAAACTTCTGAGGGCCGTTTGGTGTGCTGCCTTCTCTTATTTGTCCTTGTTGTTTGTTTATGTATGGCTTCTAGACGATTTTAAATTAAGTTTGTTTGGGGCTTCAGCCTGATTTAAAGAAACTTTAGGATAAGGCCTTCCTGTTTTGAGCCACAGCCGATTTTAAATAAAATTGTTTTGCCCTTGAGGCGTAAGATAGAATGGCACATTTAGCCGGGAATTAAGTTCTAAAATTAATGTTTGGCTTGCTCTATTTTTAATGTTTTCTTTACTCTTGTAATGTTTGTCAAATGAATTAAGTTGTATGTTCGAGTGCAACTGACAGCCACTCATTTTGGACCCTTTCCACAAATTAAATTATCTGTCCTGTCCTGCGGGTATAGCAGGGGATCTCACTTAAGAAAGTAGAACAGTTATGTACTGGCATGATGTTTATTGTAAAAACACTGATTGAAAAAAATGCAAATTGTACAAGTACTGATCTGAAATGTTCAATTCATAAATCTAAATTTGAGATTGGCAAAACATCGATGGCTCCAGTCGAAATCGCGCTCCCATTTATTCCGCGGTAGCACTAAGTGATTGATACTGATTAGCATAGAAGGAAGTCTCCACCCTCACTGGGAGTGATAGTAAAGAGCTCCGGATCAAACCAATGGAACTTAACTCATTTGCTATGAAAGATACCTTTTCTGCCAAGCAGTGGTGCGTATATCGCCGAATTAAATGCTGGGAAGGGCAACCTTTCAGCGCTGATCTGTGCAGTGCTGCTGGATGTCGTCCAGACGAAAGGCGTTTCCGTAGCTGTAAATTCTGATTCCGTGGAGGACGTCAAATGGCGTCTGAAAACTCCTAGGTTCGAGACTACTTGAGTACAAAGTCAGGCACGAATCAACAGTTCTGTTTGCTCTTAAGCCAGAATCGGAGTCTTGACTCAAGTGTGCGGTCGTAAAAATGCTCTTTGTAATGCCTTTGTCTCCACAAAGGACAGATCGTTTCTCTGCCATTGCAAATGGAATAACCCTCTCTACAAGTCATGAAGCTGTCAGGCGACCGCCTTCGGCTCATAGTTCAGGAGAAACTTCTAGAAAAAATTAGAACTCCTCCTCTCCGATTACAAACTAAAGCCAATCAGATTCGTTTCACTGCTTTGCGGCGGGAATAAGTCTTCCCGTTGGTGGTACAACTTCTGCGACCGTTAGCTCACATAGGCGGCGGTCCTTCCTCACACATACCTGTGCGCTAAGAAGGCCGGTAGCTGTGCTTGCAAGCTTCTGTTTCCACAATCTTAAGCTTTCAGCATGGTCTCACCCTGACTCTTACAATGGAAACTCCTCATTGCAGCCCCCTCAGATTTAGCGGTAAGATGGCCCGTTGAATAACCTGAAAGAAACACAGATCAGGTGCGGAAACAGGAAGAAGGTGTACAAAAAAAAAATAGTAGAAACAGTGAATGGTTCAAGATCAACATTTGCAGCATCGACCACGAATGGTTAGCCACGGCGTCGTGATTGTGTGGACACTGGCTTCGACTGCGAAAGGGGTGATTCATGTTCAAACCTCCCTTGTGCCTCCTTTTTTTTCCTGAGCCGTGGTCGGCTCACGCTGATGCTGCTTTTTTTTCGTTTTAGCATTTTCTCACCATCGAGTGGTGCCTTATTGCTCCCTCAGCTACATCCTGAATGAGTTGCACACTTGCCTTCGTTAGTGGCAGCAGCAGCGTTTATCGATACTCGTACTGCTGTACGATCTTTAGTATGACCGCTATATATTCCGTGTGGTGATGTGTGTGCGCAGTCAGTCAGTTATGACAGAGATATGAGGAAGTCCCCCTGGCGTGAGGTCAGGCTGGGGACGCTGGTGGTGTGCACCCTTGGTTGGAGTTGTGAGCCATTAGCTGCAAGAGCTGCAGAGCTCGACGCTACTGAACTTAGATACTGGAGTTGGGTAATCAGTTAACCTGTTACGAAACCTCAACTGCTGTGAGATCTCTTCGTTCATCGCCGGTTGTTGCTTCCTGGGCCGTTCCTGCAAGCAGCAACTTATGATGTGCTGGAGTCAGCAAATTTTGCAGCTGTCTTCCTGTATGGTGTTTAACTATTGAAGTGATTGTAACTTATTAGTGAAGTGCACAAGCGGTATCTTCTGTCTTGTGGCCGTTTAACGTTCTGGTTTCCTGCCCTGGTCATTAGCATAGTTTTCCGGCAGTGTGTTTTCCTCGCCGTGTTCATGCTGTCCAGCACGGTGTGTAGTTTGACAGCTTGATGTTGTTCTTCTTTTTTTTCTTTGAGTGGTTATTGTGCCTTGACTCTGTTTAGATGCCAATTATCAAGACGTAGTACTGCTGCGATCTTCATCCTTGTTGATATTTTCGGTTGTCGTGCCGTTGGTTGGGTGAAAGGGAGTTGATTAGGTTGTTGGTTGGTTCTTCAGCCATCCCTAGGTCGTGCTGCCACGCGATTATTTAGTGTTACGCTTAGCTGCCTGCCTCACGTAACCTGTTAGTTTCCTCCCTAGGCCGACCCTTGGAACACTTCTGAGCGCCACTATTCTGTTGCTTGGGATTGTGATTTTCTTTTCTGTCTTAAGTATTTTGAGGGGCCTTCAGCCATGTATTAATTCAGTTTCAAATGGTTCAAATGGCTCTGAGCACTATGGGACTTAACTTCTGAGGTCATAAGTCCCCTAGAGCTTAGAACTACTTAAACCTAACTAACCTAAGGACATCACACACATTCATGCCCGTGGCAGGATTCGAACCTGCGACCGGCTAATTTAGTTTGTCTGAATGTTCAGTATGTGGCCTTCATCCGAACCTTATGTGAAGTATTTTAAGATATGACCTTCAGTCATCAAAGAAAAAAATCATTTGAAATCTCAACTTTCCTCTCTATCTTAATTTTTTGTCCAGGCCTTAAGCCTTGAGTTGTTCGATGTTCAGTATATGGCCTTCAGCCGAGCGTTATTTGAAATATTTTAAAATTAGGCCTTCAGCCTATTTAAAATAAAATTTGAAACGCCTATGTCAGAAACTTTTTAAAATTTCCTTAGTGGAGTTCTTGTTATCCAGGCCTTAAAGCCCTCAGTTCTTCTATTTTGTAACTAAGGCCTTCAGCCGTGTGTATTCCTTAACGCAATTTTAATAACTTGTTTCCTGGCCTTCAGCCGTATTGTTTCTGAATTCTGTAAGAACATTTTAGGTTAAGTGTTTTTAGCAAATAAAGTTTGAACCAGCAGCAACTGATTTGGGCCCCTTTCCACTCAGTCCTGCGGAATCAAATTTCATTTCCACAGAATTATTAATTGTCCGTCCGGTCATTGACAATTTACTGTATTCAAATTAGTGTCTGTGTTGTAGTGTACTGTCTGCAACAACGAACTGTAGCGAGGGGGATGATGATGATGATGATGATGATGATGATGTTTGGTTTGTGGGGCGCTCAACGGCACGGTCATCAGCAGCCGTACAAATTAACAGTTTTTACACTGTCCAGTTTTTACTCAATCCAAACGAGCCACGAATGATGATGACAACACAAACTCCTAGTGCCCGGGCAGAGAAAATTCCCAACTTGGATAGGAAGGGACCTGCAGGCGTACATACCTCCCACTTGTTCTACACAAGCACTACATGTTATCACTCTTGCGTCCGTCTTGGAAGTTTTGACTCTTGAATACCTTTGTTGTAACACAGTTGACACCCGTTTTTTTCTTGTTTTCATTTCGGTGACAGGTGTATACGGCATGTCGCCTGCCCTCCCTATTCATTATATTTACTAGCAACGGTAATATATTCTTACCACGTGACTCATGTTCTGTAACCAGTGTATAGAATGACAATGGCCAAGAGTAGAGAAGGATGACACACGTCAAATGAACGGAAGGACAGCTGATAAATTTGTGAAAAAATGGACGAAAGGGAGATTTGAACACGGATCTCCCGCTTGGCAGTCCAACACCGAGACCACACAATCACGACCCGATGGTTCTGGGAATACGCTCAATGTTGTCCATCTCAAGCTTCGACCGTTCACTGTTTGTGCTTTGCTTCTTTTTTCATAGTTCAGTACACCTACCTCCTTCCTGTATTCATCCTTGATCTGTGTTCAGTTTTTGACGGGCTATACAGTGGGCCAATTAATCTGCAAATCTGAAAGGGTGCGATGGGGAACCCATTCCAACGGCCTCTCGACGGCGCGGTGGTCTTAGTCAGTAAATGCCAAGCATATTATTTTCAGAGCCATAAAAACTGCCTTCCTCTAGCCCTCGATCCTTGTTACTTTCTGAAGACAATGGAGGCTCTCCTTCTCCCTGCTGTTTGATCCAGCACGAAATTATCCTCAAAGCATGCAACTCTGCAGAAATGTTGTTAAGAGGCTATCCTGTATCAACTAACAAATGATTAATATAATTCGATAACCCCACCTAAAATTTGCGATTCCATACAAAGCCGTCTTACACACTTATTATGTTTTTAAGAAACATTGCTGCATTCCAGTGATGTTAGACACATACAACCTTTTGAATAATATTAAATAGAAACAATCAAGGTTCGTGTTCTGTACCACAGAGCATCTTGCAAGCAAACATCCCGCAGATCTGATTTGAAAATTTACCTATTTGATTCTCATCTCTTACTAATTTCATTTCAATATTCTGACGCCTTCTTGCCGATTTATTGACACCTATCACATTTCCGTTTACTCGCGTCCTATTCAGGGCCGGTGTATTTTGTCATCTCCTGACCTGAGATACGGCGAAACTTAGTTTCCCGATCTCGCATTGTGCTAGTTCATTTAGTCAGGTGCTGGTCCCTCAAATCCACCTTCCTGGTGTCGGTCCCTGTCACGAAAGTATACGTTTCCATTACCCCTTTGAAATTTATCATTGGATGTGCTCCTGATATCGTTTCCCTTATCAAAACTGCTGTTTGCGTTCCCCGGATGCCTTTCATAGTAATCACTCGGACTGCAGTTATGATTTCTACTCTGAAAACTATTTGTCTGCTTACTCGGCGGTTTAAATTTCAACACCGGTTCTAATTTTTCTACAAAGTCCAAAAATTCGTCTATTGAGTTGCAAATTTTCCGGTAACTCCCTCTTCAACGTCGTAATTTCAGTAAGCACTCCCAATGGACGTTTCACATGCATTAATCTCGTAAGTTCACGTTTACAAAATTCTCGTATCGACCCGTTCCCGTATTTAAATGTTGGCCAGTTCAGAAACTCATTTTGGAGTCGCGTTTGCTTGTTCAGGTAACTGCTTCCAAATATTTCGTAGGTAATGAACGTATCACTGTGTATATTTGCCCACGATTGCGGCTCACTTTCCAAATGTATTTTCACGAATTTTAACTTCGCCTCGCCGGACTTTCCCCTTATAAAACCATACCTGCATGCTGCTAGAAAATTTACTGGGTGATATTTCCAGTCGTCTCCAAAACATTTAAGCGATCCTGCGTTCATCCACGGAATGCTGATCACTGTAGAGGTTTGATGTACAGCTACAGAATTCAATTCGCTTTTTATTTCATTGATTTGATTTTCAACTTCACTATTTTCAATTTTAATGCCACATTCTACTTGTTTCTTTATTTTAACTGCTTCTTTCTCCCCTTTACCTATTCAAACCGATAAGTTGCTAATAGCCTCAGTCGTGTCAGCCATTATAGCATCTTGCCTACTCACACAATTTCTTACGTTGCCTCCCAGATCTGTCTGCAACTTTTCCACCTTATCACTGAAATTTTTCTCTGCTTGATCTGCGTTAGTCAAGCACACCAACTTCATCAGAAATTTTGCCCATTTCTTCCCGAATGGTTTTTAATTTTCCGTCTGTCAATTCCTCGATTACACTAGCCATTTTACCTACTTAGTCTTTCCCAACCGAAGCTATTTCGTATTGAATTGAATCAGTTTTTAAATTTGCATCAACCATATCGGTTTTAACAGAATCAATTTTGGATCCTATGTCGGTTTTAACACAGTTTTTAAATTTACGTCACCCATATCGGTTTTATCACAATCAATTTTGGATATCGGTCCTCTTATCATTTGCATTAATTGCGACATCATGTCTCTCCAAAATTCATTTCCCTTGCCTGATTTCGGACTACCTGCCCTACTAAATTCACAGCCGATCACACTCTCCTGCTCCGACTTCGGGCTAAGCGGCTCGCTAGCATTTTCGGACACACACAAACTGTCAGACTGCTTAATATTAGATACGTCTGTTATTGGTTATTTAACAACAAAATCATCCCTAATCTCGCTACCAGCGCAGGTACTTTGTTTTGCTGGATCCTTGTGCCATGGTATTGCTGCCGATGTTGCAGTTGAAGCCTACGTTGAAGATCTCGTAGCCTCTGCTGCGGTACTGCAACCGCCGCTGCGCGATGAATCGCCGTTGAAGATGACGCTGCTGGCTGGAACCACGTGCTTTCGATCTCGCCTCTTCTTCCGCGTTATATTATTTATCACTCCTAACCACTACTAAAACTCGGTGCACGCAACTGTTGCAAAATTCATAGCTCAGAGCCTCCACGCAAACTGCGTAACCGCCACACACTTGAGACGTAGATCACAGAATGTGTTTAACTGTGAGAATTACAATTGTAATTTCACAACTAACAAAGAAACCTCAGTCCTCAACCGATATTAAATTTAACTTTTGCGAGAGGTCCTGCCTACTGAAGTTCAGATAATACTTTTGGAAAGACTTTACAGAATTCAAATCCAATTCTAAAGTTTCCAGAGTTCATATTTCGCAACTAACACTTTTCAAAGTCCAATCCTGTTCCAACAGTTTGCAAGACTCTTACCCTCAACTAACACTTTCAAAATTCCTTTCCCGGACGAGCCTCCAATTGCGAGCTAACATCCCGAAGATGTTCGGGCTCACATTCGGTTCCTCTTCGTCAAAATGTCTTGGCTCAAACTCATCTAGGGGTTGAATCGCAAATGTCGCATTACACGGCCTAAATTAGACACTTGTGACCCTTTGGCTAAATTGTCTGGCTGACGGCAAAGCTTGCGAAATTGTATGAAGGAAAGTTAATTAACATATAATAACAGTAATAATAATATCGGGAACTAAATTAACGACCAGTAAGTTGCGATTGGTTAGAATAATGTTTATTCAAAAAGAAAACTAATAGCGAAAGTGGTCGTATTTAGAATTACTGTTACACTCGAGGGTATATCCATTTGACGCAGTTCGATCACTCACGATCTCATCGCTAAACTCCAATACTCCACCTCGATATTTACACGAAAAGTTAGCGTTCACACCAGGCCCGTGGCTGCTCTCCGCTCAGAGACTAAGTCCCACGATACCACACAACGCGATATTTTCTAAGTCGTTTCACTTCCTAGCTGCCTAAAGACCGACTGACTGCTTTCGTGTCTCAATCCGAATTGTACCCTTTGGTGTCTCCGCTTTCGCGTCTGCACCAACACTGTCCGTCTGCCCGATCCCGGCCGCGTTTCCCGCGGGCCGAATAGCCTCTTTCAACTGACTAGGGCAGTTCCCTTTTCTGAAGCCGTCCATCAGCTTGTCTACAGCTTATTCTAGATTATTTTACATTTTAATGTATTTAAATAATCAAAGCTTGACCACTTTCACCTTCTAAGTAAAGTAACAATATCCATTACATAATAAACGTTAAATTCTGTTACACAAAACCAATACAATTTTCTTCTTAGCTTTGAATGCCACGGTCAGTAGCCTTGCACCAGTGTGCTTGCTGATAAATAAATAAATAAATAAACAACAAAACTAACTATTATGCACTAAACTTTACAACAAATATTCTATTACCTAATGATTCAATAAGGTGTCATGCTGTCATCGTTCAATGTTTTGTGTGGAGGAAATGATCTGATGCTTAACTGAAAATACTGATAATTTAAATTTACTATATCTTTTAAACAAATAAAGTTACAGACTTGATATTTACAAAATTTGTCATTTTAATGGTGTGCTTCTGTATGAAATGTCGATCTTTAAGGTCGACCAAAGCGTTCAGGTTTTAGCAGTCAAGTCTTTGTTACAAAACTAGTTACTTTAATGTTAACGGTAAATCCTGAACTATTATAGATATTATCAATGTTCAAGTTTTATTGGGATCACCATGAAATTTTATTATGGGTGGTAGATTAAAATTACTGTGGCTTTATTCCCTGTACTACTACAGAATTAAATAGTTTTCATAAATGTTTCCCTTTATGGTCATATTTAACAGTGCTACGTATCCTTGGTCAAAAACGGCTTCTATGGGGTTTCCCTATGATGTAGGTTCTCGTCTGTCTCACACACACACACACACACACACACACACACACACACTAGACCGCTTAGGCCTCAATAGAGAATAGACAACTGTGAGTTTTACTATCTCGTGGTGAATCTGCGCCCTTTGTGGCACGCGGTCCTGGACGACAGGGTTCGTTTCACAATTCCTGTAGATTGACTCTTTCGGTCATATATTTAAATGAGAGCGCAATGCTCGTTAACTGAAAATATGCAGTGAGTTACAAATTCATTCAAACGCTCCAGGATCATATCATACATGTTGACAAGACTGTCCAACACAGTGCTCCAGTACCTCAACAGTATCAACGAGAGTGCCGCAAATTTCGCTTTTCCGACGTCCTCCGACAGAAAAATCGAGAGGACTGTCTGGTGATCCCGAAGGCCAAGGTAGGGGCCCTATTCGAGCTATCCGGTTTGGATCGTAACTGGCGGGTTTGATGTCGTTTTACATCAACAGCAAAATGTGTCGCTGGCCATCATGCATGTAACACATTACTAACCGGGCCATGGGTGAAATTAAATCCTAATTAGGTGGGATCATAATCAAAACATTTATTTTTTAAATACATGTACACTAACGAGGAAAGTAATTCATGCTGAATCCATTGCCACTCGTAACAACACACTGGCTGTTAACTCACAAACAGCTGCATTACAGACCCATATTTAGTGGAATGTTTTTCCTTCTACTGACGCACACTTCCAACTGTACCAATTGGCGCTACTGATTATGACATTTCCTGTTTATCGATTATGCGACTCATAGCTACAACAGATTTTTAGACTAGAGCATCTTACGTTTATTCATTTCCTTGTCTTTGTGTCTGCTGAAGCAGATCAGTCATAATGCACATGGAACGTTTTCATTGCTGTGCTGGAAGTATTATAACGAATACGTGGCCAACACGTTTATTGCCAAATCTGTTCAGTAAGAATGTCTGTCAGCTAACCAGTTCTTAGCGAAAAATAATTTTAATCTCTTGCGCATAGAAAACTATATATGTCAGTGTAGTACGGCTGTTGGTGGTCTTACTGAGTAAACAACGAAGATTAGTGTTTAACGTCACGCCGACAGCGAAATAATTAGAGACGGTTATGGTAGTATTCAGACATCATTGCCAGTCGCCAAATAAATCTGAATGGAAGCTTGCAGGCAATGTAATGTTTTTGTCTCTTGAATGTCGTGATGGAAGAAAATTATGGATTTTGGAAACTTGGGAAGGAAAGGTGAAGTTTTTAACGAAGCTATCTCGACTTCCAACTTATACGATTTTACATCTACATCCATACTCTGAAAACTACTGTGAGGCTCATGACGGAGAGTCCTACCCAGTGTACCACGTATTAAAGTTTCTTCCTATTCTGTTGAATACCTCTGTGAATACTGTAATTATTATAATCTTGTCTATGTGATCTCTACAGGAGGAGGTTGCAGTGTAATCCTAAATTTGTCATTTAATATTGTTTCTTCAGACATTGTAAATAGGCTTTTCTCTCTCAGATCAGGATTTTCAACATAGCCGGGATACATTCCCTTAGGTCAAACTGTAATCATCTGTGCCGCTCTTCTGTATATACGTTCCATATTTCCTGTTCATCCTGTTTGGTATAGGTCCCATAGAACTGAGTAGCATTCTAGGATAGATGGCACTAGAGCTGAGCATTCAATGTCCTTCGTACAGTGATTGCGCTTTCTCAGTATCCTACAACTAACTGAAGTCCAGCAATTGCTTTACCTACTACTAAACCTACATTATAATTTCCTTTATAATGCTACAGATTGATACAGCCGTTTTTATTTTGAAGTAACTGATTCCAACTGCAGCTCGATGATGTTCTGTAAAGAGATGCTGGGTTCTTGGTGTTTTGTGACGTGTAAAATTTCACATTTCTGAACATTTGAACATTTGAGGAAGTTTTCAATATTTGCGGAACTTTTTAATGTTGTGAAAATCTGTCTGAATAGTTTTGCAACATTTTGCAGCGAGTAGTTTATTATAAAGAATTACATGATCTATAAAAGTATGAGTTTACTATTAACATTCTCTGTCAGATGATTAATACACAGAAACAACACAAGGGTCCCCTCATACTGCGCTGGTTTGTCTTGCGTTACTTCTACCTGAATTGCTGACTCTCTACCGAGATGCCCTCAATGTCGTCTCATAACACCCATAAGATAATCCAAACATCTGAAAATTCTTCGCAGAATTTCAGGCTCATCCCATAGGATGCGAGTGGGGAGATGAGCTGGAATATTTTTGTGACTGATCAACGTGACGACAAAAGGAGACAGGAAAAAAAAACTTTTAAGCCTCCAACCTAATCAGAATAACGCACGAGATGTCTACTAATATTACGGCCATGAACATGGAAAACATTTTTATGTCGTTCTCAAATCTGTCATCGTCAGTTATTTTGCTCCCCATAGAGCAAATCGGTCCACAATATGTTGGTTATGAGCTGTAGATTAAAACTGAAGAAACTGGAAAAAGGTTGGAATTTAAGGAGATGGGACCTGGATAAACTGAAACCAGAGGTTGTAAAGAGTTTCAGAGAGAGCATTAGGGAACATTGACAAATTCGGGGGAAAGAAATAGAGTAGAAGAAGAATGGGTAGCTTTGAGAGATGAAATAGTGAAGGCAGTAGAGGATAAAGTAGGTAAAAGGACGAGAGCTAGTAGAAATCCTTGGGTAACAGAAGAGATATTGAATTTAATTGATGAAAGGAGAAAATATAAAAATGCAGTAAATGAAACAGGCAAAAATGAAATTGACAGGAAGTGCAAAATGGCTAAGCAGGGATGGCTAGAGAACAAATGTAAGGATGTAGAGGCTTATCTCACTAGGGGTAAGATAGATACTGCCTACAGGAAAATTAGAGACCTTTGGAGAAAACAGAACCACTTGTATGAATATCAAGAGCTCTGATGGAAACCCAGTTCTAAGCAAAGGAGGGAAAGCAGAGAGGTGGAAGGAGCATATAGAGGGTCTATACAAGGGCGATGTACTTGAGGACAATATTATGGAAATGGAAGAGGATGTAGATGAAGATGAAATGGGAGATATGATACTGTGTGAAGAGTTTGACAGAGCACTGATAGACCTAAGTCGAAACGCATATCGATGGGACTTTGACTCGCTCAAAAAGAAATGGGATCACTTGATGATTAATCTTACAATGTACCTTACGTTAGCGGTAAACAGTCAACTTACTCCATTTTATGTATGTCGTCGGCGCTATACACAGCCCGATATTTGTAACGAGTGGCCCTCGACCACATAATATAAGTTCTCATGTTGTAATTTGAATCTGTTAATTTATCTTATTGTATGGTGGTGTAACACATTGTATTTACGCAGTTCTGAATCAAAGATTTAAAATAAAAAGTTACTTGCGACTTGTGGCAGTTCTAAAATTTTAAAATTTCGTTATTTACTATCCTGCTTGGTGAGGCACATTAATGACCGGCACTTTAGTATCTCAAATAGCAGGTAACTTGTGCAGAGGCTACGCAAACTGAAACACGAACTACCCAGTAACATCACCACTGTCCTCAAATCAGAAGGTACATGTTACGGGAATGCATGGACTTCTTTCGAATTTGTAGCCTGTACATGCAAATGTGCACCTTTTCGAAGAAAGTGATTCTGTTTCTGTAAGCCGGCCGGGGTGCCCGAGCGGTTCTAGGTGCTACAGTCTGGAACCGCGCGACCACTACGGTCGCAGGTTCGAATCCTGCCTCGGGCATGGATGTGTGTGATGTCTTTAGGTTTGTTAGGTTTAAGTAGTTCTAAGTTTTAGGGGACTGATGACCTTAGAAGTTAAGTCCGGTAGTGCTCAGAGCCATTTGACATTTGTTTCTGTAAACTATGGGTTGTCCACCTAGCACAATTGCAATTTCATCCATGTTGCTTAAGCTTTCTTTTGGAAGCAGTAATGCGACAGGAAGGTAATATCTCAAAATCACTTCATAACAAAACAATGTACATCTATGTTTCCTTACCTTTCGTCCCTAAATCGTATTTTTGTCATCGTCAGTCCCAAAGCTGATGCAGCTCTCCAGGCTATGTGTCCTGTTCTTTCCAAATATATTCAGTACATCTTCATTAGTAATCCTACGTGCCTGTCTTGTGCTCATCATTGTTCTGCGAGACCACATTTCGACAGTTTATATACTCGTCTTGTCTCTGCTGTTCGATTTCTACACAAAGCTACACCGGATTTAATACTTCCAGAAAATGCATCCGAAGAGTTAAGGTAACATAATTTTTCATAACAGATGTTCTCACTATTGTCAGTCTGCATTTACGTGATCTTTAAACCTGTCGTCAGCAGTTATACTATGTGATCAAAAGTATCCGGGTATCACCAAAAAGATACGTTTTTCATATTAGGTGCGTTGTACTGCTACCTTCTGCCAGGTACTTCATATCAGTGACCTCACTCATTAGACATTGTGAGAGAGAACAATGGGGCTCTCCGCGGAACTCACGGACTTCGAATATTGTCGGGTCATTGAGTGTCACTTGGGTCATACGTCTGTACGCGAGATTTCCGCATTGCTAAACATCCATAGGTCCACTTTTCCGATGCGGTAGTGAAGTGGAAACGTGAAGGAACATGTACAGCACAAAAGCGTACAGGCCGACCTCGCCTATTGACTGACAGAGACCGCCGACCGTTGAAGAGGGTTTAATGTGTAATAGGCAGACATCTATCCAGACCATCACACAGGATTTCCAAACTGCATCAGGACTCACTGCAAGTACTATGACAGTTAGGCGGGAGGTCAGAAAAATTGGATTTCATGGTCGAGCGGCTGCTCGTAAGCCATGCATCACGCCGGTAAATGCCAAACGACACCTCGCTTGGTGTAAGGAGCGTAAACATTGGACGACTGAACAGTGGAAAAACGTTGTGTCGTGTGACGAATCACGGTACACAGTGTGCGATCCGATGGCAGAGTGTGGGTATGGTGAATGCATGTTGAACGTCATCTGCCAGCGTGTGTAGTGCCAACAGTAAAATTCGAAGGCGGTGGTGTTATGATGAGGTCATGGTTTTCATGGAAAGGTTTTGTACCTCTTGTTGCTTTGCGTGGGACTATAACAGTGCAGGACTACATTGACGTTTTAAGCATCTTCTTGCTTCCCACTGAAGAAAAATTTGAAGATGGCGACTGCATCTTTCAACACGATTAAGCACCTGTTCATAATGCACGGCCTATGGAGAAGTGGTTACACAACAATAACATTCCTATAATGGACTGGCTTGCACAGAGTTCTAACCTGAATCTTATAGAACACCGTTTGGATGTTCGGAACGCCGACTTCGTGCCAGGCCTCACCGACCGACATCGATACCTCTCCTCAGTGCAACATTCCATGGAGAATGGGCTACCATTCCCCAAGAAACCTTTCAGCAACTGATTGAACGTATGCCCGCGAGAGTGAAGCTGTCATCAGGGCTAATAGTAGGACAAAACAATATTGAATTCCATCATTACCGATGAGGGCACCACGAACTTATAAGTCACTTTAAGCCAGATGTCCAGATACTTCTGATCACATAATATATTTTGGTGCCCAAATAACAAAAATCATCTAGTATATTCAAAGCCTCATTTCCTAATGTAAATCCCATAGTATCACCTAATTTACTTCCACTGCACTCCTTTAGTCTCGTTTTACTTTTGTTGATCCCTAACAAGTTGTTTTCATCTTGTATTGTGTATTTAAACTGGGGACCTAGAAATGAGGGAGAGGCTTCGTCCGGCCGTAGCTCTCAGTGGTTGACAATCCCACAACAGGTCACAGCAGTCCACCCACCCCACCGCCACCCCCACCGAACTCAGGGTTATTGTGGGGTTCGGCCCCCCAGTGCCCTCCCTCCTCCCCCCCCCCCTCCCCTCCGCCAGGCAACGTCTCTTGTGTATGTGTGTGTGTGGAGACAGTGTTTGCGCAGCAATCGCCGACATATTGTAACTGAGGCGGAATAAGGGGAACTTCAGAAGCGTTACTTGCCTACCTCAGGAGGTAAAATATCCCAATTGTTCTCTTTGTAGTTTATATCGATAGCAGTAATAGTCTCTACGAATACCCTGTTTCAAGTTCATGTGCATGTTTTCCGCGGGCAAATAGGTTATGGTACTGAAGTAGGTGGGAGAGAGATAGTGCTTCGTGCAAACAGATTTTTCGATGCTTAATTTCTTTTTGGTATTGTTATACAAACTGGGTCCGCATACTCAATTGCAATACAGCCGACTGTGTTGCTTAAACACTTCTATGCCCGGTGAGAAATCTGATAGGATTGATCAAATTCATTATGTTCAGTTTTACTTTTGTTAGGCGTGCTATAAATTTTTGCACTAATAAAGTGTTGACTCCCCCAGTAATTTTCCACATACTACTTTGTCAGATCAACTTGCTAAAAGTGATTCATGAGTCAAAAATTTGCATAGTAGAGGTATTTCTTTTCAATTCGGAGCATATTTGGGTTTAGTTTCACAGGTAATTCGTTTATCATACCTGGCAGGACGCCTACAGACTTAATTTGGTTCAAATGGCTCTGAGCACTATGGGACTTAACATCTGTGGTCATCAGTCCCCTAGAACTTAGAACTACTTAAACCTAACTAACCTAAGGACATCACACACATCCATGCCCGAGGCAGGATTCGAACCTGCGACCGTAGCAGTCGCGCGGTTCCGGACTGAGCGCCTAGAACCGCTAGACCACCGCGGCCGGCAGACTTAATTTCCCATTTCAAATTTCTCGTTACTTGTTGTTACGAGGATGTGCTGTTACGATCTGTTATGGGAGGTGAGACAGACTTAATCTCAGCACAGTTTCCGCTCTGCAATCTCGCGCTGCCACGGATAAATGTACCACTTCATTACCGTTAACTTGTGCGCTGCGGGGACAAATGCAGATGTAAGAGCACGGCGGCAGCGTTATGAAACACTTGTTCCGAGCACAGACACACCAACGCCACGGTCGCGCTCGTCGGCATTTGTTGACGTTTATTAATTACCTGCCGTCGCGCTTAAACTCGCGGCACCCGGCGGGCGGGATAAAGCGCCGGCCCACTCGCCGTACAGAACACTGTGGCGGCTGCGGCTCGCGACCTCTGCGGGATAATTGAACCGTTTGTGTGGTGGCAGAGGAGGCGGCAGTGTTGGTGTGGGTGGAGGGGCGGGGAGGAATGTTTTTCGCGGAGCAGGAGCGGGTTCTGCCGTTATCAACGGAAGTCAGCTGTAACTATGCCCGCAGCGCCAATTACTACCGGCAAAACACTGGATTTAAAGTCCCCCGGCACTCTCTGGTGCAATTAAAACTCATATCCGAACCCGAACGTTGCGGTGCTTTTCCGAGGCGCATCTGTTGAAGGTTTGTGGATGAAAATTTCTGCATCCACACGTATTTATGCGCATAGTAATTTTAGTCTAGCTATACGCGAAAAAGAGAGAAAAACAGTTACGGACGCATATTTCCTGTGTGAAAGAATGCATCTTTTGTGTCATGCAGTTTAATCGAATTCATAGTGTAAACTTTTATAAGCTATGTTTTCCTTGTATGTCTACGTACCATAACGCCACATTATACAGTAAAAGAATTTTAAAGTTAGTAGCTGTCTACGAAATCTCTTTATTCCTTTCTTTATTTACTGAACTTCTACCACAACAGTTGCCAGGTTTATTACGAGGCCGCGCTGAAAAGTAATAAACCTGAATTTCTTATGTGAAAACTCTTAAACTTTTGTAAATAACACGAACGTCAATAACATTCTACATTTTTATTCTTCGTATCTACATATTTATATCTCGGCATTATCATACTGGCGACGAACACATTTCACCCAACGAGCAACCAGTTTGCTCATCCCGTCACTATAGAATTTTTGGCTTTGTTAATGGTACCAAAACCTCACCTCCTCAGAGGCATTGTTAAAGTTTTGCACACTTGAAAATCGGTTGGGAATAAGTCGGTGATATACAGAAGGTGATCGAAGTCTGCGAACCGTTGGCGTAGAATGGTTGCAGAAATGGCAGCGCTCGTGTGTGGTTTCACATTGTCATGCTGAAGGAGAGGGTGTAGACCAAGTATTGATGTAACTATTTATTTAGAGGAAACACTCTCCTAGTAAATTTGTTTGTCCTTTGATTTATCGTGATCTGTTACTGATTTTTAGTGGAGTTAGTTTTTACTTTTAGCTTTAAAAAAAATACAAAAGAGATATAATAAGCAAAATAATGAATTTCATAGGTTGCCAGTTACTTATTATATCTGGTTTTATCGAGCGCCAGGCTCCCTACAAATTAGTGTAAATGCAATAGCGTAGTATTACTCAGCTCCAGTTCACTATCACAGAAAATAGACAAGTTTTAATAAAATTATTTCACTGGATTGCTTCAATTAATCTCACCGAATATTTTTACATAATTTCTTCCGCTCCGGCTATCAGACATTGTGCTGTGAAAAAATATTTTTAAATGCACCGCGTAATGGCGGCTAATTGTTAACAATCAGAGATCACTGTTACTCGCTCCGCAGCAGCAGGAAATACGCTAAATAATTTTCATTAAATATTCTTTTCATAAGATAAATGTGGCGTAGGTTCCTGAAATTACACACGGAGATCACTTTATACTAATATATTCTTACTAGGACACAGTTTACGCCATTAAATATTTGCAATTACGTTACGACAGAAACAAATGCTAGCGCAGCACAATAGCTTGCGTACCTTATTCCAGCTAACACCAGAACGAACAGAACAAAACAGACTAGACCGAAGAATGAACATAGCATTGTGTTTTATACTCTTACAGAGATGATAATACTTTTTTTAATTACTTACACCTTATAATCTCATACACTAAAAATAATGTCTTTTCTGCATCTATCGATCTGTATTGTATATTTTTACAGTTAGTGTTGTTACCTTTCGCAGATAAATCGATGTTTGCAGTTCATTTTCGGTCACATACAGTCATTTTTATTTATGTGTCACCTCTAGAAGGGTGAATATTGCAAAAGGGACACTACACAAGGGTGGCAAACGCGCGGCCGGCGGGTCCCATGCGGTCCCCGGGGCGCAAATTTTTGTCGCGCAGTTACCTGTGAAAGAAAAATTTAACTTTTATTTCACGTAAAAGCCCAAAAGAGCATTGCATCAAGTGTCCTTCATATCATATCCGATTACAATACGAATATCTCAGGTCACTGATTCAAATATCGTCAGATTTTCGTCTATATTCCCGATGAAAAAAATTACTATGTTGGATTTATTTTGAAAAGCCCCAATGCCATCTTCAAAAACGTAGTTTGCCTTGGCGATACGCAGTAGTAAGGATTGAGCAAGCGGATACGTTTGTTGCGCTGTGCGAGTGCCATAGCTAGCCGATACTTCCATACTTAATTTTATTGCAAACTCACTACACTACTGGACGTAAAGTTCGCGCGTCTACGTAGTGTACTTCGATCGCGACAGACCTATCATCACTGCAGCGAAGTAAAGACAGCTTTTATCTTTTTACTATTAATCTGTGATGCTTGTCTTTAATTTTTTAGTAGGCTTGCATTTATTTTATGTATTCAGTTATGGTGGTTAGGGAGACCAACCGACATTAGCTATCGTTTCTGCCTCAGTACCTTCTTTTAATTTTAGTGTTACAAAGTAAATAAATACTTCAGTGTAATAATGTGTTTTTACTGATGACGTTTAAGGATTCCACATTAGAAAGGTAGGAAAGGGAGCCTAACTAGTGCAGCTTCATCCACCTGTCTTTCTCTCTTATTTACAGCAACTAATACAGTTATGTACTTGAAATGTAAAATAGTTTTAAGAAACAATCATAACAAAAGAAGTCGAAATGGGGGCGAAATTTTAGAGAGATTGCTAGGTTAAGTGAAGCATATATAATTTTTAAATTCATGATACATGACTTGCAGGACTCAAATATTAATTTTCTACAGCAGTTAGAATACTACTCTCAAAGTTTCCGAGAGATCATACTAAGAAGTTTTCTAATTGCCTATATTATTAATGAAATGCAATGTAGCTATGTGGTATGATGCTAGACTTCCATTTGGAGGACCAGAGTTCGCTTCTCGCGTGGGTTGTATTTTTAAACATTGATACACAGTTGCTACATATTTTTAAACATAGTCGCATGTTCTTCAAGCATTTCTATAAAGATTGAAGGAAAAAAAGAAAAAAAAAACGCGCTCGAGACTGGTAATTACTGGATTACTGGTTTGAGTCTTGCTTCGGTAATTACTTGTTAATTTGTTTCCGTTCAGTTCGAATACCTACGTCACACAAATATATAATAATTAGCACATATTCAATTGCCATTTTTATGAAAAATGCATGCATTATTATTTCTAATTACATGTCATACACAAAAATCCAGTTTTCATTGCAGACACATATCCCTAATCAAATGGTTCAAATGGCTCTGAGCACTATGGGACTTAACTTCTGAGGACATCAGTCCCCTAGAACTTAGAACTACATAAACCTAACTAACCTAAGGACAACACACACATCCATGCCCGAGGCAGGATTCGAACCTGCGACCGTAGCGGTCGCGCGGTTCCAGACTGTAGCGCCTAGAACCTCTCGGCTACCCCGGCCCGCCACAATCCCTAATCACATATCCTTCATACAAGAGGTTGTTTTAAAAAAGAAAAATATTTCAATTACTTTTTTCCATCTTCGTTTTCCCTACGCTTGCCTATGTAACATGAACCTTTGTTTAAAAGTTTACCACAACCCGTGCGGCAGTTGGACATCCTACCATAGAGCCGCACAGCCCATCAAAACAGTCAACTTGCTGTACGATGTTAAACAACTTTGGGTAACTTTAAAGTAGATTTTGTAGGGAATTTCTGAGAGCTGCATCGAACTACTTTAGGTAACTGATATTTGATTCTGAGCTCCACACACAATATATATATAAATTATCAAACTCCGACTATCGTGTGGTCTCTGTCAGTTTCCGCTTATGGTAAAAAAAAAAGTCTGTTTCAATTCGAGAGGTAAACTTAGTATGACGTCAGCTGGTAAACAATTAAGGCCATAGACAAGGAAAGTTAAGAGGAGTTGAGAACTTTTCAAGACAAAGGACTATAAACTATTTTCTGTGAAATATAAGATAAAACTCATATGAACCTGTCTCGGTTCTAAAAGCGTACGGCATCAAACGGCATTACGAGACTAAACATACAGTTATGTTTCATAAGCACAAGGGACAATTTCTACAAGACCAAGTAAACGACTTAAAAAGGAAACTTTCTGCTCAACAGCAGATATTTACAAGGGCGAATTCAGACTCAACATGCTATGATAAAGGTAATTATGTAGTAGCTCTGGTACCGGCAAAAACAATAAAGCCATATTCAGATGGCGAAATGGTTAAGGAATGCTTAGAGACCGTCGCTGAAATTGTGTGTTCAGAAAAGAAAAAGGATTTCTCAAAACTAAACCTGTCTCGTGAAACTATTGCAGGTCGTGTGGACGACATTGCAACAGAAATTGAAAATAATTTAAGAAATCGTGCGTCTGAGTTTATATTTTATTCTCTGGCTTTGGATGAATGCACAGATATGGCGGATACCGGCCAAGTGACGATTTGTGAGAGGTGTTGATGCACATATTAATAAAACAGAAGAATTAGCGGCATTGTATCCACTTAAGGATACCACAGTGTCACGAGATTTGTTGAAAGCAGTTATATTGACATTAAGTCGCTTTTTATTAGAATATAGCAACATATTTGGGCTAACAACGGATGGTTCTCCAGCAATGGCTGGGAAGCACGAAGGTTAATATCAATTGATTGGAAACGAGGCCCGCAAAGTTGGCAATACGTCAGTGCTAAACTTTCATTGCATTCCAGAATGAGATTTTCACACTGGAGTGGAGTGTCCGCTAATATGAAACTTCCTGACAGATCAAAACTGTGTGCCCGACCGAAACTCGAACTCGGGACCTTCGCCTTTCGCGGGCAAGTGCTCTAACATCTGAGCTACCGAAGCACGACTCACGCCTGGTCCTCACAGCTTTACTTCTGGCAGTATCTCGTCTCCTACCTTTCAAACTTTACAGAAGCCCTCCTGCGAACCTTGCAGAACTAGCACTCCTGAAAGGAAGGATACTGCAGAGATATGGCTTAGCCACAGCCTGGGGGATGTTTCCAGAATGAGATTTTCACTCTGCAGTGGAGTGTGCGCTGATATGAAACTTCCTGGCAGATTAAAACTGTTTTATATCAGCGCACACTCCGCTGCAGAGTGAAAATCTCATTCTGGAAACATCCCACAGGCTGTGGGTAAGCCACGCCTCCGCAGTATCCTTTCTTTCAGGAGTGCTAGTTCTGCAAGATTCGCAGGAGAGCTTCTGTGAAGTTTGGAAGGTAGGAGACGAGATACTGGCAGAAGTAAAGCTGTGAAAACCGGGCGTGAGTCGTGCTTCGGTAGCTCACAGCCGGCACGGTAGCTCAGCGTGTTCGGTCAGGGAGCCGGTTGGCCTCTGTAATAAAAAACTGAGAGGAAGGATCAACCACCGCACTTGAACCGGATGTCTTGCGACGTCCGCAACGACAAACACAACGATCAATAAAAAAAAAAAAATGGTAGAGCACTTGCCCACGAAAGGCAAAGGTCCCGAGTTCGAGTCTCGGTCGGGCACACAGTTTTAATCTGCCAGGAAGTTTCATTGCATTATTCATCAAGAGAATTTATGTTCCCAGTCTCCCTCAAAATGGACCGTGTCATGTAGGTAGCTGGCAAAAGGGTGAATTTTATTAAGTCGAAAGGATTGAATCACTGCCTGTTACAAGAATTTCTGAAGTCTTTGGAGTCAGAGCTTCATAACATTTTGGATTATACAGAAGTAAGATGACTAATCCGTTCGAAAATGTTGAAAAGAGTGTTTGATTTGAAGCAAGAAATACAACCATTCTTTGAAACCAAGTGAAAGAGACTTTGAGTTCCAGGATAAAGAATGGCTTTCCGACTTAGCGTTCTTGATCGATATAACTAACCACCTGAATGATGTTAATACTCGATTAATGTCCCGCCTGAACATATTCCCGCAATCCAAATGAAACGTGGGCTTTCGGAACAACAGTTGCGAACAAAATATTTCACACATTTTCCTACTTTATAAAATAAATCGATTGTCACATTAGTGCCAGCGATGAAATGCTTGATATCTGACTTGAAATACGAATTCGAAAACTGATTTCCAAATTTTGGGAAACATTGTTTGCTTTTTCTGTATTTGCTATGCAATTCTCCGTAGACATGAGTTCACTACCGGGACACACACAAATGCAATGCTTCAAAATGCAATATGATGCACAGTTAAAAAGGAAATTTAATCAGGTTGATTTGGAAAAGTTCTATAAAACATATTAGGATAACTGCTTTACAAACATGTTTTAAAAATTCCAATATTTCACAACACTTACGTGTGTGAACAGCTTCTTAATCAGATGAATGAGAACACGAGTTACTCATGTTCGTCTGGGAAACTCTTTGCGTGGCAACAACTTCAGGTAACATCAACAGTGAGTCATTCAGTTCAATCAAACAAAGCTCGACATCCCACTGACATTGTATTTCATTAAATTGTATAATGTTCGTTCTCCAAAAGTGTTTTATTTAATAAATGAATTAATATTTCTTGCTTGTTTTGGTTCACGAATGAAAACTTAGTAATGCGGCCCACGGGGAAATTCCGTCTCAAAAATTAGGAAAGGTGAGCCACCTCTGATGTAGACGAACTCTTCGAATTCTGAGCTCGATTACAGCGTGCTGTTTCTCAATCACCGACATAGTTACGTCACACACCAGCATGTTACATGCTAGAATTCGGAGCCCTCTAGCGACGGAGGTTTGTAACTTGCACCAGCGATGCAGAAAGTCGACCGAGTAATATGCATGACACTAATTACCTCAAGCGACGTTGAGAACAGAAAAAATATTTGGGAGTCATTACTTTTCAGCATGCACATGTACTTTCTAGCTTCTTCATCACTGAATAATATTAAGATAGTTACCATCTATAGATTCTTTAAATTTTTGTTTGGAGCTAATTTTTACATGACTACAATGAAATCTTCATGCCTCAGTATCGAAGTACACCGCTAGAAGTCCCCAAAAGAATATCGCAGTGCAGTAAAAAAGTGCTGTCATGCGCTAATTCATTTGTTGTGTCTGAAGGGAACAAGGTTGCAACAGTCCATGCTCAATTGGTGGAAAGGTTCAGTTACATGGCCGGCCGGTGTGGCCGAGCGTTTCTAGGCGCTTCAGTCTGGAATCGTGCGACGGCTACGGTCGCAGGTTCCAGTCCTGCCTCGGGCATGGATGTGTGTGATGTCCTTAGGTTAGTTAGGTTTAAGTAGTTCTAAGTTCTAGGGGACTGATGACCTCAGATGTTGAGTTCCATAGTGCTCAGAGCCATATGAACCATTTCAGTTACATGACACAGTGGTTAGATGGAACAGACGCTTCCAATGACTTAAAACAACTCTGAATTATCAAACAGGAGTTAACAGACGATTTGTGGAGAACCTGGAATCAAAACAGAAATGGAGGCTCTGGTGTTCAGAACTGTTTCTTCGATTAACCCTTCGAAGACACAGGCAATCATCATAGGCTATACTACCCGCTTGTTCCAGATCCACGAATTTTACCTCACCATTTTTGGTAGTGCTGTACACCTCACGCTTACCCTGAAATACCTAGGCCTCACCTTCAACCATCACCTCACCTGGACTACCCATCTCCTTATGATCCAACACAGTCACAATAGACTCTGCCTCCTGAAACTCCTGTCCACCATCCTTTACACCTACAAATCCTTGATCCGCCACATCCTTTTTTATGCCAGTGCCACTTGGATTTCAGCCCTTCACAGATTCTATAAACCTCTCCAGATGCTAGAACGCATGCACTCTGCCTCGCCTTCCGTATCTGCCTTCCATTCCCCATGCGAATCCTCTATGACCTCATCCCTTTCCCACACCTTCTTTTCCTCAAACACATACATACCCTGTACATTGTCTGCCGACTCGTTCCTCCCCACCCCCTGATATCTTGTATCCTACCCCTAGCCTGATGCCGCGCCTTTACTGTTGTGTCCTGCCCTCTCTCCATCTTCACACCCTCCACCACCTTTCCAAAGGCAACTTTCAGCACCTACCAGTCCTAGATGATGATCTTCACCCTGATCTCTACCCCCTTCTACGAACTCTAACGCCACCTTCCCACTCCTACTCCTCAGGGCTCCCTCTCACTACCTCCTCCCTTGCCCTGAGTGATTTTCCTCCCTCCTACACCCCTCTCCCTTTCCTGTGTGCTCCTTCTGTGTCTGTGCTCCCTTCTGATTTACCTTCCCCCTCCATCTCCTGCCATGCCTGTCTCCTGCCTCTTGGTGCACCCCCTGATTCCCCCCCTTTTTCGTTTCCTCCCACCCCATTTCAGCTCCCCTCCCCCATTGCACCTTCCTTCACCTCTTTGTCCCTCCTCTCAGGCCCCTCGTGGCGGGTATTATTCTTCACGTTTGCTACATCGCTTCCAGTGGTTTTTTAAGTGTCTCTCGTTCTGTGTGGAACCTGGTGGTAGACAAGGGCAGGCAGGATTCGATTACAATTGTGGATGGGGCCGTAATCAGTTACTATTGGTTGCCTTTTACAATTACACACAATTTATTTTAAACCAGTAATGCCAGACTCAACAATAAATAAAAAATACCACACGTTATTTATGAAGGAATAAACAACAGCGTAAATGTTTTCAGTGAGTTACAATTCAGCCAACCACCATTAAATACATATACAACAGATAATGTTTTAAAAGCAAGCCACTGTGATCTGAGCAGAAGGCCTTACACGCCAGGAGCGGCAATAAATTAAGAATTGTTTAAAACTCACTGCAATTTACAAATTCCAGGTATTGAAATATTAAAGGCAAGTCGCCACAAACCCAGCAGACTGCATCAGAGGCCGTGAATGGCAGTAAATAAGGTTTTAAGGCTTACTGCCAAAATAGAAATACCAAATTTGAATTCTAAGGCAAATGACCACAATCACGGCTGAAGGCCTTACACGCCAGGAACGGCAATAATATAAAAACATTTTGAAACCTGCTGTAAAACAGAAAATACAATAGCAAAAGTTAATTAAAAAAACGAGCAACTGATCCAGATTGTGCTCCAGAATCGACTTCTGAGAAGGTCCGGCAATAAACACTTCCGCAAGCGATGAGACAGGCAGCCAAGAGTTGCATTCACTTCACACGATGGTAACTCAGACTAGTGGCAGTCTAACGAATGAATAATGATAATCTTGCTGAAGCTGCCTGACTTCCGATAAACCAAATGGAACGATTGAACAATATGCCAAAGCAGGAACCGGCGGTCTGCACTACGTCCCCAGAGTACTGTGTTTAGAGAGCCTGAAACGAGAAAGGAACCACTACCACCAGAGTAGAAGACTCACCCACCGGCCTACAATCAAGAAAGCTGTCAAAACTACACGCCTTACCGGACAGCAGTGGCAAGGCGAGGAAACGTACACTGACGTCACATACACTAACCCCCAGGGCAGGTAACTGGGGCGTTAGTGGCCACCAGTCAAGAACAGTTACCGCTGGTTGAACTTAACAAATTGTATCAAGTTGAACACAGTAAATAGTAATAAGAAGTCGAGGAAAGCTAACCAGATCCGCCTTCCCCAAGCACTCCACTCGATGCTCTTCGCTTTCGGCGACACTACGAGCAGCAACATGAAACCAATTCACTGGAGAATCGCGAGATATCACAATCGTGGAGGTTTCACTACTTGGATTGAAATGTACTCATCTTGAAGCTTGCTGGATCCGGTTTACGACGAGGTCGTGCACTCTCGTGACCACAGCCCTTCCATCCGACAGTCCATGCGTGCCACTAGCGGTCGCGGCGTGTTCCCGCACTGCGCGGACCTGCCTCCTCCTGAGTCCCCAACCCAATTGCCACACTCACACAACCTGGAAAAACAATGACGTCGCCCCAAAGACAGGGAAACGGTTACTACATATCGATAACCACAGCTGCTGCCACTAGTTTACAGGCAACGCTTGAGAAACCGAGTGGCGCCAGTCAACATGAGAAGAAGACAAACAGCCGCAACCATGCCAACTAAACCATACCTCCTGGCCTGCAACAGAGGACGGAAACCTACAAACAGCACCAACGAGAGCCGCAGCACGGCTCACTGTCTCTTGATACTAAAGCCAGCTTTTAACTTGTGCGTGTGACTCCAGTGTATTTTAAGTGCTCCACGACTCACGAACTGTGTTCTTTTAACTCTAAGTCGGCTTTTTTCACCATCCCATATTGAATATCCCTGTATCAACGTCTATTTTAACCCCCATTGTCTCCATTTATTATGTTTCTATGTCCACCTTTTTCCGCCTTTTTTATGTTCAGTTTCCTCTTTTTATTTCAATGCAATGTCACTCCGCTGAAGAGTGGCGGAATGTGCCGCTGTCCTACCCTGCACATATGGGGCAGGGGAATGAAATCACAGCAAAGAAAACAACAAAAACTATCGGAAATCAGCGTATCGAATTCGAGGTAATCGTGGGAAAAAGAAAATCAATCGAGAATGTATCCATCTTACACAACATTTTCAACTGGACAAAGTTCGTCAGACCACCCCATCATCAGAAATGATGCCGCTGTATCGAGAAAATTTCTACTGGCGGGGTCTAATTACCATGGATGAGTGCTAGGAGTATCACTAACAACTAGAGATAAAGGAGCAAAGCAGGCAATGGAAACACGGAAATTCAGCATCAATGGAACATAAGAAGACCTTCCATCATCAGGTAAGGCGATGTTATTTTTTGGGAACACCATTGGGTGGTGCTAACAGATTATGAAAGTAAGGGGAACACATTATGACAGTAAGGAGCAAACTACCGAAATCTCCTGATCAGGTTACCGAAAGCTGTTAAGACTAAGCATAGTCGGAAGCTGTCCAAGGGTAGTGTTTCTTGCTACATGAGTAAAGCTGCATTCTGAACAGGTCAGTCACACATGATACCTCTTTGTATCATATTTTCATGCTTTGACTACTGATTTGTGTATCTCCAAGCATGGTATTCACTGCCCTGTTTCCTTAGACGAAGTTGTCATTGCTTGATCTCTCAGGTATCCACCAAAGGTGTGTAAGTGTACCAGTTTACACTGTAATCCAACCATGTATTCAAACTTCTTCACATCAGGCAGTGTAAGTAGATATGGACTAACACCATCACTAAATTTCGTGGGTGCAGCTTATTATTTCTAGGTCATAATTAATTCAATATGACTAACACATGAAGGCGAAATGAACACAAACTGTTCATGCAGCGCTACTCGCGAGGTTTAATTTGAGCAGGAAATGAAGTTTTACTTTCGATACAAATAACAAGGAGTGAAAAATAGTGCTTTTCCAACCCAGAGCATGATCTCAGATACTCTGGTGTGAAATTCGTTTCAGATGTTTCTGTTGTATGTTTGCCGAATATCGACTTACTCGGCACAGCACCATCTCTTAGTTGTCACTGGCAATGTTGTAGCGCATGCATGATACGGCATTTAACACACACACTAGATATATACAATGAAGTGATGAGTCATGGCATAGCGATAAGCACATATACTGTTGGTGGCAGTATCATGCACACGTGCTATCAAAGGGTGGTGCATTGGTGGAGCTGTCATTTGCAATAATGTGATTCATGCGAAAATCTTTCGAACGTGATTATCACTGGACGACAGTAAGACAGTAATCAACAAACTTTGAATGCGGGATTGTTGACGCATTGGGACAGTCCATCTCGGAAATCGCTAGGGAATTCAGTATTACGACATCCATAGCGTCAAGAGTGTGCCAGATTTCAGACATTACCTCTCACCACGGACAACACAGTGCCGACAGCCTTGACTGAAAGACGGAGAGCAAGCAACAATGCGTGAAATAACCCCAGAAATCAATGTAGGACATACGACGAACATATTCGTTGGGACAGTGCTGCGAAATTTGGCGTTAATGGGCGGAGGCAGCAGACAACCGACGTGAGCGACTTACTAACAGCACGACAATGCCTGCAGCGCCTCTCTTGGGCTTGAGAACATATCGGTTGGACCCTAGACGACTGGAAAACCGTGACCTAGTCAGATGAGCCCCAATTTCAGTTTGTAAGAGCTGATGGTAGGGTTCCAGTGTGGCACAGATCCAACAAAGCCAGGAGCTCACGTTGTCAACAAGGCAATTTGCAAACTGGATGTACCTCCATAATTGACGCGTTGTGTTTACATGGTCCTCTGGTCCAATTCAACCAATCATTCACTGGAAATGATTGTTTGGCTACTTGGTAACAAACCATTGCAGTCTTTTATGGATTTGATGTTTCCAAAGAACAATGGAATTGTTATGGATGGCAATGAGCCTTGTCATAGGGCCACAATCGTTAGCGATTAGTGTGAAGAACATTATGGACAGTTGGAGCGAATGATTTTGCCACCAAGGTCACTCGACATGAATCTCATCTAACATTTATGGAATATAATTGAGATGCCAGTTCTAGCAAAAAATCATTCATCGACAACACTTGAGAGGTTGCAGGGCACTCTCACTTCTAATACGGAATATGCTGTGTTATGTTCTTAGGGAAGTTGATAAGTTGATCTTTATTACTTTGTTGCTGTACCATGATGAAATGGTGGGCAGTAGTTAACGCACTTGCTTGAATGCTCTAGCGAAGGAACAGCAGTAAGCTTTACCTGCCAACAAAGGAATAGGGAGCCAATTTAAGCGACTGCAGTAAAAGTGTACGGAACCTGGGTGAAAACAATTGCGGACCACAGAGTTCCGTGGTCTCATTGAGCAGACACGTTAGATGGCGCCGGTCGGTCGGCGGCCGCATCCAGGTAGGCTGACTAGCGCCGAGGAGTCGCCGCTGCCATGGGTAGTCCATTGAAAACGGGCAATAAAGCAGAGGATGGTCCCTTGCTAGGCAGGAAGCGATGAGTCAACTGTGAGCGTTCTGCTAATTTCTGTGGGACAGATCACTAGCGCCCAGACGTTCATACTCTGTTACAAAACATGTCTGTGAAGGCCCGAGGCTTTTAGTGAGTTTATGGCAATTCTTTGGAAAGTTCAGAATGGGTGCAACAGGGGAGATAATATCTTTTTATGGGGGGCTGTGGCTCCATCTAGGTCGTGTTTTAGCAAAAGACACGGCGTAAATGCATGGGAAAGAGGCTGCGGAGCTGAACCTTTTATTCATTTTCTCCAAATTAACTTTAAAGTCTCTGATTGGTCAAGTCTGTGTACACAGAGCAAGGGGCAGTCTCCCAACTTCGAACGCGGTGCTCCAGCTCGTGATTGGCTTGTGGGGGTAGTGGGAGTAGTGTAAGATGGAAATGTGCTTTGTTACCAATGTGGTGAGGAAAGCTGAGACAAAGACAGGAGGGCATTCTTGTACTGGCGCTTCGCTAGTAAAGAACTGCAGGTCTTTACCTAAATGGTGAGATTTGTGTCCTTTGCTAATGTGTCACTTAGAACCTGTGCCAGTTACCATCTGAACCGTCAGAGGTTCTGCTTTGTGCATCACGCACACAACGAGTGATGCGAGGATGTACTTACGTGTTTTGAGTTGGCCGTCTAAACACTTGACATATTCCGTCATGCATAGTCGTCGTACGGAGTCAAATTGGTTTGACAGATCAGCAAATGGGTCCACCTGCACACTGGAATCCACCGGGGTTTCACAGGCTCACAGGGAAATACCTGCGTTTTGAATTAGCCGAACTCGAGACTGCGTACTTGCATTTTTCTGGTGCGTGCCATTAATAACAGATTGCTGCCGTCCATGACTTTAGTCGACAAACGCATCGCGGTGTGCCACCATGACCACCAGGAGGGTAAAGTATTCGCTGCTGCGGCGTAGGGCTCCAATATATGTTTCTCAGCACCCTGTTCTTTGGAACCATATTTTTCTTTATGGGATAGTAGAGTATAGATGCTTGATTGTGGCGTATTTTTTGTGCCATACCCCGGATTCACGTCCTTTGTCCACCATAGACATTTTAGTGAAAGCGTTTGTCAAATAAAAATGTTCTTGTGACGTTTATTTAGCCATGTTATTTGTCTTGTAATCTTAAGAATGATTAAATCTATTGTTATCTAGATGACAACTCCTCCCTGTGTTCTGATTAACGTTACCTTGCCAGTTTTTTTAAGTCCTGATTACAGAAAAAAGTAGGAAATTTGCACACTTTCACAGTTATGGACGGCTTCAGAGGCAACATGGCTCAGTTTTTCTGCAGGTAATTTTCAACGTCTTGTTAAGTCCACGGCACTTCACGTTTCTGCATTAATTCGGGCAGAAGGAAGTCCGACAGGATATTAGGAGCTATCTTATGACTTCTGTCACCTCAGAGTAATACCGTTACACAGAACAAGATGATTTAGATTGCTATGGAACGGTCTGCCTTACTAGTACCTGAAGGCTTTTCAACCTTGAGCTATATCCTTACACCGAGATAAAGTTCATCAAAATCTATCAATGCAGTTGCAGTGATCGAAGAATTTACTACAACAAAAAGCTTACAAAGCACTAAGTTCAAAGCAGACTCCATTTCAGTCCACAAACGTCATCATTTGACCCTCCCACTGTTCAAAACCTCCTGTCTGGCAATTCAGTGGCGATGTAGATGAGGTCCTCCGTTGATGTCCTCCAGTGCAACTCAAGAAATCGTAACCACTCCTTAAAAATAGTCGGCACCTATAGGAGACGTCGCTGCCTAAATCCTGCGGGGAACGGAGTCCCCGCATTTCTCCAGGTAAACCATATGAGGCTGATGGTACTCATGATCATTGAATTCCCCTAGAGCCACCAAACTGCGATGGTATTGATTCCTATGTCCCACCGGATGATCAAAACAGTCTGAGGCGTTTTCTTCGGGATTGAGGTAGCCTGGTTTTACGGGCAAGTAGACGTGCACAGGGATCCACGGTATTCGTCTAATAAGGACAGCATGCGTGCAGCTCCGTGGACAAATCATCTTAAAGACGGAATGGGCCGACGGTGCACTTGGCGTCTTGCATCATTTTTAAGGGTCAAATGAGCGCCTCATCGCCTACAAAACTCGCCTGCAACCAGCTATTGTCGAGTTTAGTTTTAATTGGTCCATTTTATTTAAAGACGTGTAGCATTACGTTCTGCCTGGAGGAAATGCTTTTTGCAAGGTGTCGATTGCTTTCATTACCTTCGCAGTATTCAGTTGCCAACTGGTTGAGAAACACCAGTGTGGTTGTAGGAACTTTTGATGATCACTGTCCTTAGTTCTTGTTGCATATCTGCTAGTGGTACATCATCCCTTGCTGGTCACTTTGAACAATTTGCGAGCATAACCTTAAAAGCGACCAGCTTCACTCACAATTTGACCATCGACACGTCCAGTCACGATTAGTCCTTTTTGCTATACCGTCGTTCCACGCAGACTCATCTTTAGTGCCCTGATTTTATTGAGTCGGCTGGAACGCACACTACGAGATCTTAAGTATCTGGACACCTATTAGTGGACTTTATTATGGGGTTCGTCCACCCTTCGCCTTTATGACTGCTTGAACTCTGCAGGGATCACTGTCAATGAAGTCCTCAAATGTCTGTTGAGGAATGACAGCCTATTCTTCCTCAAGAGCCGAAACCAGAGTGAAGTAGACGTTCTAGCTCATCCCAAAGGCTTTCCATTGGTTTCAGGATGGGACTCTTGGCAGACCAGTCCATTTCAGAAATGTAACTGCCCACAAACCATTGCCTCACACATCCTTGTTTAAGACAGAATTATTGTTTCATGCTGATCTAATCATCCGCTAACTGTTCGTCTACAAAGCATCACATAATGCTATAAAATTTGTTCACATCCTTCCGCATTTAGCGTTTTTTTAAGCACTAAAAGCTAACCACGAAATACATCGTGTCAGCCATCTGGCGGTTGGAATGAGTGAAACAAAGAGAATTAGTAGAAGCATTATCCGTGCACGGAAATAGGCACTATCCTAAACTCCTATGTTTCCGCGCCTGCGCACTAGATTGCGATAACGCACAAAGGGGTACTCAGAGTACGCTTCCGCTTGTTATTCTTTTTAGTGTACTGTTATAGTTGACATCTGTGGCTAGCAGCTAACTTCAGGTTTTCGTATTGGACATTTTTCAGCGAGTTAATTTTCATAAATGCAATATTTTTTGCCAGCATAATTTCTTGTGCACAAGCTGTTTGTAGGAAGCATTCTTTGCACTGATTGCATCATATTCTTGAAATGGAATGGACCAGACAATCATTAAGCGTCCTAATTCAAGCGTATGGGGAAGAAAGGGTCTCTATGGTCCTCACGACTCGTTGTATCATAATACGATACTTCGGCAGTAGTTTATTGCTGAGTATATATAAATATAACTTTGCATATGTGATTTTCGATAACATACGTAGCGCCTTAATGGACGGAAGGTCACGTTTGATTTGATTACATGTTCTCCTTTATTTCAGCATTCGAGGAAGGAGAAACTGGCAACATTTGGCGGGAAACTTCGATCAAAAACAACTGCGTCCTCCAAATACAAAAAGCTTTAAAACGTAAATTTAGATAAAATGTACTTGTGCCGACAAGTGTCATAATACAAAACGAACAACAGATCCCATAATTCTGAACAGAAACAATATAATCATGAGATAACAACGTAAGAGAACATCAATTACTTATAAATAGGAACCTTAAACTCTCAGTATTTTTTAATTCGAATTAACGACTTCACGAGGAGTGAGACATTTCCTTTCCATTTGCAGAAGTTATTGCTGTCTAGCTGGCATGTGAGGAGTCGTGCATTGAATATTCCTCGTGTGTAACAGGGCTACGTGAATCTGTCTGCAGTTGTAAATATGAACAATGCAGCGTGGCTGCAGAGGTGAGGGCCCCAGACGCATCAGTGGCTTAACTACTCATTCGGCTGAAGGCCATGTAGTTCTCGGAGGTAAAACCACGTCTGTAAGTTATGAAATCATTTACTTCGAAAACATAACAACACTAAACCATAGCATAGGAGATTCCGATGGGCAAAAGATAAAAAATTATAAAATCTCCTTCGCAGCAACCTATGTTGCAATGGAGCGATTTCACCAAACCAGTGACGGCTCTGCACTCACCATGGCCAACTTCACTGCCCAGTGTCTCACAAACAACTGCCCCTGATCTCTTCTGCAGGGCTGGAAAGTTACACCCCACTCCCCTTTGTTGAAAGTTTCACAACCAGAGCATATGTGAAAATAAAGTGCTTTGATCAATACTGTATTCTAATCGGATACTCTTCCTTATTTTTGCTCAATAACACATACAAAACTTCACTACATTAATGAAAAACAATTGGTCTCTTATGTGTGAGACTCTTGAATCGTTGACTCGAATCGGAAAGCTCCACAGTTATTTCACAATACTTCAGTGTTCTGAAACATTATTGTTATCGATGTACTTACATATTAATTCTTATTTTGCATCTTGGTAGCATGCGTAATGGCAGCGAAGTATGCAGGCGTTTAAATGTGATTCTCTAGCGTTGCTATGCTGATTATCAGCGAAGCATAGTATCAATTTGAAAAAGCTACACTTTACTTTGCTCCTGTACTTGCATCAAAGCAACCCCTATAATAAATCAAAAACCTTTTTCAGGAAACTGTCAACAGCATCCATGCACTTAGAGAAATGCATGATACACACTGTGGTGTCTTACAATATATTTATTCTGTACCGGTTTCAATAATGGACCATCTTCACAGTGGAAAAATATCTATTGTGAAAACTTCACATGCCATATACGTATTTTCCTTCTTAAACAGCATGTATGCCATGTGGTCACAATAAATATTGTTCCACTTTGCAGATGGCTCATCATCAAAACCGTAGCGAATAAATGTACTGTAAGACAGCACAGTGTAAACAATGCATTTCTTCAACCACATAATAAAGTGATAATATTGCTATTTAAGTAAGTACTAGCGGTATTCGGATTATACTACCATTACATTTGTAGTGAATTTACTTACCCTGTACAAAACCAAATATCACAGCAAACATTCTCGCAGAAAGCCGGACTGCCGCAATCCTAATTCCTATTCCGAGTTAGGAAACAGGAGGGTACGTTGCAACTGCTATGTGACGCCCATACAGTGATCTTCCAGCTACAGCTTTTTTATGTTGAGAAGGCTCATTGTGCTACAACAAGGCCTGATATCCACAGCTAGTGTCATATATTTGACTTCAAGTTTGCATGGAATATTTGTTATTAAATCATAATTTCAAAATAATAAATGCCAGAAGGCGTGTAGATAATTGGCGCTTAATGCAACGCCTCTCAACTGAACCTTTACATCAGAGAGTGTAATGTGTCACGCGCAATTTCGTGAAAAGAATCGATATCTTTTGGTTGAACTATGAGGAGTGATATACGAGGGCTATTGGGAAAGTAAGGAACGACAGGTCGCAAAAAGATAACCACAGTGAAAATCAAAACCGTTTTATTTGCAACAGTTAGCTACAACTTCCTGCTACTTATCTCCATAGTCGCCGATCCGACTTACACGTTTGTCATAGCGTTGTACCAACTTTCCAATACCCTCGTTATAGAAGGCAGCCGCCAGTGCTTTCCGCCAATTCTCTACGCTGGCCTGCAGCTCGTTGTTTGTGCCAGAATGTTGTCTTCATAACCAACGGTTCATGTGAGCAGAGACGAAACTCAGGAGACAATTACGAGCTGACTTGTGGGTAATCAAACATTTCCAATTGAAAACGATGCAGGAGCATATTCATTGCCCATGCAGAATGCGGCTGAGAATTGTCTTGAAGAAGAAAACGCACGACAGTTATGTAATGTTGGCTGCATAGCTTCAGGCGGAATTTCTCACCAGGCCCTCGTTCTTGACGGGAGACACTATTCTACGTATCTTTACGTGCTCCCCGTTTGCTCAGAACTAAAAAGAACGACGTAATGCGATCGACAGGCATACTAGAGACACTGCCCAATACACCTGTGCAAAAGTTCACCAGATTTTCCCTGTGGTTTCCATTTCGCGACCGATCGTTTCTTACTTCTCAAATAACATTCGCAATACAGAACAACGATATAATTAATCTTCTGTGGAAGACAAAGAGACACAGATCCCAAAAAAATTGTAATGCGTCACGCAGAGTCAATTTACCAAGTTCGTGCTCGTCCTCATCTCGAATATTATTCTGCGGTGTACGAGGCTTTAATGGCAGCGCATTTTGTCACAGCGCTTCTTTAATAGGCAATAATGTGCCACAAAAATGCTTAATAAACACGAATGCAGAACATACTGAGAAAGACATGCATCGAAAGCGGATGTTCCTTCCGGCCACACAATGAATACGACAGTAAAATCAGAAACCATTGAGGCTTGAAAGGATGATCACAGATACTCGCTGTTGCAACGCACTAACGAATTGAATATGAAGGTGTGCCTGAAATGAAATTGGTACAATATTTACTGTCTTCGGTACACGGTAAGATAGATTGTAGAATGCATATGTAGAGGTAAATTTCTCAGTATCCGCCTCGTTGCCCCCTTGCACTACCCCACTTTAAGGAGCTGTTCACTGAAGTGACAAAAGCCATGGGATAGCGATATACACACATGCAGAGGGCAGTACTGTCAAATGCACAAGTTATAAAAGGGCAGTGCATGGGCGGAGCTGTCATTTGTACTCAGGTGATTAACATTAAAAGGTTTCCGAAGTGATTTGGATCGTATAACGGGCTAATGGTAAACAAAACTTCGTGAAATAGCCGCAGAAATCAATGTGTAATGTATGCCGACCGTATCAGTATGGACAGTATGGCGAAACGTTGCGTTAATGTGTTATGGCAGCAGACGGCCGACATAAGTATCTTCGCTAACGGTACGACATCGCCTGCAGAGCCGTTCCTGGGCTCGTGACCATATCGGTTGGATTGTAGACGACTGGAAAATCGTGCCCCGATCCGATGAGTCCCGATTCAGAGTAGATGGTAGGGTTCGAGTGTGACGCAGACCTTACGAAGTGATGCCCCCGGGTTCTCAATAAGGCACTGTGCAAGCTGGTGGTGGCTCCATAATAGCGTGGGCTGTGTTTACATGGAATGGACTGAGTCCTCTGCTTCAACTGAACCGTTAATTGACTGGAAATGTCTACATGGGGACCACCTGCAGTCAATTTTTTATGGATGCCAATGCTGCACGTCACTGGGTCTCAGTTGTTCGCGATTGGTTTGAAGAAGATTTTGGACGAGCGAATTATTTTGCCATCCAGACTGTCCGTCATAAATGCTATCGAACGTTTATGGGACACAACTGAGAGGTCAGTTCGTGCTCAGAATCCTTCCCCGGCAACACATTCACAGTTATGGGTGGCTATAGAGGCAACGTGGCTGAATATTTGTGCAGGGGACTTCCAACGACTTATTGAGTCCATGCCAACTGGAGGTGCTGCACTACGTAGAGCAAAAGGAGTTCCGACACAATATTAGCAGGTATCCTATGTTGTCACTTCGCAGTATAACTTGCGGAAGGATAGCAGACTTAAATTTTAAATTTCTCATGGATGTTAGTCATTAGAGCTTCCAAAACGGGGTCATCGAACCGTGATGTCTGCTGGTCCTTCTCTTTATTCATTTTCTAAGTCGGTACAAGACAGTAGCTCAACAAAAGTTTTGGATAAACCAATCTATGACTGAACCTGTGACAGGTTCCATGGCACATCCCTTGGATTATTTGGTATCACAGCCGTTTTGCTAATACGGGGCTACGGAACATATAAATCACTCCCCTCGTTTTTATCGCTCTTCTTTACAACCGTGGGCCACGCCGACTTTCAGCCTCATTGTGGGCGCTGGATAGGTTAAATTGCCACAAGGCCTATGAGTCTGCACTGAAATCTGAGTGTTAAAAATAATTGACAGTTGTGTTGCACACGACTTCTACACCGTGTTCGAAAACTGCCGAACATGTCGTCCACTGTGGAGCCTTAAAAGAGAATAATAGAACCGAAAATAAATTATTTACTGGTTTCGTATATTTTGGGAGGCGACTGTAGCTTTCACCTTTGATACTCGTACATGGTTGCCACTACGGAACTAGCAGATTGAGTTCCATCACACAAAAATGCTTCCCTTTGCAACGTTGATAGAGTACAGGGAAGAACCACACCCAGAGTATACCTCTTTTAATAGAAAAGTATTGGTAAGACAAGTGATTTCAGCGTTTCCCTTAAAAGGTGCACACGCCACCACGCTCTGTTACCGACACTCCTAGAGACATACCCTTTCTGCTTCTTGCGGTTTCGCGCCGTCAGTCTGTACTTGCTGGATGCGGTAACGAGCGCTTTTGCATATATGAAGAGCTGTAGTACATTAATAATACGACAGCGATTCAGTTCTGTACCGGACTCGTAACCCTTAGAATCCTCGGATTTGCACCCAATACTTCTCCACATTAACAGTTCAGTACGTGCCGAAATGGGCCGTCATCCCGGAATCAACCCGAGAAACTATCATAAATACCAATCTGAGAGGCTAAAGTCACATTCATATTGATGTGGTTCGTTTGTAACTACACCGTGATCAAGTGCCACGGACGTACGCCTGTGTGCGTAGCTAGATGTTCTTGCTTTATCCTCTGTTCCCGAGATTATAAATGCCTTCTGTTCATGATTTGTTCAAATGTTTGTAACATTGCTTTGATATTATGAAATATGTGCTTTATGTTTGACACCACGTGGTCGTGCGTCAAAAGTTTCACTACGGAGACGTGCACCCCTCGCTGAAACTGGATCCCGTGCCATGTCTTTCTTTCTTAACCTGGAACCATCCCAACCATGCTTATAATTGTTTGAATTACACCTTCTGAATACGCATCCTACACTTCTTATACACAGTAACAAAGCTCCTACACATCACCTAACAGTACATTATAAATGTATTTTATTTCAGATGCAGAGGAGAGAAGATATTCAGTTACATAAATTGTTTTCCGTAATTTTCAGAGCTATGAGAACCAATTTCCTTTATGAATTTCAGCACTGTAGAAAATCTATTGAAACATGCATTTGCGTTTCCCAATAAAGCAAAAGCATTAACTTTAAAATTTCCCATATTAATGGTGCATACTTAAAAGTTTCAAACTTACTTTCACAACTGTAGTCTTATACATTACAATCAAATGAAAAGGTTTCAAACTTAGATCTTCATTGTCTTCACTTAGCGTGCCACACTCTGATGTTTTAAACAAACCGTTTCAACTGCAAAGGGTTGTAGAATCACACCAAGCACACTTAAATATGACCTGTTAAGCAATTGGTCAGTCGTGCATCCTTGTTCTGTATTACACTGCAGGAAACAAATATGTTGACGAGATGTAAACGATGACTTCGTCACTTGGGAGTATGCTATGCTGGTCACCGCTACGGATTTAGCATGTGCTGGATGTGGGGTCTACACAAATTCATTTGGCTGCGATATACGAGGATATATAAATGTAAAATCAGAATTATGATCCTTGTTTCTTAACATAATTTGTTTTAATTTGGAGTCAGAGTTGGTCACGGATTCGCTTATCGAATAACAGCTTCTTTGGTGTGATTAACTTAATTAATAAATATGACTTTGTTCATATACATCAAAATCTGCGTACGGTGCGTTACGGTAGGAAAAGCAAATATTTCGGAAGGTGGTAGTATAGAATAATTCGAATAGAGGATTCTATGTAACATGTGCTCCATTTTATGGTTTATGAATATATCGCTGGTTATAAAGATAAGTTTTCATTTTGCGTCCTTTTCTATAATTTTATTTATCGACAGTCATTTTTATTTTAAAGGGCGAATTGTAATTAGTGCAGTATTTGAGTTCACATGTAACATCACCACTATATTTGTTTCTGTATGACATTTAGCCTAACCTTACCTCCCTCTCTATGAAAGTCTACGTATTACCAAAACTATGTACCACAAACTATTATCCAACTTAAGCACATATGCTAACCTTTGACTAACAGACCTTGATTTGAATCTTCTGTAACTGGTCTGAATGCAGTTTGTCTTTGAATTAAATTGCTCTTAGATACCTGGAAATCGCTGCGTATTCAAAAAAAAAAAAAAAATGGTGAATTATTTCTGACAAGAAAAAATGTAAATATCACTGTCAGTTGTTCCACGCGTAGCAATTTCATCTTTCATGTCTTAAACATATGGAAGTCACGAAACCGAAATTGCGCATTACTGAGAAAGCAATCTCTTACGTGTAAATGAAGACGAATATTTCGGAAAAATATTTAACTTCGACGATTAACGAAGTCTCAGAATGCGTTACAAACACGAAGAGGGGAAAAAAATATTTTTTTTTTTTATTGCACAGAGCAGCTAACCCTCTGACCGAACAGGCTGAGCTACCGTTCGGCTTGGCTGCTACAACTCTCATACCGTCAGTGCTTTATTCCTGTAATTCGACTCGAGAGAGGTGCAGGCTGAATTCGTTGCCAAATAATGCGGGCGTAAGCCGTAAATGAACGAAATTTTGGAAGGTGTCCTCAATCAGACTTCACAAAATTCCTCTGGATTATCACTTAAAATTCTTAAACACTCATATGATATACGTATGCAGAGCTGACCTTTTGAAATTCAATGATTTTTTACACTCTTACTTACGTAAGAGTAACAGGTATTTTGCGAGAATATTGACCGAAACTGATCTTTTATGTTATAATCTTTCACAATAACAAGAATACAAACCATATTTCTAACAAAGGAAAAGAGTCTATTATGAACTGAGTTTCCACCCGGCCATGTCCTAGTAATTCTTCAGTAACACAGTCACTAAATCCGAAGCTAAAAGCACTCAATATGTTTAAAATAAATTCTAGGTGTAAATAAGCCACACTGAACCTAACGACAGGGCCATACCGAAATCCAAAACCTCTCGGTACAGCTGCCGAAAAATCGGCACTAGGACCGATCAGTAACAGGTGTCAGAAACATACTGAGTGGGAAATTCGGATAAGGAACCGAAAACTACGTCACTACCGGGGCTAACCTAATGCACTGATCGGTATGAACGAGACAGAATAGTGCCCCTGGCCGAGAAAAGATTCACTGGCCAGCCATTCGGAAACCAGGACAGCACCGGATGGCGCGCCCTCCATGCAGTCGAGGTGAAGGTTTGTCAGCCAGCAGTGAGATACTTAGTTAGTTACTTAATTACATGTTCCATAAATCATTTGAACGATTCTTTAATTGAAATTATGTGCAGCGAGTCAGTTTGCAAGCTATGTATACGTTACCGACCAAACCCTATTTTAGGATAGACTAGCTTCGCCCAGGGTCAAACTCTTTTATCGTGTTACCGATAGAATAAAACAGTTTAGCCTAGGTCGAATCGGTTTAGCCTAGTTAGAATTTACGTGCTTTAGGATAAACGGGTACGTCCTAGGCCGAACTAATTTTGCCTAGTCGGAACTCATGTCGCTGCCTGTACGAATGGGGAATCCCCGAATCATCTATGGCTCGCCCCTCGCTCCTCTCAACCGCTCTTCGCTCGCACTGTTCTTTGTTTTGAACGGTATTTTGCATCGACGAGTGCGCGTGTTAAGTTTCTGGTTGCGTTTAAAAGATTTTATTATAATCCTAGTATAATTATTGTGAGGCATTTCATCATGGATGAGCCTTCGTGTAGTAGACAAGCCAATCAAAAGACGTGGAGCGAAAAGTTTCTGGAGGAAATTAAGCAGAGTGAAAACAAAAAGTCTTTTAATTATAACGTGTTATCAGTAGACGAATATGAGGATTTGGTTAGACAAGTAGAAGACGCGGAAAAGTTGGAAAAACAACATCATTGCAAAAAGAAGACTGAAATGATTTGCTGTTTTCAAAATTGCACGGTGTGTATGGAATATAAAATCCTTTGTTCCAGCTGAGGGACTT
Organism: Schistocerca piceifrons; assembly: GCF_021461385.2. Classification (NCBI taxonomy): domain Eukaryota; kingdom Metazoa; phylum Arthropoda; class Insecta; order Orthoptera; family Acrididae; genus Schistocerca; species Schistocerca piceifrons. The sequence goes on from NC_060142.1 coordinate 295,015,021, forward strand.
AATGATGTGATTGACGCAGCTCATGTAGCTGTGGGTCAGGGTGGTCGCCATAGGATGTTAGCAGAGACATAAAAAAATATGCCAATATCACAAAGGAAATGATATGCCTCCATCAATGTGTGATGTTTGTCAACAAAAGAAGAAGAAGAAGAAGAAAAAGGGCTAGTTTCAAAGTCCATTCTCCATTTGGAAATGAATAGCAAATGCCGAGTCGATTTAATTGATTTCCAAATACAACTAGACGGAAATTTAAAATTGATTCTAGTTTACCAAGACCATCTGACAAAATTTGTTCTTCTTCATTCATTAACATCAAAGAGGGCAGAAGAGGTGGCTTATCATTTGAATGGCATATTCCTAACTGTAGGGGCGCTGTGCTATCTTCAGTCCTATAATGGCAGAGAATTTGTCAATAATTTTACAAGTAAACTCGCAAACCTTTAGTCGGAACTGAAAATTGTGCATGGAAAACCAAGTCATAGCCAAAGTCAGGGTCCTGTTGAATGTGCCAAACAAGACATTGAGAATAAGTTCTTAGTTAAAGGACAACAATTCTACGAAGTGGTCGGAAGGATTAAGGTATGTCCAATGCATGAAAAATCTAGCTTACCACTCTGGCATAATACAATCATCTTACAACGTATTGTTCGGAATCGAACCTAGAGTAGGACTTTACACTTCCTCGTTGCCTCAAGAAATCATAAATGATATTCAGGATGAAGATGACCTAGATAAGGCAATCGAATATGACGCAATACTGAATAGTAAGAACACAGTGATGATGATAACAGTGTGAAAATTGACACAAACGACATTCAAAATGCTAGAAAAATTGCGACAGAAAATTAAAAAAAAAAAACTAAAAGAATGAAAGCTTCCTCTGACAAATCCCATCCATCAGTTGACATTGGAGAAAACGTAACCATACCTGTTCCAGATGTAGATCAAGGCAGAGGTGACCTTCGAAACATAATTAGCGTAATACTTCAAAAGACTGATGAGGGCCTCTACAAAGTAGGCACCAAACATGGCGTACTTCAAAACCATTATTGCAGTTACAGTTTTATTAAAATTTTCCATAATTTTTTGTAATAAAATATTAAAAAATATTCGTATTAACTTCTTTATTTTTTAGAATTGATTTAGACGTCTGCACTCAGAAGTTTTTAGATGTGGGAGACATTAACGAGGATACTGAAATATCTTTAAGGACTGCAGCCACAAAACATTCTGTTGGATCAGGGCAAGGCTTCACGAAAAGCAGTTGCATGAAAAACTGTACAACAAACAAACGTAATTGTGAGAAAAACAAAGTACTCCGCAGTTCTCCAAGTGCCACCAAAGTAAACCTTGAAAAAATAAGTAAATAAGCAAATTGCGTATAAGGTGATTTCTGTGGATGGATATATATGTAAGTTGATCTAGTGATGGATGTGAAATTACTGATTAGATAATAAATAACTCTAATGATCATATTGACTATTTCATTTCTATTCCTTTACTCAGTTTACATTGAAAAGCTTATAGAAGATACAAACTAGGTGAAATTAGTTCAGACTAGGACATACCAGTTTATCCTAAAGCATATAAATTCTATCTAGGATAAACCGATTTGATCTAGGCTAAAGTGTTTTATCCTATCGGTAACAGGATGAACGAGTTTGACCTAGGAGAAACTAGTTCATCGTAAAATCGTGTTTGGCCAGTAACATGTTCATAACTAGTGTGAATGACCATGGAAATGGGGCTACTCAGGAGAACAGATTTTAAATTAGATTTAAAACTTTATTTGCTACCATATTTTATTGGGAAAATCAAAAATATTTGTTGCTCGTTCCTGAGTCACTGACAGCTTTAACCCTAGATTACTAAACCGCAATTGCAATAGGATATAAAAAGGACATTTTATACTTAATTTAGTATGTAACACTCCACAGGAGGTCCGACAATTGTAATTAAATAATGCGTAACCTATGACCTTAGAATAAAATGTGGTGTAGTCAACTTTACAATGGCTTATTAGTAGCGTAATATTTTCCACTCTGCCGAACCATGCTGCTGCTACTGTCGCAGGTTTGAATCCTGCATCGGGCAAGGCTGTGTGTGACGTCTTTAGGTTAGTTAGGTTCAAGTAGTTCTAAGTCTAGGGGACTGATGACCTCAGATGTTAAGTCCCATAGTGCTTAGAGACATTTTTTTATTTTCCACTCTTTTGTGTTCTAGGGTTAACAATGGTTAATGAACGTAATTTTTTTTTGTTCTACAGATGTAGGTATGGACATGAATGTTCACCTCACATTATGATGTGGTATTTATGATGAATTTCATTAATAAATACATGTATTTGCAACGATGCAAATAAATTGCCTAACTCCTTGAAGAGGTACCTACAGGACGACCGTTGGTGAACGCCAGATATTACTGTTACTGCTTGCTTTTGTACAATCAATACAATCAATACTTACCACTTAAAAATATTCCATAAGACATATTTGGGTGGGAATATGGAAAATATATCCAGAGGTTAATTCGTTTATTTGCAACACTAGCAATTATACGAAGAGCAAAAGTAGTTGAACTGGATTGTTTTCTTCTTTCAGTTCACGTTATCATCAATATGTACACCCAAAAATTTTGAGTATTCCATCCTACATACTGACTTCTGTTCATGTGATACATTAATTGTTGGTATGAGCATATGTTATACAGAATTGAAACAATCTTTCCCGTGGCTTCCCCTCTATTGTGATTTGCTATAACACTAAAATCGTATGCAGAGAACTACCAATGCTGCTTGTTTGATGTTAAGTGGAAGGTGATTCACATACTGGGTGTCTGTGCTAGGACTCGTGAGGTGCATTTTCTCTGGTGCAATTTCGTCTCTGCATTGTGTAGCTGGAGTCGCACAAACAATTACTGCTTATCATGTCTGTAGTGCGAGGCCCAGTGTCAACAGAAAGTGTCAGTTTGTTTCTCATCAGAAAGAAAGTTATTTTTAAATCGAAATTCTACGTGAACATTCGATAGAGCGCTCCTAAATTAGCCTAGTTCAGTATTCGTTTTGTGGATTTGTATTAACAGGGCCAGTAAAGAAGAATAAACAGCGATCCAGCAGCAATTCAGTAGCACTGCATGCTTGGCGGTAGCAGTCAGCGCGCACTGGAGCCACGCTGTTGCTGCAGGTGTACTGGTCATTCTTCAAATTTTACTGTACCTGCTAAAACATGCCGAAGTAACAAATATCACACTAGACTATCACACTAGGCTAACCTGGGACAGCTCTATAGAACAGGCACCTGAAGTTCTACTTTAAGAAAAAAATGTTTTTACGGGAAACAAAAGCCAGTAAGTGGCTTGAAACAGCATATCCAGACACTCCGGGATGATGATGGCATTGAAACAGAGGATGACAAGCGTAAAGCTGAAATACTAAACACCTTTTTCCAAAGCAGTTTCACAGAGGAAGACCGCACTGCAGTTCCTTCTCTAAATCCTCGCACAAAAGAAAAAATGGCTGACATACAAAAAATTGTCCAAGGAATAGAAAAGTAACTGGAATCACTCAACAGAGGAAAGTCCACTAGACCTGACGGTATCCAATTCGATTCTACACAGAGTACGCGAAAGGACTTGCCCCCCTTCTAACAGCCGTGTACCGCAAGTCTCCAGAGGAACGGAAGGTTCGAAATGATTGGAAAAGAGCACAGGTAGTCCCAGTCTTCAAGAAGGGTCGTCGAGCAGATGCGCAAAACTATAGACCTATATCTCTGACATCGATCTGTTGTAGAATTTTAGAACACTTTTTTGCTTGCGTATCATGTTGTTTTTCGAAACCCAGAATCTACTCTGTATGAATCAACATGGATTCGGGAAATAGCGATCGTGTGAGACCCAATTCGCTTTATTTGTTCATGAGACCCAGAAAATATTAGATACAGGCTCCCAGGTAGATGCCATTTTCCTTAACTTCCGGAAGGCGTTCGATACAGTTCCGCACTGTCGCCTGATAAACAAAGTAAGAGCTTACGGAAAACCAGACCAGCTGTGTGGCTGGACTGAAGAGTTTTTAGCAAACAGAACACAGCATGTTGTTCTCAATGGAGAGACGTTTACAGACGTTAAAGTAACCTCTGGCGTGCCACAGGGGTGTGCTATGGGACCATTGCTTTTCACAATATATATGTATAAATGACCTAGTAGATAGCGTCGGAAGTTCCATACGGCTTTTCGCGGATGATGCGGAGAAGTTGCGGGATTAGAAAATTGCAGCAAAATGCAGGAAGATCTGTAGCGGATAGGCACTTGGTGTAGTGAGTGGCAACTGACCCTTAACATAGAAAAATGTAATGTATTGCGAATACATAGAAAGAAGGATCCTTTATTGTATGATTATATGATAGCGGAACAAACACTAGTAGCAGTTACTTCTGTAAAATATCTGGGAGTATGCGTGCGGAACGATTTGAAGTGGAATGATCATATAAAATTAATTGTTGGTAAGGCGGGTACCAGGTTGAGATTCATTGGGAGAGTCCTTAGAAAATGTAGTCCATCAACAAAGGAGGTGGCTTACAAAACAATCGTTCGACCTACACTTGAGTGTTGCTCATCAGTGTGGGATCCGCACCAGATCGGGTTGACGGAGGAGATAGAGAAGATCCAAAGAAGAGCGGCGCGTTTCGTCACAGGGTTATTTGGTAACCGTGATAGCGTTACGGAGATGTTTAGCAAACTCAAGTGGCAGACTCTGCAAGAGAGGCGCTCTGCATCGCGGTGTAGCTTGCTGTCCAGGTTTCGAGAGTGTGCGTTTCTGGATGAGGTATCGAATATATTGCTTCCCCCAACTTATACCTCCCGAGGAGACCACGAACGTAAAATTAGACTGATTCGAGCGCGCACGGAGGCTTTCTGGCAGTCGTTCTTCCCGCGAACCATACGCAACTGGAACAGGAAATGGAGGTAATGATAGTGGCTCGTAAAGTGCCCTCTGCCACACACCGTTGGGTGGCTTGCGGAGTATAAATGTAGATGTAGATGTTTCCGTCAGACACTGGACGTGGCATGAAGGACGTTATGAGCACTAATTGTCTGGTCTGACTACAGCTACACAATGCAGAAACTAAATTGCAAAAATCTGCTGGAACACCAGAGAAAATGCACCTAACGACTCCACACTATGTGATCAGAAGCATCCTGACACCTGGCTGAAAATGACGTACAAGTTCGTGACGCCCTCCATCGGTAATGCAGGAATTCAGTATGGTGTTGACACTTCCTTAGCATTGATGACATCTTCCACTCTCTGACATACATTCGGTCTGGTGCTGGACGGTTTCTTGGGGAAAGGCAGCCCATTCTTCACGGATTGCTGCACGGAGAAGAGGTATCGATGTCCGTCGCCGAGACCTGGCACAAAGTCGGCGCTCCAAAACATCCCAAAGGTGTTCTATAATATCAGGTCAGGACTCTGTGCAGGCCAGTACGTTAGAGGGATGTTATTGTCGTGTAACCACTCTACCAGAGGCCGTGCATTATGTACAGGTGCTCGATTGTGTTGAAAGATGCAGCCACCATACCCGAATTTCTCTTCAACAGTGCGAAGCAAGTAGGTACTTAAAACATCAATGTAAGCTTGCGCTGTGGTGGTGCCACACAAAAGAACAAGGTGTACATTTCCCCTCCATGAAAACCACGACCACACCATAACAACACCGCCTCCGAATTTGACTGTTGGCACTACACACGCTAGCAGATGACGTTGACTGGGCATCCGCCGTACCCACATCCTGCCATCGGATCGCCACATTGTGTTCCGCGATTCGTCACTCCATACAACGTGTTTCCACTGTTCACTCGTCCAGTGTTTACGCTCCTTACACCAAGCGAGGTGTCGTTTGGCATTTACCGGCGTGATGTGTGGCTTATGACCAGCCACGCAACCATGAAATTCACGTTTTCTCAGCTCCCGTCTAACTGCCATAGTAATTGCAGCGAATCCTGATGCGGTTTGGAATTCCTGTGCGATGGTCGGGATAGATGTCTTCCTATTACACATTACGTCCCTCTTCAACTGTCGGTGGTCTCTGTCAGTCAACAGAGGAGGTTGGTCTGTACGCTTTTGTGCTGTATATGCTCCTTCTCGTTTCCACTTCAGGAAACAGTGGACCTAGGGATGTTTAGGAGCGTGGAAATCTCGCGTAAAGACGTATGACGCAAGTGACACCCATCACCTGACCACTTTCGAAGTCCGTGAGTTCCGCGGAGGGCCCCATTCTGCTCTCTCACGATGTCTAATGACTACTGAGGTCGCTGATATGGAGTACCTGGCAGTAGGTGGCAGCACAACGCACCTAATATGAAACATGTATGTTTTTGGGGATGGCCAGATAAGTAAGTAAGTAATGTGTGTGAAATCTTATGGGACTTAACTGCTAAGATCATCAGTCCCTAACCTTGCACACTACTTAACCTAAATTATCCTAAGGACAAACACACACACACACACACACACCCATGCCCGAGGGAGGATTCGAACCTCCGCCGGGACCAGCCGCACAGGGTGCCCAGATACTTTTGATCACATAGTGTATACAGTGTATTACAAAAAGGTACGGCCAAAATTTCAGGAAACATTCCTCACACACAAAGAAAGAAAATATGTTTTGTGGAAATGTGTCTGGAAACGCTTACTTTCCATGTTAGAGCTCATTTTATTACTTCTCTTCAAATCACATTATTCATGGAATGGAAACACACAGCAACAGAACATATCAGCGTGACTTCAAACACTTTGTCACAGGAAATGTTCAAAATGTCCTCTGTTTACGAGGATACATGCATCCACCCTCCGTCGCATGGAATCCCTGATGCGCTAATGCAGCCCTGGCGAATGGCGTATTGTATCACAGCCGTCCACACCCCTCTGCGGGTCCGAGGATTAGAATAGGCCCGAGGTATTCCTGCCTGTCGTAAGAGGCGACTAAAAGGAGTCCCTCCCCCTCAAGGGGGTAGTTGGCGCCTGCGTCCAGAGACGGACGGTTCCACGACCTCTATTTGCGGTCGTTTTGCTTTTTCCCTTCTCATTTCTTCCTTCCTTTGGTTGGTTTCTTTCTTTGCTCTTCTCCACCTCACTGTCTTCCTTAGTCTTTCCCTTGCCTTCTTCTCCTTGCCTTCTTCTCCTTGCCTTCTCATTGCCTTCTTCTCCTTGCCTTCTCTGGTCTCCGCCTTGGCGTTTGAGACAGTCTGTCCTCTCTCTCCCTCTCTCTCTTCTTTTTCCTCTTCTTCCTTCCTCCCTGTGCGCGCCTGAATGCCGACCCACGCGTTCGCACGCGTAGCCGGTGACGGGGTAACGTGTAATTCCCCGCCCTGGGTAGACATGTAAGGCACACGTGTACCCCCTGGTAAAGGCCAGGCCCGGGGAGGGGTGATTGCCTGAGCTGATACCTTCTGACCATGCCGATTGGTCCCTCCGTCTGTTTCTCGGGAGCTGTGACCTGAGGCGTAAACATTCACCTAAGGCAGGAGTGCCCTCTGAGAGGGTCCCCACAAGGAAGGAGCGCGCCATCGGAGACGCTGGCAATCATGGGGGATTCCTCCGCAATGGATTTCACTCCATCTCTCTCGACTTCTGCCCAAAAACGGAAACTTGACCAGCTACCAGTGACAAAAGTACTACCGCCTGCCCCACAGTTCCTCGTCGTTTCTCGATCTGAGGACGGAAAGGATTTTTCCTCTGTCAACCCTTTCGTTATCCAGAAGGGCGTAGATGCCATAGCCGGATCTGTCAAATCTTGTACCAGGTTGCGTAACGGTACCTTATTACTCGAAACTGAGAGCGCCTTTCAGGCACAAAAACTGCTTCGGGCCACACTCCTGTACACGTTCCCTGTCCGGGTGGAGGCTCACCGAACTTTGAATTCGTCTCGTGGTGTGGTCTATACTAGATCCCTCGACGGCTTGACTGACGAGGAGATTCAATCTTTCCTCGCTGAGCAGGGCGTGACGGCTGTCCATAGGGTCATGAAAAAGGTCAACAATGACCTTGTACCGACCCGGACATTTTTCTTGACCTTCGATAGTGTTAAGCTGCCATCGCGAATCAAGGCGGGCTACGAGGTTATTTCTGTTCGCCCCTATGTCCCGACACCTACACGCTGCTACCAGTGTCAGCGTTTCAATCACACTCGACAGTCTTGTTCTAATGCGGCTAAATGTGTCACTTGTGGCAGGGATGCCCATGAGGGTGACTGTCCACCTCCGTCTCCTCGTTGTGTGAACTGTCAGGGTGACCATGCAGCATCCTCCCGCGACTGTCCTTTCTATAAGGAAGAACGCTGTATCCAAGAAATTCGGGTCAAAGAGAAAGTGTCCACCTCGGCTGCTCGCAAGCTATTGGCTAGTAGGAAGCCCACGCTGCTCCCAGCGGGGAAATACAGTACTGTCCTCGCCTCTCTATGGACTACCAGGGAGGTGGCAACCCAGACATGCGATCTGACCTTCAGCACCACGGTCGTCCGTTCGGCCAGCCTAAAATCGCGCGGTCGACGTCTCCTCTTGCTCCCATCACCCCACAGACACCGGCCCCTTCATCAGCTTCTGCTAAGACGAAGACCCAGAAGTCAGATGCACGGGCCTTCAAGAAAGATCCATCCCGTGCAGACTTCCTACGTACCTCGACGTCCCAGCCTTCGACCGGTACTTCCACCAAACGACCTTCCAAGAAGGCTCATAGGAAGCACAGTTCTCCTTCTCCGCCACGGCGCATTTCTTCTCCTGCGCCACCCAGCGGTTGCCGCCCCAGGCCGTCATCCGTTTCTCCTGGCCGCACCGCTGGTAGCCGAACATCTGGCCGTTCACCGGCAGAGGAAGCTCCCCCTCCCGGCCATCTTCCCAAGATGGCCGATGAACCTATAGACCCAATGGACGATGACTGTCCGCCTACTGATTGCGGCGGCAGTGCTCGCTCGAAGCCAGGCCCTCAGCGGCCTTCGAGGTGACCCCTTCTTTCAACTTCCTTTTTTTTTTCTTACGATGGCACTTATTCATTGGAATATTCGCAGCATTCGCTCCAACCGAGAGGACTTGAAGTTGCTGCTCCGCTTGCACCGCCCGCTCGTCGTAGCCCTCCAGGAAACGAAGCTACGCCCATGCGATCAAATTGCCTTGGCACACTACACCTCTGTGCGTTTTGACCTACCCCCTGTGGTAGGTATCCCAGCTCATGGAGGGGTTATGTTGCTGGTCCGGGATGATATTTACTACGATCCCATCACGTTGCACACGGGCCTGCAGGCAGTTGCCATCCGCATTACTCTCCCCACTCTTACATTTTACATTTGTACCGTTTACACTCCATCGTCGTCTGCCGTTACCAGGGCAGACATGATGCAACTTATTGCTCAGCTACCTGCACCATTTTTGTTAACTGGAGGCTTCAATGCCCACCATCCCCTTTGGGGCTCTCCAGCATCCTGGCCGAGGGGCTCCCTGTTAGCAGACCTTTTCAACCAGCTCAATCTTGTCTGCCTCAATTCTGGCGCCCCTACTTTTCTTTCGGACACATCTCACACCTATTCCCATTTAGACCTCTCTATATGTACTCCCCAACTTGCACGCTGGTTTGAGTGGTATGCACTTTCTGATACATATTCGAGCGACCACTTCCCGTGTGTTATCCATCTCCTGCAGCATACCCCCTCTCCGTGCTCATCTAGTTGGACCATCTCCAAAGCAGACTGGGGGCTCTTCTCTTCCAGGGCGACCTTTCAGGATCAAACCTTCACAAGCTGCGATAGTCAGGTCGCACACCTCACGGAAGTCATTCTCACTGTTGCTGAATATTCCATCCCTCACCCTACTTCTTCTCCACGTCGCGTACCGGTCCTCTGGTGGACCGCAGCATGTAGAGACGCTTTACGTGCTTGTCGACGTGCTTTACGCACGTTTAAACGCCACCCTACAGTGGCGAATTGTATCAATTATAAACGATTACGTGCACAGTGTCGTCGTATTATTAAAGAAAGCAAGAAAACCAACTGGGCTGCTTTCACAAGCACCTTCAACAGTTTTACTCCTTCTTCTGTTGTCTGGGGTAGCCTGCGCCGCCTATCTGGCACTAAGGTCCACTCACCAGTTTCTGACTTGACGGTCGCGAATGACATCCTTGTGGCCCCTGAGGCTGTCTCCAATGCCTTCGGCCGCTTTTTCGCAGAGGTTTCGAGCTCCGCTCATTACCACCCTACCTTCCTCCCCCGCAAACAGGCAGAGGAGGCTAGGCCACCTAACTTCCGCTCCTCGAATCGTGAAAGTTATAATGCCCCATTCACCATGCAGGAACTCGAAAACGCACTTGGCCGATCACGGTCCTCCGCTCCAGGGCCTGATTCTATTCATATTCAGATGCTGAAGAACCTTTCTCCTGCGGGTAAAGGTTTTCTTCCTCGTACTTACAATCGCATCTGGATTGAGGGACATGTTCCCGCATGCTGGCGCGAGTCTATTGTTGTCCCGATTCCTAAGCCGGGGAAGGACAAGCACTTGCCTTCCAGTTATCGACCCACCTCGCTTACCAGCTGTGATGGAGCGAATGGTTAACTCTCGATTGGTTTGGCTGCTGGAGTCTCGACGCCTACTTATCAATGTACAATGTGGATTTCGTAGGCGCCGCTCTGCTGTTGACCATCTGGTCACCTTGTCGACCTTCATTATGAATAACTTCTTGCGGAAGCGCCCGACCGCGGCTGTGTTCTTTGATTTGGAGAAGGCTTACGACACCTGTTGGAGGGCGGGCATTCTCCGCACCATGCATACATGGGGCCTTCGCGGTCGCCTCCCTCTTTTTATTCGTTCCTTTTTAATGGATCGACAGTTCAGGGTACGTGTGGGTTCTGTCCTGTCAGACACCTTTCGCCAGGAGAATGGGGTGCCACAGGGCTCAGTTTTGAGCGTCGCTCTCTTCGCCATAGCGATCAATCCAATAATGGATTGCCTCCCACCTGATGTATCAGGCTCCCTTTTCGTGGACGATTTTACCATCTATTGCAGCGCGCAGCGTACGTGTTTCCTGGAGCGCTGTCTTCAGCGTTCTCTTGACCGTCTTTACTCCTGGAGTGTCGCCAATGGCTTCCGTTTTTCTGCCGAGAAGACGGTCTGTATTAACTTCTGGCGCTACAAAGAGTTTCTCCCACCGTCCATGCGACTCGGTCCCGTTGCTCTCCCATTCGTGGAGACAACAAAATTTTTAGGTCTTACATTTGACAGGAAACTTAGTTGGTCTCCACATGTGTCATATTTGGCTGCCCGTTGTACCCGTTCTCTAAATGTCCTCCGTGTTCTCAGTGGTATGTCGTGGGGAGCGGATCGAACCGTCCTACTTCGCCTATATCGGTCGATCGTCCGCTCCAAGCTGGATTATGGGAGCTTCGTATACTCCTCTGCACGGCCATCCATCTTACGCCGCCTCAACTCCATACAACATCGGGGTTTACGACATGCGATCGGAGCGTTTTATACTAGTCCCGTCGAGAGTCTTCATGCTGACGCTGGTGAGTTGCCACTCACCTACCGGCGCGATATACTGCTTTGTCGGTATGCCTGTCGGCTACTGGCAATGCCCGACCACCCGTCTTATCGTTCCTTTTTTGATGACTCTCTCGACAGTCAATACGGGTTGTATGTCTCTGCCCTGCTACCCCCTGGAGTTCGCTTTCGTCGCCTCCTTCAACACCTTAATTTTTCACTCCCTGCAACCTTTCGAGTGGGCGAGAGCCACACGCCACCTTGGCTCCAGGCTCAGGTTCGCGTCCACCTTGACCTCTGCTCGCTCCCGAAGGAGGTTACCCCCGGTTCAGTCTATCGCTCCCGTTTTGTCGAACTTCGTTCGAAGTTCATTAATATGACCTTCATTTATACAGATGGCTCTAAGACCAATGACGGGGTCGGGTGTTCTTTTATTGTCGGGGCACAAAGTTTCAAATACCGGCTCCATGGCCATTGTTCGGTCTTCACAGCTGAGCTCTTTGCCCTCTACCAGGCTGTTCTTTACATCTGCCGCCACCGACATTCTGCATATGTCATCTGCTCCGATTCCCTGAGCGCTATCCAGAGCCTCAGTGATCCGTACCCGGTTCACCCTTTCGTGCACCGGATCCAACGCTCTCTTCAGCAGCTGGTGGACGTCGGTTCTCCGGTTAGCTTTATGTGGGTTCCTGGCCATGTTGGTATCCCTGGGAACGAAGCTGCAGATGCCGCGGCCAAGGCTGCGGTCCTCCAGCGTCGGACAGCTTCTTGTTGTGTCCCTTCGTCAGATTTTAGCAGGGTCATTTGTCGGCGCATTTTATCGCTGTGGCATGCCGATTGGGCTGCACTTACAGACAACAAGCTTCGGACCTTGAAACCTCTTCCCGTGGCTTGGACGTCCTCCTCACGCCCTTCTCGGCGGGAGGAGTTAGTTTTGGCCCGGTTACGAATTGGACACTGCCGGTTCAGCCATCGCCATCTGCTGACGGCTGCGCCGGCTCCGTTCTGCCCATGTGGGCAATTGCTGACGGTCTGCCACATTTTAACGTCCTGTCCGGATTTTAACACCCTGCGTCTTGATCTTGGCCTGCCATGTACTGCAGAAGCCATTTTAGCGGATGACCCACGAGCAGCTGCTCGCGTTCTTCATTTTATCGATTTGACAACCCTCTCAAAGGACATTTGATTATGCTGTTTTCTTTTTTTAATCCTATGCCTGTCAGTCTGTCTTTTATCGTGTTTTCCGTTTCGTTGCTGTTTTAAACTTGTGACTCGCGGTGCGTTCCTAACGTAGTCTGGGCGCTAATGACCGTTGAAGTTGTGCGCCCTAAAACCACAAAAAAAAAAACAGCCGTCCACAATACGAGCACGAAGAGTCTCCACATTTGGTACCAGGGTTGCGTAGACAAGAGCTTTCAAATGCCCCCATAAATGAAAGTCAAGAGGGTTGAGGTCAGGAGAGCGTGGAGGCCATGGAATTGGTCCGCTTCTACCAATCCATCGGTCACCGAATCTGTTGTTGAGAAGCGTACGAACACTTCGACTGAAATGTGCAGGAGCTCCATCGTGCATGAACCACATGTTGTGTCGTACTTGTTAAGGCGCATCTTCTAGCAGCACAGGGATCCCGTATGAAATCATGATAACGTGCTCCATTGAGAGTAGGTGGAGGAACATGGGGCCAATCAAGACATCACCAACAATGCCTGCCCAAACGTTCACAGAAAATCTGTGTTGATGACGTGATTGCACAATTGCGTGCGGATTCTCGTCAGCCCACACATGTTGATTGTGAAAATTTACAATTTGATCACGTTGGAATGAAGCCTCATCCGTAAAGAGAACATTTGCACTGAAATGAGGATTGATACATTGTTGGATGAACCATTCGCAGAAGTGTACCCGTGGAGGCCAATCAGGGGCTAATAGTGCCTGCACACGCTGTACATGGTGCGGAAACAACTGGTTCTCCCGTAGCACTCTCCATACAGTGACGTGGTCAACGTTACCTTGTACAGCAGCAACTTCTCTGACACTGACATTAGGGTTATCGTCAACTGCACGAAGAATTGCCTCGTCCATTGCAGGTGTCCTCGTCGTTATAGGTCTTCCCCAGTCGCGAGTCATAGGCTGGAATGTTCCGTGCTCCCTAAGACGTCGATCAATTGCTTCGAACGCCTTCCTGTCGGGTCACTTTCGTTCTGGAAATCTGTCTCGATACAAACGTACCGCGCCACGGCTATTGCCCCGTGCTAATTCATACATCAAATGGGCATCTGCCAACTCCGCATTTGTAAATATTGCACTGACTGCAAAACCACGTTCGTGATGAACACTAACCCGTTGATGCTACGTACTGATGTGCTTGATGCTAGTACAGTAGAGCAATGAGTCGCATGTCAATACAAGCACCGAAGTCAACATTACCATCCTTCAATTGGGCCAATTGACGGTGAATCGAGGAAGTACAGTACATACTGACGAAACTAAAATGAGCTCTAACATGGAAATAAAGCGTTTCCGGACACATGTCCACATAACATCTTTTCTTTATTTGTATGTGAGGAATGTTTCCTGAAAGTTTGGCCGTACCTTTTCGTAACACCCTGTATAAAGGGAATGGGAGTGATCCCCAAAATTGAGTTACGTGGGGCTCCTTCTCGGATTTATACCCAGTCACTACAATTTTATATCGTTCCAACATTGTTTGAATTATTCATCACAACTTTTTGTGTTCTGTTTGTGAAACATGATTCAAACCAGCATAAAACGTGAGTTTCTCAAAGAGTGTAATATGATTTACACTATCAAACGCCTTGGAAAGACCACAGAAAGTACGAGATAGTGATATTTTGTTATTTAAGCCTCATGTCGTCTTCCCCCACGATGTCTGCAAGTTCCACCTGCCTCACACAGGGCTCCTTAACGTTGGAGCGATCGCTCCCTCGTGGTCGCCGCTGTCGCTGTCCGCAGCTGCTTTCATGGTCTGCGCACCCTCTGCAGCAGTGAGCACACGACCACAGCCTTGGACCAACCAGCTGATTGCTTCGGAACCTGAATTGTGTCAGCCATAAAATGGCTCTGAGCACTATGGGACTTAACATCTGAGGTCGTCAGTCCCCTAGAACTTAGAACTACTTAAACCTAACTAACCTAAGGACATCACACACACATCCATGCCCGAGGCAGGATTCGAACCTGCGACCGTTCCAGACTGAAGCGCCTAGAACCGCTCGACCACAGCGGGCGGCGTCAACCAATCGTGGCTTAATATAACTGTGCTGTGAAATCACGAAGCAATGGATTGCCAGAAATGGTCAAGTCTCTTGGTCACCAAGGTCCCCTTTAGTTTTTTTGTCCCTGAGGATGTTCCAAAGGTGAAGTCTACAGAGAAAATGTTAACGCAAGAGACGAACCGATCGTTTGCTGAATTATGCTGCTCTCATAAATGAACGTCAAGACGGCCTCAGAAGAGCTACAAATGGTGCGTCAACAGACTTAGGAAATTTATTGAAGTCGGATGTAGACGCTATGAAAATCATATTTCAACACGATTATTTGTCTTCTTTTAACGGCTTCTCTGAGAACTTGTTTGGATTGCATTCTAACAGCTGGATATCTGTAACCAGTAAAATACAGACACATTTTATGTGGAATGTTGTATTCGAATTAGTCTATACTGCCACTGCTAAAATCTTAATAATTCCTCCTGAAACATCCTGTGTATTGTGCACCAAACATGACGGAAGGTACTAGGTACAGATTCCATTAATGCAATGAGCGAGATAAACTGACTATATTACTCGATACGCACTCTCATCTCACGATTCTTGTGCGACATATTCAATGGATGCAGCATAACTGTTGCACACGTCTCGTTGAATACACATTTTTTACATTTATGCAACAGCATTCCTTAAGAATAACGTGCCTTCCAACGATTGCTGTTCAGAATCATGATTTCTCTTACACCTCTTTGGGATACACTGAGCTGTTATGATACTGGACGTGCCTCTATGAATTCGTTCGACATCTGCTCTCACTGATACTTGGTAAGTTCACAAAACAGGCACAGAAGAGAATCGACGCGTCTGAGATGTGGTGCAACGGAAGAATGATTAACATTAGGTGACATGTTAATTTATGTAGTGAAGAAGTGCTCCGTAGATATTTTGAAAGACATTTCCGCCATTTCACTGTGAATTGTGCATTTATTTTCAGCTTCGTGGCCATTCTCAAGTGCATGTTGAAATGTTAAAACAAGTCTGACGTGCCAGTAATATGTCATCGTCTGGAAAAACATACTGTATTTCTGTTCTTATAGACCAATTGTAGTGAAAGAGCAGAAACATGTTTTTCCGATGATAACATGTTAGACAGGTCACACCGCCTTTAATATTTCAACATTGGCTTGAGAATGACTACAAAGCCGAAACCATGATTGTGTGAAATAAATGAACATTTCACAAAATGACGGAAACGTCTTTCAAAGTATTATAAGTGGCTGTGGTCCCTCACGGAGGAAAGTTCTCCCCAGAATCAGCGAAGAAGGTAGGATATGGACACCACCGACAAGAACAAGGGACAAGCTGATAGCAGATGTGTTAAGACATCAGGGAATAAAAACACCGCTGGCAGCTGTATGGATACTTTATTACGCACGGTCGGTTTCTTAACGACAGTTACATGAGCTAAAGTCAATTACAACTTGATGCTGGAGGTCATTTGATATCCATTCAAAAAAATCATGTCACTCTCAGCTGTCATCAGTACCATCTCCGACCAGTACTCTGTGCGTTGTATGTACTAGAACGTGGTTCCGACTACTGGCTCTCTTTCTACATTACTTTATCGTGGGGGCACAATTATTTGTAGAATAGAGTAAAATTCTAGGAGGCTGGAGACAATGTTTAACATCAAATGTACTCCAGTGTCAAGTAGTAATTGACTTCATCTCATGATGTAACTTAAGATACGAAACCGATCGTGCTTTTGTAGTGAAGTAAGTTTATAGGGGGAGTTGTGTTTTTATTCAATATGAAGTTTTATAGCTGTGGATGTCCGTTAAATAAACTTTTACGGTAAGGAAATAACTTCCGTGGTACTAGAGAACGCCGCATTGTGGGGGAGAGAGGCCTAAGGGCATCTGTAGACCCGTACCTCCAGGTGGAGGGTGGGTCTCAAAATCTGTCTGTCTGTCTGTCTAAAAACAATCATACAAGACACAGTCACCATTACACAATAAAATATGATCAAAAATATGAAACAAATTTCTTTGTTTGTTATATACTGTCGTAATGAATTAGTATACACCAGTTTCAACAAGGAAGGTCGAATATAGTGCACGACAATCGTGATTCATTTTATCTTTGAACAGAAGCGTTCTGCAGTCGTATTTTAATTATAGAATACTCAACCCACTCCAGCAGAAAAGTAAAGCGACTGCGTTCATTGACAGTACGTTATGATCCTTTTATGCCAAGAAGTTCCGTCTGTTTAAACGCTGTATGTTGGATTCGGGTAGAGTTTTTTCACCACAATAATAGACAGTATACGTCAAACACATTTTGCGCATTGTGAGATACAGTTATGCCTCGCCCGTTCCTCCTTTTCAAATGGTTCAAATGGCTCTGAGCACTATGGGACTTAACTTCTGAGGTCACCAGTCCCCTAGAACTTAGAACTACTTAATCCTAACCAACCCAAGGACATCACACACATCCATGCCCGAGGCAGGATTCGAACCTGCGACCGTAGCGGTCGCGCGGTTCCAGACTGTAGCGCCTAGAACCACTCGGCCACTCCGGCCGGCTGTTCCTCCTTTTGTTCGCTGTTTTTGTCGCTTGTCTGTTGCCACAGAGAGCGACAGTTAATTCGTGCTGCAGTATTGTTTAGAGCGTTTAATGTAATGCCAGACTGGCTGTCGTTAGTCAGTGAGGTTGTAAGACGTGTATATTTCTATTGTCTATTGTCAAACCACAATTTATGAAAGATGTTTATATTTTATTAATAGGATTAAGTAGGAATAATTAATATTTGTCATTTTGAAAATAATTATGGTAGCAGGGAATGTCTGCACGAAAGTATTGTTAGCGGAAGAGACCGCAAATTGATATAATTTTAAAACGGGTGGGAGAGACCGCGTATGGATACATTTTAAGAAAAGAGCGGGAAAGATCGCGAATTGATACTTTTCGTAATGGTAGCAGAGATTGTCTGCACCAGAAAGCATTGTTGGCAGGAGAGACCGCACTTTAGCGTTCGTAGGAAGCCAGTAGTAAGCGAGATGTGAAGCGAGTCGGTAGCAGGTCTCAAGCGAGAGGACGAGAGTAGCGGTGTGCCTGCCAACCACCAGCTAAGATTTACAAGAGATTATAAACAGATGTACAGAGACATCAGCTAACTATTATCGTAAGAGGAACTAATATCATTGAATTATTTTTTTGAGAAACTCAAGATTGCTGAAGGTATGTTTGCGCAATGCTAGTTGTAAGATTATTGTAAAAAGTAAGTACCATTTGAACGTTTGTAAAATCATTTCATTACCCACAGTAAATATTGGAAGAATCGTTTTCAGAATATAATTAATTTTTGCCAGTAATATTGCATTACTGATTATACTCCGTCCCAAAAACCATCAACGTAAAACTTAGCAAAATTTTATTGTTGTCAAGAAAAAGTTTAGCTATGAATTACGTAACTTCAGTCAAATTAATTAAAGAATAACGTCAGCTTTGCTATTAAAGAACAACGTCAGCTTTGGTAATAAATACAGTAACTTATTATGATAGCCCACCAGCAGCTAATAAAATAGTAAAACAGAGTAAGTATATTCATGTCGCAGTTCGGTGTAGCAGTCAGATGGCGAACCAGTAACAGTAAAAAAGGTAAAGAACAGTTTTGAGTTATTGCAGATAACGATTGAGGGCCACGACGACGACACATTGTATGTTTCGTCAAAATAATCAGAAAATCACTTTTAATAAGCAGCAATCAAATTTGTGTGCGAAGACTGAGAAAGACAATAAATTTCAAAGGGAATATTTCATTTGTTATTATTAAGCAAGAGATAGAAATCCTAAGGGAAGGTTTAATAGGATATTGTTGAAGGGAAGGTTGCGTAACAAAAGAGATATAGAGGAGACGGGAAGGTTTCAAGGTGACATTGCTTATTATAATCAGTCAGTGTATAACTCATATGTGGATTTCACTTCCGGTACTCGGAACCTGAAATGGAATCGCATCGTGTGAGAAAGTTTTCCAGTGAATGGGCAGTACTCTATGATTGGTCGCTCTATGATCTTCCTGCTTCCTTTACAGGTGCACTTCACTTTCCCACTACCCCTCTAACAAATGCAAATCTTCTGTTATCCTCCCTTACTACTGATTCCTGGAGTTCATCTCATTCAAAAACAGTGTAGTATTACTTGTAAATATCTGAACCATGTTTCAGAACTTCCCCTACATTTCTGTTGCAGTTCACATTTTGTAGGCACGCCAGCAAACATCGGAAGAATTCAGGAAGACCCTGCTGGGATCATAGCACATGTATCGGATTTCCCTTTCGAAAATTTTAAGCTATTTGTAGTAGAATTTTGAAACATACATTGTATTCCAGCATTATAAAATACGTCGAAGAAAACGATCCAGTGACACATAACCGGCACGGATTCAGAAAATATTGTTGTTGTGAGACACAAGCAACTCATTACTCGCAAAAGTAATGAATGTTATTAAACAGAAGACGTCCGGTTAGTTCCATACTTTTAGATTTTCAGAAGGCTTTAGACACCGTTCCTCATGAATGGCTCCTAACCAAGCGTGCCTATCGTCTCAAGGGTGTGACTGGATTCGTGAGTTTTGGTCAGAGAAATCGCTGTTCATAGTAATTGACGGGAAGTCATCCAGTGAAATTGAAGTTCACCTAGGAATTCTAATAGTGCTTCTGCTGTTTCTAATATAAATCAGTTATTTAGGAGACAATTTGAGTAGCACTCTTAGATTGTTTGCAGATGATGCTCCCATTTTTAGTCTACTGAACTCATCGGAAGATCAAAAACAACTGCAAAATTAGGCAAGATATCTACATGGTGCAAATGTGGCAGTTCAACATAAACAACAAAAATTGTCAGCTCCTTCACGTGAATGCTAAAAAATTCCGATAAATGGCGGTTACACAAAAAATCACACAAATTTTGAGTTCTCAAATCAACCAGGTTTTAAAGCTTAAATTTGATCTGTCATATAGAAAGTGTTGTTGGGCAGGGTTGGATACACTGTGTTTGTTCGTCCTCTTCTGCAGTATTGTGGCGATGTATGGGATCTTTACCAGATAGGATTGACGGATGACATCGAAAGCGTTCAAAGAAGAGGAAGCTCGTTTTGTTTTATCCAGAAATAGAAGAGAGAATGTCACAGATATCATAAGCAAGTTGAGGTGGCACTCATTAAAACAAGGTGTTTTTCCATTCGGCTACATCTTTTCACAAAATCATATTCAAAAACTTTCTCCTACGGATAGCAAAATATTTTGTTGCCTTCCACCTACAAAGAGAGCAACACCCAATCATCATAAGATAAATCGTACCGTATTCTTCCCACATGTTGGTCCACAGCCGAACGGTATAGAGTTCACTGAAAGTGGCTCTATGAATCCTCCCCCAAGTGTAAACTGCGGAGTAATCACGTCGGTATAGATACTGATGCTAAGAGATGTAGAGCGGTGATCCTTGAAGGTCACGTCATCCGTTGTTAAAAATGAAGGATACGCGATTACTCTAATTCTTCCAAAGAATATCACTGGTCTTGACCATGAGATGAATATAAAAATAAGTGAAGGCGCCTTACAAAAGACGAAAAATCATTCATCCCCGTCCATACTCGAACAGAACTGGACAAATATGTGGAATACTTGTGTGAAGTACCCACGGCCGTGTTCTGTACAACGGCTTGCAAAGTATTGTAGATAAATAATGATGACTCTACAGTGCTCGTTATTACTTAAATAACAGATTTACTTCAGTTTCATTTCCCTTGCATTATTTCAGTCTAATGATTTATACTCGCGGTGCTTTTTATTTATTTAATAAACTGGCAACAAGAGCAGTAGCAGCAGCTGTAACAGCAGTGTGGTGGATAATTCTGGACCGCGCGCGGGAAGTTAATTTACTACGGCAGGTTCGCATTTCGCAGACAAAGGGAATCCATTGTTGCTGCAAAGTAGACAAACGAAAATAAGAAATACAAACAGTTGTTACCAGCTGCATCGAAATTAGCGATGCACAGACGCTACGGTTTGTTTGGCACATAAGAGGATAATAATTATGCGAGGGAGTGAGGGAACGGGAAAGAGAAAATAATTAAAATCTCTGCCACTAGGCGTTAGCTGTTTCATATCGTCGAAGAGGTACTTGACAGTGTGATCTGCAATTTGAAAGTAAAATTGAGTTAATATTCAGATGACTACGAAAATTACACGAACGCCAACTTTCAGAGTTTTTAACGCTGATTATTACTGCGCTACTATTTCATTTGTTAGTGTAGTTAAATAATTCTGTTTCTGTAGAACAGTGGAAAGATTTCTATCGAGCTGAGGTGAAAAGAGCGACTTTAAAGACTACATTCATATGAAACTTCCTGGCGGATTAAAACTGTGTGCCCGACCGAGACTCGAACTCGGGACCTTTTGCCTTTCGCGGGCAAGTGCTCTACCAACTGAGCTACCGAAGCACGACTCACGCCCGCTACTCACAGCTGTACTTCTGCCAGTACCTCGTCTCCTACCTTCCAAACTTTACAGAAGCTCTTCTGCGAACCTTGCAGAACTAGCACTCCTGAAAGAAAGGATATTGCGGAGACATGGCTTAGCCACAGCCTGGGGGATGTTTCCAGAATGAGATTTTCACTCCGCTGTAGAGTGAAAATCTCATTCTGGATACATTCATATGAATTGAAAGTAGAGAAAAATAGTCTCTGATATGCTACATCATATATTTTATACCAACCTGTGCAAGTAAAAAAAAAACTAACATCAAAAACCTGTCACAGTTTCAGCGAGGTTACTTAATTAACAGCTCAGTCAGTTGCAGAATCTGAAGTGTAGAATGTCAGTGTGGAAGGTCGTGCAGTGTGTCATGAAACGCACAACGAGGTGTAGTAATACACAAGAGCCAGTTCTTAGAGGCATAAGTTACTCCACATCGAAGAAGTCAGTCATTGCGAATCACACAACAAGGGGCTTCAGAAACCAAAGAAATTAAACATAGCACCCAGTGGGCCGTGTTAAATAGGATAGGAATACTTTATGAGGCAGCGGTAACACATATAGAACATGTATGTAGAGCTAACACAACCAATACAAGGTACTGTAACCAAAAAAGATTTATAAATTTCTCTTATTTCTGTCAATTATCACAAAATGTTTTATCCTTAGACTACCGATTTTGGCCAGCAATGACCATCTCCAAATCAGCAACAAAATATGAGAAATGAAACACAAGTAGTGGACAGATTAAATCTTAAAACAATGAAATATGCCATAATGAAAAATTATTACTTTCATGAACGTGGAAAATTCGCCTAAAATATGAAGAGGCATACTTGTTTTATAACATGTCCTCAAGCGATGAAGCCATAGTGACATCGTCACATAACATACCAAAAAATCAGCTTAACATCGTCGCATATATTTAAAATATGGAGTAAACTAAGGCACAGTGCAGGCGGAGTCATACTGTCAATAACGCTGCGGTTCATAACAAACCGCAGCACAGTAGCCAAAACAAATGTTTATGCCGTAAGCTCGTTAGATGTCAGTAGCGTAAGTATGCAAATATTCATCAATTACAAAACTGTACAGAATGGAATAAATGAAGAGAACTTGCTATAAAACAGGTATATGCCTCGTCATATTTTAAGCGCATGTTTCCACATCCATGAAAGCAATAATTTTTCGTTATGGCATATTTATTGTTTTAAGATGTAATCTGTCCACTAGCTGTATTTAATTTCCCATGTTTTGCTGCAGATCTGAGGATGATCATTGCTGACAGAAGCCGGTGGTCTTAGGATCTGAAGTTCTGTGACCAGTGAAGGAAATAAAAGAAATTCATTTTACACTTTCAGGATCACTGCTCTATTCGCGAGCATGTAGCAGCTTGTGAAAAACAATGAAGACCAGTTTTGGTATATCTAGTAGGACAATTAAACAGTAGGCTCTTTCTTTTGTTATGTTACTTATTAATCTTGCATGTTTAACCACGGATGATATAACAATCCGGAAGTGCTTAGAGAAAGATAAAGTTGTTTTATATACAGAGTATTAAAAATAAGTGTCGAATATTTTGGTTTACTGGGAACTATCGACCTCTTATTATGATTAGAAATAGGTGGAACTGTTTTAAGAAACAGAACAAGAAATTTTATTCAGAAGAATAGGTCGTAAATTGAGGCTCAACGTGGTTTTAAGATATACAAGTCGACATAGAAATTACAGAAGCTTTAAATGAACAAATTATAGTGTTTATTTATGGAGATTTTCAAGGTATGTAATGGTGTATGCCGTAAACATTGGTTATCAGAACCACTACCTTGCAAAATGAGTGAAATAGCTGACCTAATAAAATTTTGTGGAACAGTATGAGAAGTACGTGCAGATAGGGCTAAACGTTGACCGCACAGACAGTAGTGAGTACTCTAATTTTAAAAGAGTGCAGTGCAATGTTCCATTAGAAGGAGTTCTTGGTCGACCTCTGTTTATATCGTATGAAACTGATTATCCTTAACCAGTTAGGGACATGTGGTTTTTGGAGAATAAATGGTTCTGTTTTTGGTGCTATATATGAGTACGTGTTTGCTTCATAATAATGCCTTATTCTATAACAAATTTCGTTTGTAATGGACTTGTGTCTTGCCTGTAATACTGTACGTACATGCACTGAAGAGTCAAAGAAACTGGAATACCTGTCTAATATCGTGTAGGGCCCCCGCGACAGGGCGGGGGAAGGGGGGGGGGGGGGTGAACTGGCACCACGAATCATGTAGGCCTGTCCATAAATCTATAAGTGTACCAGGGAGTGGAGATCTCTTCTGAACAACACATTGCAGGGCGTTGCACATATGCTCAATAATGTTCATGTCTTAGGAGTTAGGTGTCCAGCGGAAGCGTTTAAACTCAGAAGGGTGTTCCTGGAGACACTCTGTAGCAACTGTGGATGTGTGGGGTGTCGCATTCCCAAGTCCGACGGATTGCACAATGGACATGAATGGATGCAGGTGATCAGACAGGATGTTTACGTACATTTCACCTGTCAGAGTTGTATCAAGACGAATCAGGGGTCTCCTATCACTCCAACTGCACATGACCCACACCATCACAGAACCACCACCAGCTTGAACAGCCCCTGCTGCCATGCAGGGTCCAGGCAACTGACGACCTTACACGTTAGGTCCCGAAGTGCTCAGAGCCATTTGAACCATGCGGGGTCTATGGATTCAAATGTTCAAATGTGTGTGAAATCTTATGGGCCTTATCTGCTAAGGTAATCAATCCCTAAGCTTACACACTACTTAACCTAAGTTATTCTAAGGACAAACACACACACACATGCCCGAGGGAGGACTCGAACCTCCGCCGGGACCAGCCGCACAGTACATGACTGTAGCGCCTAAGACCGCTCGGCTAATCCCGCGCGGCTCCATGGATTCATGAGGTTTTAGCCACACCCATATACGTCTATCCGCTCGATACAATTTGAAACGAGACTCTTCCGACCAGGCAGCATGTTTCCAGTCACAACAGTCCAATGTCGGTGTTGACGGTCCCAGGTGAGGCGCAAAACTTTGTGTCGTGCAGTCATCAAGGGCACAAGGATGGGCCTCCGGCCCCAAAACTCATGTCTATGACATTTCGTTGAATGGTTCGCACGCTGATACTTGTTGATGGCCCAACATTGAAATCTGCAGCAATTTGAGGAAAGGTTGCACTGCTATCACACTGAACGATTGTCTTCAGTCGTCTTTGGTCCCGTTGTTGCAGAATCTTTTTCCGGTCGCAGCGATGTCGGAAATTTGATGTTTTACCAGGTTCCTGATATTCAGGGTACACTCGTGAAATGGCCGTACTGCAAGATCCCCACTTCATCGCTACCTCGGAGATGCTGTGTCCCATAGCTCGTGCGCCGGCTATAGCGCCACGTTCAAACTCATTTAAATCTTGATAACCTGCATTGCAGCAACAGTAACCGATCTAACAACTGCGCCAGACACTTGTTGTCTTATATAGGCGTATTCTCCCTGTTTGCATATCTACGTATTTGGTTACACATGCCTATACCAGTTTCTTTGACGCTTCAGTGCAAGTGAGGAAAAGACACCCTATCATCTGATTAATTTGCAGAAGCACTAGCAGGAAACCACGATTTTTGATCTATTCAAGAAAAACGTGTTTTAAGATCATTTTGTATGTTTCTTTTGAATAACTCAGCGAGAGTGTACCCCAGTAAAAAAATTGAACACACTAAATTTCCTACAACAAGGCCCTTTAATGTTTTACATTGGACTAATAGTTTGCACGTAGCGAGCGAGAGTTATGAAAATGTCGCACTTGATTTTTGAAGATGTTGCGGGTTGTATAAAAGCCATAGGAAGGAGCACCTGAATCTCCCTGTTTACAACAGACAGTGGCTGATCAGCTCTAATTGCCTGCTTAGGAAACAGTTTATATTTTTCATAGATAATGTACATTTTAAATGCAGGACTGTGATCCTTTGGCTCAGCTTCTGGCGGACGTACTTTTCAGGCACACAACGCAGATGGGCTGTTGATTCCCACACAAAGGGTGTTAAAGAGATTTGCCTGACGCAGTTCCATCTCCAGTCTCCCTCTGGGTAGCATCCAACAGCAGTATCCATATCCCCTTACCTTCCACTCACACAATTCGTGGCCACGAGAATGTACCCCTAGACGCAAGACTTGGAGCCAACAACAAGAGAAAATTAAGATAAGCAAAAAGTTTTTCTTTTGTATATCTTACGCCCCTTGGAGCTTTTGAAAATAATGAAGAGACGAAGAGAATCTGAATAGTCATGTGTTGGAGGGTAAGATTACATAAGATTACAAGTGTGGGCGTCAGCCATGATGTGTTCACTGATAACGAAGTTTTGTCTGTTACAGAAGATGAAAGGACAGTTATTTCTATAGTTGCAGTGTTTATGTATTAATGAAGTCCCAATCACTCGACTAGAGAAGACCCGATAGATGCCCTACAAAGTCGGATCAACAGTGATGGGGTAATATCAACCATGACAGACTGGATGAACTGAAAGAGAATTTTACAACTATGACTAAGGACATCAATAAGAAAAAAGTTAAGTACAAACTATTTTTGAAGTTAATTTTTTTGGTGAACTCGTGTGATTCTAGGAAAATAAATAGAGGCTAGGGCAGTGGTGATGAAGGGAAAGCTGTAGGACGTAGCCTAGATGTGATTGAACAAAGTGAAAGTGTAGTCAGAAAAGAAATAGTTAAAAGTGACTTTTTGCAGTTGATTTTGGCAAAACTGAGTGAAGTTACTGATCAGTTAACGCAAATTAGGAACTGAAAACAATGGTAAAATGGACAGGATACAATACCAAACAGACCAACTTCGAAATCAGGTTTTGGAGCTAAAAAATGGATTGTCAGATGGATTAAGAAATGTGAATGAAAACGTCGATGTATTAGAGAATACATTTATTATTTTGGAAAATGAGTTATTTGCATGATTCGCAAATCGGGGTAAGAATGTTAATGAAGTCAGATTTTAACAGAAGGCTGTAGAGAAAAACTTGAACAGAATTTTAGTAGTTTAGATCAAAAAATTTTAAATGTTGGAAACAGTATGCTAACTAATGTAAATGCTTGAGATTGAAAAATTTCAGTAGTTCAGGACAATTGCATACACAACAATCTGTATTCAAATAATGGTATTGTGGGGTTCAACATTCCAATCAAAAGTTTTCCATAAGAGAGCTTACATCCACTGGATTTTCTGCACCACTGTAGAGATAGTTTTGTCAGGCATGACTGACGATCAAAAAATTAAGTTTGTCAAAAGATGTATTGAAGATGAAGCTCTGTCTTGGGTAAATCTAAATTTACGTCAGTGAGAAACATATTAAAGTTTCGAAAAAAATTCTTTAAATAAATTTTGGTAGGAAGCTAAACAAGGGAGAATTGAAAGTGAATTTCTGAATGGTCCAAATTTTATGAATATACCCTGAAAGAGTTCTGTAAGAACCAACTTAAGAAATTAACACATCTTGACGAAATGACATTGATTGATGTACTAAAAAGGAGATTACCAGAAAGGTTGTAGTGGGATTTAGTACATGGACCTGACGATTGCCTTTAACAATTTTTACGATATGTTGACAGGCTGGATAGGGCAGTAGAAAGAAGCATGTACCATAGCAGTGGAAATAAGAGTTCACAGTGGTAATAACTACAGAAACAGAGAGAGTGATAATTTTTATCAGAGTCGAAATGGTAATAGAGTCAGAAATTTTGAACATCAGCAGAATAAGAATAATGGTGATAACCATTAATAGGGAAAACAATCATAAAGATAACTATTTGGAAACAGTGGTCCGACTACATGAAGGTCCACAGTTTTGGGTGAGGAAACAGAACAAATAAAGGATCCCCAATTTACACTTCCATTTAGACAATAATCACAGTATTAATAATGTGGCACAGGTATCTGAAGTTGGATAGAAGGAACATCAGATTTCTCACTTATATTTTGATCAAAAGTTTTGGAGTAATATGTTTAATTATAGTGATGTAGATACTAATCAAAAAATCTGAATGTGAGAGTAAATTGAATTTAGACGTAGTGTGTACTAATGATTTTTTCTCTTGGTCAAAAAACAGTGTTATTGATGTATGAAAAGTAAGTGATAACTGTACTGGATATGAATTAGGTGATGTAGATGTGAGTGAGAGCTGTAAAATGACTGAGGTTTTTAAGTCTGAGATTGGTAGCTTATTGCAAATGAGTGTAGGTGAGGTGTGTGACTTTGATAAAGAAGAGAATTGTGTTGTTCATTATGTTGCTGATGAAGTAATTTTGGAAGAATATGATGATGATGATAATGATGATGAAGAGTATCAGGTATTTGTGGAGTTTAAGAATAATGAAGTTTCAAAGCTGTTTGTAAATACACATAAGGTAAGTGATGATGTAAGTGAAAGTCATGGAATACCAGTCCAGACAAAGCAGTTTGAATTAATGTTATGCAGAGCAATCATCCAAACAGTGAAGGTGAGTTATCTGTGTGCCTAGAGAATAAAATGAAAATTTTTAAATTTTTTTTCGGACCAGATTGATGATAAACTACATAAATGTGCATTCTGTAACACGTTAGCTGTGGTTAATCAAAATTTGTATCCAAATTGGTGGAATGAAGTGAAAGAAGATATAAGTAGGAAATGTAATTTTGACAGTGATATATTTGGTGTTCCTTCAGTAATAATTGATGTTAGTTAACCCATTCTGCGTATTCGATCGTTAGTGACAGCATGTGTAACCAAAGTAATGCTATGATGCTAGTAAGAAAGTAGATAAAAACCTGCAAAAACAGTGTAGATGGAGCATTTCAAGAAATTGATATTTTATATGAATTGTCTAATAAAGGGATTGATAATTCAGATCTTGGATGTCCTTACATTAAGATTAAAATTGATGAGTGGGAAGGGAACTGTTTATTTGAAACAAGTAACCTGATTTGTGACACATCTGAACAATCTAGAGGCAAGGCTAAATACAATAAGAATTTTTGGGAAATGCCCATTATAGGTGTGAAGATAAGGGGACCTACAGGTAAGCAAAGGAAACTGGTAAAATCTCAGGTACTTTTAACTTTTAGTATAGAAGGCAAAATCTTTGAAAATGGATGCTTAGTGATCCTTAGTGTGGAAAAAATATAATCCTCATAATTCTCAGTATGGATAGGGAAAGTTGAGGCTTGTTTTGGATGGAATGCTAAAGAATTCTTTATTTTGAAACCTAAAAGTAATACTTACGTGATATCAAATTTCTGTTGTTTAAACTATCGGAAAAGCATTGCAAACGATTGTGAACCAAAGTGAGTACCAGATATTTGATGATGATACAGATTTTGATGAGACTCAGGATCAAGATTTTAAAAGTGTAGTAGATTCTAAAGTAAGGGAAGCTACAACTCTTAATGACCTACAAAAGGAACAACTTAGGAATTTGTTATTGGAGTTATTTAGTAAAAAACCAGGAAAAGTGAAAGGCTATCAATGCATACTTTACCTTAGAGACCATCAACCTTTCTTTCTCAGGCTGTATAATATACCAAAAAGGAAAGGTGTAGAGAAAGAAATTCAGAAAATGGAAACATAGGGTCTAACTGAGAGAGCTATGAGTGCTTGCAATAATCCTTCAGTTGTGGTAAGTAAGAGAAATGGTAGAGTGAGAATTGTTTTGGACTCTAGACATCTTAATAAATCTCTTGTCTGAGAGGAACATCCTGAGAACATGGACGAGCTGTTACACAAATATGATTATTTAAAATACATGAGTAGTTTGGATCTGACATCTGGATTTCACCAGATCACACTTGAAATTAATTCTAGAAAGTATACAGCATTTTTGTACGGAGGTAAGTGTTTACGATATTGTGTCATTTGGGCTAAATGTAACTGTAGCTGAATTCATAAGAGCTCTGGATTCTGTCTTAGGAAGTGAAATGAAATCAAAATTAATTGTGTGTGTTTATGACGTTCTGGGTGCTGAAAAATCTTGGGAACAACATTTGGATCTGTTAAGAGATGTGTTTTCAAAATTACAATCAGGAGGTATGACTTTGAAAATAGGTAAGTGTAAATTCGATGTGGAAGAAGTTAAATTTTTAGGATATGTTATGTCTGAAAAAGGAATTGCACCTGATAAAGAGAAACTTGATGCCATTGCTAATTTTCCTCCTCCTTGCAATAAAAAGAGCTTAAATTATTTTTGGAATTGTCTGGATTTTATAGAAAATTTTACAGCAGCCAAGCTTTGAATGCTTCATGCTTGTGTGAACTTTCGAAGAAGAATGCCGTTTGGGATTGGAATCAGGAGTGTCAGGATGCTTTTGATGAGACCAAAGGGTAGCTGTGTCAAAATCAGATACTTTTCACACCAGATTTGTCTCTGTGCTATTCAGCATAAATGAATGTATTTTTAATTGCAATACCTTATGTAGCATTCAATCAGTATGTATTTTTTTTATCAATTGTAAATGAATCTTCTAGGCTTTTATGTATGTAGGTTAGTTTGTATGGGCAATTAGCAGATAGTGTGGAAGACATCTACTAGTATGGACAATGTAACAAGATGTACATATGTCTGCTTTCATAACTGATTTTAGTTGTCGAGCTACTGGATTGTCATCATTCAAAGCTAATTATTTTTTTTCCTGTATTTATCCTGAATACTGCAATATTGTATCTGATTGGAACTTGAGATATGGACAGAATCTTACTTAACTCTGTTTTGGATACCACTGGTCATCGCAACTGTGTGTGTGTGTGTGTGTATTCAAGGAGAGTGTACAGCCATTGGTTGAGGCTAGATGATTCTTACAGTTAGACGTTGCATACAGTTCAACTTAGTGATATGATTATAAGTTTTATTCATTTTGTTGTGTCGAAACATGTTTTGCTGGTTTGTACCCAGTGTGGCTAGGATTCATGGGTTGATCCTCACATCTTAAACTTACATCTTAATATTTTCCATTATTTTGTTCTCTCACGAGCCAATATATCCTTTAATACTCTGGTTTATATGACTGATTGATTCCTACTCATGGTTGAGTATTTTCTTCTGGTCTGTACCTGTCATTGTGAGTCTTTCGAGTCGGCTCACTCGTCATACACTTAGGCTCTAAAACACTTCTCTTCTCTTTGGAAGATTTTGAAGGTTTGAATGAATGGATAAAACTTAAAATTTTTACTTCTAGTAATTTACCTTGTTTCTGTAGTTTAGTGATGTAATGTTGTAGTTTTCACCTTGTATTATTTGTCTTGTGATGGTATGTTCCACAGCTCTGAAAATCCGAATAGTAAATCCTGATATATGTATAGAGTATGACTTGTAAAGAAGATATTTTTCTTATTCCTTCTGTAATACGTTATGTATCAGATACTTATACACATCTATCTGTTATCCTGGGTATCATTTTGTATACCGTTTGGCAAACCTTATAGTCTGCACAGATTATTGTAAACACCCTGTTTCTAAATTTTGTGAGGGGGATTTTGTAATGGGACACCTTCCTCTAAGATTGCCTTTTTTATAGAAATAACCAATACCATTTATACTATCGATTCTTATACTGGCGAACATTATCTCAGTTGTTTAACTAAAAGAATTTCGTATGATTTTGTATACGAGGTACTATGTTTTGGGCTACAATTGGTAAAAAGAAATCAATTTGTTAATACTCTGTACATACAGTTAAAATGACTTTTCTTTTAAAAATATTTGCAACTACGAAATTTATGGTATATTTAAAATTCATATTATTAATTGCACAATCTAACGTGAATTTTTAAATTTATGTATGGACTCATTTATAAAATAATGTTATATCTTGGTGATGATTCTTCATTTGTCAAGAAAGCTTGTAATTTATTCTGCTTTGTAAACTCTTAGGAAATCGTGAGTACAGCAGAATGTAAGAAGCAGTGGGCATGCCTCTGATGGAAGTGCACGTGTTTTTTAATTTTGTCTACAACAATGTAAATGATGGTTGTATGAAAATGGAGAATAGGAAGTCAGTGTGATATAGAAGAATGGGATAAAATAAAAAGATGGTCATAGCAACAGAAAGAATTTCATCAGTTATTCAGTTCAGCGAGAACCCACAACTTTAAATCAAAATTTCAGCCACAAGAATGAGCCCCTAGACACAAGACTTGGAGCAGACAACAAGAGAAAATTAAGTAAAAGGTTTTTTTCGGATGCCTTACGCCTCTCAGAGCTTTTGAAAATATTGAAGAGAATTTGAATATTGATGTGTGGGAGGGTGAGATTAAGTGGGTAACTGGAAACATTTTTCCATGTAGACATTGAAAGTCTCGTCTCACAGACACCTCTCTCGTTTTTATTTGGCCGCTCCTTATACATGTATAGGCATCGTTAGGGCGATAGTGGAGTGCAGCCGTATATTACAGAATCTAATATCCATGTGAATCGCTTTCTGTTGCCATTTCTGCTGCTGAAATCTGCATCTACATTTCAGTTATTACCAATAACGTTGCCGAATTTTTGAAATTTGTGGTTAGTTCCTGTGGGGTCAAATTGCTGACGCCATCGGTCCCTAGCCTCACAAACTGCTTTATTTAACTTTATCTAACGCTAAGGACAACACACATGCCCTTAACCATTTAGTTTTGAACACCACGTCCGGCTATTTAATGCAGTTTGGCAGTAATTAGTTTAAAGATTTGTGACGTTACGCCAGAAGAACGAATTGCTCATTAAACACACAAACTCCAAACTCAAGCAACCACATAAACGAATGGAAGTTATTGAATGGCATTAAATGTCGCCAAGTCTGCTTCAATCATTATCACCTCCTCCAGATAGTTAATGGATTCACTATCTGATGTAAGGTCGCTGCCTACACTCACCAAAAGATAGGAAAGTGCCCTAGCAGAACTGCGCCAGTGCATCGGAACTCATTTTCCGGTACTTATAGCCTTTCTATAGTGGACAAGTAGCTACCTTGATTGTCAGAGACCTCAAACTCATAACTTCGTACAAGCAACACTTAAACTAACGACTCAGCCCCACGGTTTCCTTCTGACCCTCACGATGTCAATATGTCGACTCTCAGTTCTGCGAGTTGCAGAAGAGTTGTAGGATATTTGTTCCTATCCAGTCATTTCTGTTAATCAACTGGCAATATCGTGATTCTGGCAGGTGCTGCTTCCTGTAAGCTGAAGTTTCTTTGCAAGAGGTGCTGGGAAGCACCTACTGCTGCAGGAAGTCACAAATCCATCTTAACAACATGGACTAAATTGACGAGATGTAATCACTTGAGGCTGCTATGGACTTTAAATCGTGTGACGAACTGAATTCTCAGATGTCCGCTTAATTAAACGATTGCCAACGATCTTGGTTCGTTTAGTACACCGATTACCGTCATATCACCGAAGTTAAGCAACACCGGCAAAGGAGGGAGGGGCGGGGGGTGGGGGATGGTGGCGTAAAGCTCCTGATCCGCAGACTTCCAAACCTCTCCATAGTGTCTCATGGAGTCATCTGACGCGGTTGATGGTGGTCCTGTCGTCGGATGAGGACATCAAGCATGGCGGCCCTTTTGGGGCTGTTCGGGGGGTAGGGTACGTGTCGGGACTGGAATTCACCTTCTCCCTTCTCTTACCATCACAAAAGGCAGACATGACACCACACTGCACATCCACCCATTGCCGTCATCTACACGTTATCAGAGACACGTAACACACAAATCTCTCCGCGAAGGAAACGGTCCCAGTGTGTACGGAGAAAAGGATAATTTGGCTGCTGACTGGTTTCCTCGAGGTCACCCAGCTAACCATGTCATACTTCACTATAAAAGTGCATGGAGCACAGTTTCTAGCTAATAGAGAGCTTTTAAATGTATTCTAAAAAGGAACTACAGCCATGTGTATCACATGGTAGCTGATCTCATTAAACAAGCAAGAGGGTGAAGAGAGTAGTCCGTAATGGTGGTGAAGAGGGTTTACAACAACTATTAGATAGTGCACAGTTACTTGGATACTCTGTTCGCAGGCAACCTTCAACGAGTACTCCCACTATGGCAAATCAAGCAAAACCGCATGGCCCTTTCCCAAGGCACAACCTCCCCTTCCTCCCCCAACTAATAAGCAAAAGAATGTCACAGAAAGGTGTGCTACGTGCTACTCAAGAGGTGAAATAAGTGGAAGTGCATGATAGCGTAATAAAAATTTGGTGTTGCTCTACACTTAGAAGTGCAACGGCCTTGCCGCAGTGGATACACCGGTTCCAGCAAGATCACCGAAGTTAAGCGCTGTCGGGCTTGGCCGGCACTTGGATGGGTGACCATCCAGGCCGCCATGCGCTGTTGCCATTTTTCGGGGTGCACTCAGCCTCGTGATGCCAATTGAGGACCTACTCGACCGATTAGTAGCGGCTTCGGTCAAGAATACCATCGGAACGACCGGGAGAGTGGTGTGCTGACCCCATGCCCCTCCCATCCCCATCCGCATCCTCATCTGAGGATGACACGGCGGTCGGATGGTCCCGGTAGGCCACTTGTGGCCTGAAGACAGAGTGCTTCTACAATTAGAAGACTTGTTTTGAGGTTCGCGATATTCAGCGCCCATGCTAGGTGATGTATAAAACAATCATACTAGATGATATATATTGTAAGGGGGCGATCAAAATGTTTCCGTTTAAGGGCATTTCTGCAGCGTGTATGCAACGTAGCGCGACTTACATGCAGGTATATAAGCACCAGGGTTAGGCAATGGATTAGTGCGGCATTCGTGTCCTTCCGAAGTGCATGGAGTGAATGTGGAAACAGGAACCATTGCGACGTTATTAATTAATGAGTAAAAACAGAACCAACCTGGTGTTATTCTTTCCTTGGCTGTAGAAAGACAGACACTGGTAGATATCGATCGGCGAATAAAGAATGTGTATGGGGCAGCATGTCTATCGAAAACTACCCTACCAGAAGGGGTTCTGCTGCTTCATGATAACGCACGTCCCCATGTCGCAAATGTCGTAATGCAGAAGTTACGACAACTCAGGTGGGCGACACACGAGCACTCGCTTTATAGTCCTGATCTCTCTCCATGCGGTTATCAAGCCTTAGGCTTAGGCTATAGATGCGAAATTTAACCGACAGGAAGAAGATTCTATGATACGCAAATGATTAGCTTTTCAGAGCATTCACACAAGGTTGGCGCCGATGGCGACACCTACAACGTGCTGACATGAGGAAAGTTTCCAATCGATTTCTCATACACAAACAGCAGTTGATCGACGTTGCCTGGTAAAACGTTGTTGTGATGCCTCGTGTAAGGAGGAGAAATGTTTAGCATCACGTTTCCGACTTTGATAAAGGTCGGATTGTAGCCTATCGCGATTGCAGTTTATGGTATCGCGAAATTGCTGCTCGCGTTGGTCGAGATCCAATGGCTGTTAGCAGAATATGGAATCGGTGGGTACAGGAGGGTAATACGGAACGCCGTGCTGGATCCCAACGGCCTCGTATCGCTAGCAGTCGACAGGCACCTTATCCGCATGGCTGTAACGGATCGTGCAGCCACGTCTCGATCCCTGAGTCAACAGATGGGGACGTTCGCAAGACGACAACCATCTGCACCAACAGTTTGATGACGATTGCAACAGCATGGACTATCAGCTCGGAGCCATGGCTGTGGTTACACTTGACGCTGCATCACAGACAGGTGCGATTGCGATGGTGTACTCAACAACGAACCTGGGCGCACGAATTGCACAACGTCATATTTTCGGATGAATCCAGGTTCTGTTTACAGCGTCATGATGGTCGCATCCGTGTTTGGCGACATCGTGGTGAACGCACATTGGAAGCGTGTATTCGTCATCGCCATATGGCGTATCACCCGGCGTGATGATATGGGGTGCCATTGGTTACACGTCTGTCACCTCTTGTTCGCATTGATGGCACTTTTAACAGTGGACGTTACATATCAGATGTTTTACGACCCCGTGGCTCTACCCTTCATTCGATCCCTACGAAACCCTACATTTCAGCAGGATAATGCACGACCGCACGTTGCAGGTAATGTACGAGCCTTTCTGGATACAGAAAATGTTCGACCTCTGCCCTGGCCAGCACATTCTCCAGATCTCTCACCAACTGAAAACGTCTGGTCCATGGTGGCCGAGCAACTGGCTCGTCACAATACGCCAGTCACTACTCTTGAACCGAGCGAGGTGGCGCAGTGGTTAACACACTGGACTCGCATTCGGGAGGACGACGGTTCAATCCCGCGTCCGGCCATCCTGATTTAGGTTTTCCGTGATTTCCCTAAATCGCTCCAGGCATATGCCGGGATGGTTCATTTGAAAGGGCACGGCCGACTTCCTTCCCCGTCCTTCCCTAATCCGATGAGACCGATGACCTCGCTGTTTGGTCTCTTCCCCCAAACAATCCAATCCAACTACTCTTGATGAACTGGGGTATCGTGTTGAAGCTGCATGGGCAGTTGTACCTGTACACGCCATCCAAGCTCTGTTTGACTCAATGCCAAGGCGTATCAAGGCCGTTATTACGGCCAGAGGTAGTTGTTCTGGGTACTGAATTATCAGGGTCTATGCACCCAAATTGCGTGAAAATGTAATCACATGTCAGTCATAGTATTATATATTTGTCCAGTGAATACCCGTTTATCATCTGCATTCCTTCTTGGCGTAGCAATTTGAATGGCCAGTAGAGTAGTTCGAATTTCACAGAAACCAGCAGAGTACTTAAATACTATCCAAGAAGGTTGCGATCGAATTTCGTTTTGACTAATTACGGGAATATGTGCCAATCATCTCGAGTATAGACGAAAATCGCCGTCCCCTGATACACGTTACCGGCCATGGCGTTCATAATAGTGTCCAGGACGAGCGAGGAATCACATATCACGGTAGTTCAGTGCTGCTGACGGGGAAAGGGAGTAGTTTCAGAGCGTGCCGCGCTGAGAGCTGACGAAGCATAAACGGAAAGAAAAGTTCCTCATCTCGTGTGTGACGACCTCGTACAGGTTGTACTGGAGAACGGCGAGTGTTTAGTGTCGGACTCCGTCGGCAGTACGCGCTGCTGGGAGCAGACAGTAAACTTTAAGAACGAGACTAAAGCCCCCGATGTCTTCGATAAGTCACGTTTATAGGGCGGCACGGCTTCGTTTACGGTTCTGCCGGCCTTATCTCTGCCGCCACGCTCCCTGCCCGATAGCTTTGCTGCCGCAACCGACTTCCTTGACGGAGTGCTGCGTGTGTGTGGTAGCGGCGGAGGTGATGAGCTGTTTGGCCCGGACGACGTAACGAGTAATCGAGTGTGGTTAACGGTCGCTGGGCGGGAGTGACTGAGCGGCCATAAACGTCAACAAATAACGTGTGACTCTGAACGGTCGACTGACGTTGCTTCAGCTGGCTTCTTGGCCAAATGGAGAGTAATAAGTGACTCAGTTATTGATTTTAATTACTGAATCGTCTCTGTTCTTCAGCATCCATGAGGCCAGTTACGACTGATATTAATAATTTTCGTCCCTTTAGTTAGAAAATATGCACATGTAACTCTAGGAAGGAAGGGAGATTAATGTTCAACGTTCCTTCGTCAGTGAGTTCATTACAGTCGGAGCAGTAGCTCAGATTAGGGAAGGGTGAGGAAGGAAATCAGTCGTGCTGTTTCAAACGAACCATCCTGGCGATTATGGCAAATCGCTGAACACTTAAATCTGGGTGCTCGGACGGAGTTTTGAACTGTCGTCCTCACGAATGAAAGTCCAGTCTGCTAAGCAGTGCGCCACCTCTCCCGGTGGTGTGCCTCTTAGATATTGCAGGTTTTTGTGCGCTTGTCTAAACATAATTAATTGTAAATCTTGCAGTTTGCTTCCATCGAGTATACGCAGTTTTTTCCCATTACTGAACTTTCGGTTTTGCCTTTGAAGTAATCTCAACTTCTTCGGAACATACAAGTATTTTGAATGCCTTGGTGCCATTTAATTGTTTTTGATTTACGCTAATCTTTTCATCTACGAATACTTATCTACAGAGCGCCTTCGATAGTCCGTCTTATTTATTCTGATCTCCATATGACCATATACGTGCGACTTCCTCTTGCCCCATATCCTGCCAAGTTAAAATTTTTTAGGCATTATCAATTTGGTTAACGTGACACGTTTCCGGTATTTTTGAAAGAACTTCTCTCCTCACTTCTCTTTCTAGTGTCTTGTGGTTTCGTTGTCTAGTTAATCTTTAACTTCCTGCTTCTCCATGAAATTGATGAAATTGGTAGTCATTCTCTACATATTCAGCCTTCAAGGCGACATTTTTCTCAACGCTGGATGACTTGGTGGTGATAGTGGGTGTAGATGACCCACCTTTTGGGTGTTCGGGGAACGTTCCGTCTCTAAAATTACATCGGCTTGGTTCTGGAAAAGTAACTTCAAATTTGGTAACCCAATATGTGAATGCCCTCACCCATACGAGATGCTACCTATAGACACCACAGAGAAAAGTAAAGATGAAGACTGGGAAGTGACTGATGACGATGTGGAGACTGCAATCAAATAAGCCGAAACAACAAGACCCCAGGGAAGGACAGAATAACAAGAGAATTAAAGAGGGAGGTGAAAGCCTGCAATTAGAAACATTCGCAGAAGACCAAGAGAAATGGGTACCCCCGCGAGTACGCAGATTCGTCACAGCACGACGTGGCATGGACTCGACTAATGCCTGAAGTAGTGCTGGAGGGAATTGACACCATAAATGCTGCAGAGATGTCCATAAATCCGTTAGAGATCGAGGAGTGGAGATCTCTTCTGAATAGACCGTTGCAAGGCATCCCAGATATGCTCAATAATGTTCATGTCTGGGGCGTTTGGTGGCCAGCAGAAGTGTTTAGCAATTCTGGATGTGTGGAGTATCGCATTTTCCTGCTGGACTTGCCTGTCGGAATCCATGGACATGAATGGATGTAGGTGATCAGACGGGATACGTATGTGTCACCCGTTAGAGTCGTATCTAGACGTATCAAGGGTCCTATATCACTCCAGCTGCACACACCCCACACCATTACACAGCCTCCACTAGCTTGAACAGTCCCCCGCTGACATGTAGACTCAATGGATTCATGATGTTGGCTCCGTGCTTCTACATGTCCATCCGCTCGGTACAATTTGAAACGAGACTCGTCCGACCAGGCAACATGTTCCCAGTCATAAACTATTCAACGTCGGTGGTGGCGGGACCAGGCGAGGCGTAAAGCTTTGTGTCGTGCAGTCATCAAGGGTACATTAGTGGGCCTTTGACTCCGGAAGCCCACATCGATGTCGTTTTACTGAATGGTTCGCAGTCTGATACTTGTTGATGACCCAGGATTGAAATCTGCAGCAATCTGCAGAAGGGTTGCACTTCTGTCACGTTAAACGATTCTCTTCAGTCGCCATTGGTCCCGTTCTTGCAGGATGTTTTCCGGTTGCAGCGATGTCGGAGATTTGATGTTTTACCGGATTCCTGATATTCACGGTACACTCGTGAAAAGGTCGTCCGGGAAAATTCCCACTTAATCGCTACCTCGGAGATGCTGTGTCCCATCGCTGGTGCGCCGACTACAACACCACGTTTAAATTCACTTAAAGCTTGATAACCTGCTAATAACTGCACCAGACACATGTCTTATACAGGCGTTGACGATGGCAGCGCCATATTCTGCCTGTTTACATACCTCCGTATTTGAATACGCATGCCAATACCAGTTCCATTGGCGTGATAGTGTATAAACTGATCCATTTGATATGAAAGAATGAGATATTGCCAGATCAATGAAAACTGGCAACAATATGCCCAATATGCAGGAAGGGAAGGAAAATGGAATGTTGTAAGCACAGAGGAATTTGCTTGCTGAATGTAACCTATAAGATACTGTCCATCATTATCCTGAGAAAATTACAAAAATTCATATAGAACAAAATAAAAGGATACCAAACTGGCTTTCGACATAACCGGTCAACATTAGACAGCAGTTTACCCATAAGAAAATTGTCTGAAAAACACTGAGAATATGACAGAAACATCTACAGTGTGTTCGTCGATTTTCAACGTGCTTACAACAGGATCCACAGGAATATCCTATACGATGCACTGCGTGACTTCAGAATCCCTGAGAAACTAGTGAGAATGGTGCATACTTGTGTGGTTGGATCAAGGGTAGCAGCGCGTTTCCGAGGGGTCACGTTAGAAAGGTCCTAGACTGAGATAGGTTTCGGAAAAGGGGATTCTGTCTCACGTGCTATGTTAAGTGTCATCTTAGAGACAGTAATAAGGATTGTAGGCAACAGGAATGGGCTGGAAAACAGATGAGTGGTAATTTCAATTGTCTCACATATGTAGATGATATAGTACTGGTAAATGAATCAATACACAAGTTGAAAGAAATGTACAAAAAAATGGACAACTAGGCACAGAAGGTTGGCCTAAAGTTGAATGAAGACAAAACATATTCATGTGGTTAGGAAGAAGACAAGGGTAGAAACAATTTCTTCATACACATGGCTCGAGGTTCAACAGAGTTCACCAGTTCAAATACTTGGGATCTCGATTTACCAGCAACGACAGCGTAGAAATGGACATCAAGGTAAGAACAGCAGTGGGAATGAAATGCTTGTATTTCTTCAGGGAGACGCTCAGCTCGAAACCGATATCAGGGAGTTCGAAGAAGAGAGTCTGCAACACAGTGGTATGCCCTGCAGTCATGTGCGATTCAGAAATATGGAGTGTGACAAGACGAAAAGGAAAAATTACCAATATTTGGAAGAAGAGTAATGAGGAAGATGTGGGTACCAGTTTTGGAGAATGGAGAAGGAGGAAATACACCTCTTGATGCAACATCGAACTATACAACAGAAGCTGAATAGCAAAGGAATCCAGTGGCCTTCTAGCCCACATGTCGGTAGAAAGCTGGGCGAAGAAAGCATTTGAGGGGAAACAAAACACGAGGCACCCTATACGACGACCAAGGCAACGCTGGATGCACGACCTGGAGAAGTACCTGGCAGGCCTGGAGCCTGGAGATTGAAGACATCTGGAAGAACTGAGCGCAAAACAGGAATGGACGCAGTTTGTGGAAGCAGCGCATGATATGCATAGCTTGTGACCGATGGATATGCATCTATGCGGTGTATGAATGATCCAGTGGAGATTAAGCTTTGGCGTTGTCGTGGAAAATAATATTTACTCCGACGGCTTCCTACCACGCTTCATCTTGGCAGGCACCTGCGACCTCGTGAGGACATGTCAGTGGTATGCTTCTCCTTACGAGCATAATTTGTTAAAACCACACCATCCAGTCCCCTCCTCCCTTTTCGGCGGTGTTTCCACTGCTTTCTTTGTCTTGGTGACATAGTGGCCATAGTGGTACACTCTGCGTGCGGCAGCTTTTACATGCTCAAAATCTCGTGCGAGATGTTGCAAACTGATCCATGGCTGATTTTCACTTTTTCCACTACCCCCTCGATCATTATACGTCGGTGTCGTGCACTTTTCTTCATAGAGACGCTCTGCCACTACATTCCTCATTCTTTAGACCCTTTTGACTACACAGGAAGCATCTGCGACTCCTGCCACTGGATGGTACACTGTTGCTGTGCAATTACATCAACACCGAATGAATTCTAGCAGCGCCGTTCCGCTTCAAACGCAGAAAAATACCACACGATATCCACTTTATCCTTGTCGTTTTGGCTGCCATTTGGTTTTGGCTGTTCTCGGGGTGTGCTAAAGTACTGTTGCGTAGGGATTTCAATGCGTACCACTGCTGTAGACACCTTCCTGCAAACGAATAAAATTAATCATTTTATTTTATTCTATATAGCGGATAAGCTAGTATGAACAACATTGTGAACGCATTATTTTAGCCAAGATAGACACGTAGCCCACACCCACCAGTACACAGTAGTACAAGTTTATATGCCAACTAGCCCCGCATGCGAGGAGGAGATTGAGGAAATGTAAGACGAGATAAAAGAAATTGTTCTGATAGTTAAAGGAATCGAAAATTTAATAGTCATGGAAGACTGGAATTCGATAGTAGGAAAAGGAAGAGAAGGAAAAGTAGTAGGTGAATATGGACTGGAGGAAGGGGAATGAAAGAGAAATCGGCCTGGTAGAATTTTGCACAGAGCGCAATTTAATCACAGCTAACACTTTGTTTAAGAATCAAGAGAAGACTGTATATGTGGAAGAGACCTGGAGACATTGCAAGGTTTCAGATTGATTATATGTTGATATGTTGGTTATAACAGGTTTTGGAACCAGGTTTTAAATTTTAAGACATTTACAGGGGCAGATGTGGACTCTGACCACAATTTATTGGATATGAACTACAGATTTAAACTGAAGAAACGGTAAAAAGGTAGGAATGTAAGGAGATGGGTCCTGGATAAAGAGAAAGACCCAGATGATTTAGAGGGTTTCAGAGGGAGCATTAGGAAATGATTGACAAGAACAGGGGAAAGGAGTACACAAGAAGATGGAAGATGAATGGGTAGCTTTGAGAGATGAAATAGTGAAGGCAGCAGACGATGAAGTAGGTAGAAAGATGAAGGCAAGTAGAAACCCTTGTGTAACACTAGAGATATTGAATTTAAATGATGAAAGAAGAAAATACAAAAAAGAAAAACAGGCGGAAGAGAATTCAAACGTGTAAAAGATGTGATCGACAGGAAGTGCAAAATGGCTAGAGGAAAAATGTAAGGATATAGAAGGATATATCACTAGGGGTAAGAAAGATACTGCCTACAGAAAATTAAAGAGACCTTTGGAGAAAAGAGAACTACGTCTATGAATATCAAGAGCTCAGATGGGAAACCAGTCCTAAACAAAGAAGGTAAAGCTGAAAGGTGAAAGGAGTATATAGAGGTTCTATACAAGGGAGATGTACTTGAGGGTAATATTATGGAACTGGAAGAGGACGTAGATGAAGATGAGAAGGGAGATATGATACTGCGTATAAAATTTCACAAAGCAATGGAAGACCTAAGTCGAAACAAGGCTCGAGCAGTAGACAACATTCTTTTAGAGCTACTTATAGCCTTCGGAGAGCCATCCATGACAACACTCCTCCATCTGGTGAGCAAGATATATGAGACAGGCGAAATACCCTTAGACTTCAAGAAGAATATAATAATCCCAATTCCAAAGAAAGCAGGTGCTGACAGATGTTAAAATTACCTGACTATCAGTTTAATAAGTCACATATCATTTACAGAAGAATGGAAAAACTGGCAGAAGCTGACCTCGAGGAAGATCAGTTTGGATTCTGGAGAAATGTAAGAACACTTGAGGCAATACTGATTCTACGACTTCTCATAGGAGATAGATTAAAGAAAGGCAAACCTACGTTTATCGCATTTGTAGACTTAGGGAAAGCATTTGATAATGTTGATTGGAATACTTTTTTTAAAAACTCTAAAGGTAGTAGGGATAAAATGCAGGGAGCGGAAGAAGGCTGTTTACAGTTTGTACAGAAACCAGATGGCAGTTATAAGAGTCGAGGGGCACGAAAGGGAAGCAATAGTTGAGATGGGAGTGAGACAGGGTTGTAGCCTATACTCTATGTTATTCAATCTGTATATTGAGCAAACAGTAAAGGAAACAATCCAACAATTTGGAATAGCAATTAAAGTCCAGGGAGAAGAAATAAAAACTTGAAGGTTTGCCAATGACATTGTAATTCTGTGGGAGACAGCAAAGGACTTTGAAGAGCAGTTGAACGGAATGGACAGTATCTTGAAAAGGGGATATAACATGAACATCAACAAAATAAAACGGAGATGATGGAATTTAGTTGAATTAAATCAAGTGATGCTGAGGGAATTAGATACTTAAATTAGTAAATGAGTTAAGAGTTTCGCTATTTGGGAAGCAAAATAACTTATGATGGTCGAAGCAGAGATGATACAAAATGTAGACTGGCTGTGGCAAGAAAAGCGTTTGTGAAGAAGAGAGATTTGTTAACATCGAGTATAAGCTTAAGTGTCAGGAAGTCCTTTCTGAAAGTATTTATATAGAGTGTAGCCACGTGTGGAAGTGAAACATGGGCGATGAAGAGTTTAGACAAGAAGATAATAGAAGCTTTTGAAATGTGGTGCTACGGAAGAAGATTAGATGTGTAGCTCACGAAACTAGTGAGGAGGTACAGAATATAATTTGGTAGAAGAGAAATTTGTGGTACAACCTGACTGGAAGAAGAGACTGGTTGGTAGCACACATCTGAGGCACTCAGGGATCACCAGCTTAGTGCTGGAGGGAAGCGTGGGGGGTAAATATCGAGAGGGAGACCAGGAGATGAATAAAATAAGCAGATTCAGAATGATGTAGGTTGCACTATTTGTATTGTATTAAACTGGCGACCTAGAAACGACGGAGAGGCTTCGTCCCGGTGTAGCCCTCAGTGATTCACAACATGCCACAACAGTCCACCCACCCCACTGCCGCCCCACATCAAACCCAGGCTTATTGTGCGATACGGCCCCGAGGGCCCCAGAGGACCCCCTCCCACGCCCCCTGTGAATGTGTCATACCAGTGTACGCGTACGTGGAAACAGTGTTTGCAGCAATCTCCGGCACAGTGTAACTGAGGCGAAATAAGTGCAACCAGCCCGCATTCGCCGAGGTAGATGGAGATGGAAAACCGCCTTAAAACCACCCATAGGCTGGCCGGAACACTGGCCTCGACACTAATCCGCTGGGCG
Organism: Schistocerca piceifrons; assembly: GCF_021461385.2. NCBI lineage: Eukaryota > Metazoa > Arthropoda > Insecta > Orthoptera > Acrididae > Schistocerca > Schistocerca piceifrons. Next base: position 295,059,070 of record NC_060142.1, read on the forward strand.
GATTCGTGCCGGGGACCGTTACACCATCCCGCTGGGGAAGCAGCGCGTTAGATCACGCGGCTAACCGAGCGGACTTTGCACTAGTTACTCGGAGATGAAGAGGCTTACACAGTATAGAGTAGCGTGGAGAGCTGCATCAAACCAGACTCTGGACTGAAGACCACAACAGCAGCAACAACAACAACAACAACGGTGTTCTTTCGAGGTGATAATTGAAACTATGACTACCTGTCGCATGACTATCATTACTACAATGAACAGCTTCTGTTATGAATTTCATACCAACGTCCTGCAGTATGTTAAGACTTACAAAATTCTACACAGTAGGCTTGGTAGAACGAAAGAATTAAACTTGGAAAACAAGGTTTGTTGATGGCCATATAATGCTTGCCGTCAGTGGAGACAAGCTGCGGGAATGAACAGACGAAGCCAGTAGAGAAAGCTTAAAAGTGGAGCTAAAAAATCAACTGCAATAAGATTATGGTAATGTTGAAACAACACATCGAACATGAAAAAGTAGAAGTTAGTAATGAAGTCAGAGAATCAGATGGTGCGTTTCTGTATTTACGCAATTGAAGGTAATGACTGAATGGGCAGCAAAAGAAATACACTGCATAAATACCGTAGGGAGTGCATTTGGTAAACTGAATAGGATTCCAAGAACCAATCTTCTTATGTGTCTGAGAAGCACTTTTTTCAATAAGCGTGAATCACAGTCGCATATAGGAGGGGGCAGATATAATTTAATAAACGCGTTTATATTTTTACGCATTAGTTTCCTAGTTCGTTAGATAGTTTTCAGAAATATACACTGAGGCGACAAAGGTCATGGGATAGCGATAGATATATGTACAGACGGAAGCAGTATCGCGTACAAAAGATACAAAAGGGCAGTGCACTGGCGCAGCTGTCGTTAGTACTCATGTAATTCATAAAAAATATTTCCGAGGTGATTATGACCACACGACGGCAATTAAGACTCTGACCGCGGAGTAGTGGTTGGAGCTCATCGCAAGGACTTTGCTTTCGGAAATCGTTAGGGAATTCCATATCTCGAGATCCACAGTGTAAATAGCGTCCCGAGAATACCAAATTTCTGGCCTTATCTCTCACCACGAACAACATAGTGGCCGATGACAGCGGCTTTTGTGTAGAGTTGTCAGTGCTAACAGGCAAGCAACACTGCTTGAAATAATCATAGAAATCAATGTGAAAAGTGTGGCGGATATGTCCGTCAGAGCAGTGCGGCGAAATTTGTCGTTAAGGTGCTATGGCAGCAGACGACCGACGCGAATGCCTTTACTGAGGGCACGACGCGTCCTGCAGTGCCACTCCTGGGCTCGTGGCCACATCGGTTGTAGGCGCTTCAGTCTGGAACCGCGCGACCGCTACGGTCGCAGCTTCGAATCCTGCCTCGGGCATGGATGTATGTGATGTCCTTAGGTTAGTTAGGTTTAAGTAGTTCTGAGTTCTAGGGGACTGATGACCTAAGATGTTAAGTCCCATAGTGCTCAGAGCCATTTGAAAGCTGGTGGTGGCTCCATAATGCTGTGGGCTGTGTTTACACTGAATAAATTAAGTCCTCTGGTCAAACTGAAACGAACATTGACTGGAAACGGTTATGTTCAGCTACTCTGAGACCATTTCTCACCTCAGTGTAAAGTAACCTCGGAACTATTTAACAATTGCAATGAATTCAAAATAATTACAAGCTATGTTTAACACTGAGACGTGGCTGGCCCATGCTATGCGATTCTGTGTATAGTCTCCGGCGGTTATCGCGGTTATGCTATTATCCTATCCTTCCGTGGGTATCAGCAGCGGTGTGTATCGATATTCGCATCTTGGACTATCTTTGACCTGGCGCTTATAGTTTCCGGCTTTGCACTTTGCGACCAGTCGGTCGGCTTGTATGGAGCAGCGAGAAATTCTCCGCCGGACGTAGTTTATCCGGGGCCGCTGCCGGTCTCCACGCGGTGTCGGAGTGTGCGGGGCTGTTCCTATTGCTACGAGGTCCGTGGCTCACGACCCTGGACACGAAAGTTGAGTTTTGATTTAATCTACCAGCAAGTCAAGACTGTTCTATTGTGTCGCTTGGAGTTCGTTGTCGGCAGTTGGGATATTTCCGCGAGCAACAACGTGGTTTTCAAGTTGGAAAATTCTAGCCACCCTCCGGTGAAGTTTCACTGTATTTCGTTACTTGAACTGAAGTGCACCAGCGGAGTCTTCTGCCTTGTGGCCGTCAACGTTCCGGTTACCTGCCTGGCCGTTGACGTAAATTTCAGGCAGTGTAGTTTCCTCATCGTATTGTAGCTGTCCAGCACGGTGTGTAGTTTGACATCTCCGTGTATGATTGATTGTGAGCAGCAATGTCTTCTACGTTGTTCCGTTAAACTCCCTGTTGCGCTTTGGTCGGGTGAAGGAGAAGTTATCTTGTCCGTGGGTCCGTTGACTGTCTGTCGGTTGGGTTGTCATCGGATCGTGAATGGTTGGCCCGACTGCCGTCTCACCTAAGCGAGCGTTAGTGTTTGAATTCCAGGCCGACCGTCGAACATCTGAGCGCCCTTGTGTGTACTGCCTTTTTTTATTTGTTCTTGTTGTTTGTGCCTGTATGGCTTCTAGCCGATTTTCGTTTTTTAAATTGAGGTTGTTTTGCCCTTCGGGAATAGGATTCTGTAGGCCTTCAGCCTAATTTAAAGAACTGTTTCACGTAAGACCTTTGGCATTTTAAAGGTTTTAATGTTGTCGAATTTTAAGTGTTTGGCCTTGAGCAGATTTGAACTTAACTTGTTTGCTCTTGAAGTGCCTGATTCTTTGGGCCTTGAGCCTAACTAAAGAACTGTTTTAAGATAAGTCTTTGCCTTTTAAATTTCTGTTTTGCTTGAGTTTTGCCTAATTAAGAACTGTTTTACGTAAGGCCTTGTGTGTGTGTGTGTGTGTGTGTTTTTTTTAAATTAATGTTGATTAGCCTTAAGTGTCGGGCTTTCAGCCGATTTTTATTTCAAATAGTTTGCTCTGAAAATCTCAGATTCTTCGCGCCTTTAGCCTAAATAAAGAACTGTTGTAAGATTAGGCTTGCCTTTCAAAATTTTTGATTATGCTTGCGTTTTAAGTTATTGGCCTTCATACGTTTTTAAATTAAAATTGCTTTCAGCCGGTAATTAAGTCCCAAAGATTAAAGCTGTGTGTTAAAAAAAAATTTTTGGGCTCTTGTAATGTTTGATCCAATAATAAAGTAGTATTTTCGAGTGTAGCTGATGGCTCCTTATTTTGTCCCCTTTCCACAATTTAAACTACCTGTCCTGTCCTGTGGGTTAAGTGGGGCGTCTCAAACACAGGTTACTCTTCAGTTGCTAGTTGGACAGCCAGCTCACCTGTGGACTCGCCAGCTGTGGAGATCATTTCTGCCAGTGAAGACCCCCATTCCGAAGCAGACCGTACTTACTGCCAGCAGCAAATCGTATGTGACTCTTGACCCCACAAGCAAAACGAGCAAACTACAGGAAGCTGTCCAGGACGGACAAACTACATATTTAGTTCATGTTCCATGGATACTTTTTATGATTAATGATAATGATGTGGAATCAGTCGTTTTAGAGTCACATTACGCAATCTACCAAGCACCTTTTAAACATTACGAAAATAAAATAGACATTTTACTATGGAAAATTTAGATGTGCCGTTTGTGAAACATTTTATGTAACTCAGTAAATGATCAAAAATTTTCTGCATCGTTGTGCACCCTTTTTTGTGCTAAAGACAATCTTAATTTGGACTAATGAATGTCAGTTTTTCTTCTGGTGTTGTAATAACGTACATCGGTGTTCCTTTCGAAACGAAAAGATTATTTACAGCATATTTCAGGAGGGAATAAATACAATGAGGGAAGAAATAGCAACAACAAAAACGAGTTGTGCGACATCAACGCAAGTTGTTAGGAAAACATCAATCTCTCTTTCAGACGTAGAAATACGTCTACATTTGAAAGTTGCTGTCCACTGAAATTTAGCGGCACTCACGTAAGTTTGATGCTGGTAGCACTACTGTGGGGATACAAATCAAGTTTGCTTTAAACGTTAGATGCCTTTGAGATTGGACGTAGTGAGTTGATGTTAATCGAGAATATCCGCAAGGTGGGAAAGAGGCCATTATCAACACCTCACCGATTTAGAACGAGATCGGATAATAGGGCTACAAGGAGCAGGATGTTCCTTCTGCGACATTGCAGAAAGACTTGGCTGGAATGTAGCCACTGACATGATTTTTGTCAGTGGTGATCACGAGCCTCTACAGTCGCAAGAAGACCGGGTTCCGGACAGCCACGTGGCACTCCCGAAAGAGAAGACGACCGTGCTTTGCATATGGTTTTGGCGCATAGTACTGCGCCTGCAACAGCAATTTGAGCTAAAGTTGGCACCACAGTGACACGACGAACTGTTACAAATCGGTTACTTCAGTCATAGCTCCGAGCCAGACTCCCTGTAGTGTGCATTCTATTGATCCAAAGCACCGCCGTTTGGGACCGCAGTGGTGTCAAGCGATAGCTCATATGTGGGCAGGGTGGAGGTCTGTTGTGTTTTCTCATTAAAGCTGGTTCTGCCTCGGTGGCAGTGATGGCCGTGTGTTGGTTAGAAGGAGACTAGTTGAGATCCTGCAGCCAATCTGTCAGCGTGCTGGACACAATGGACCCACACCTGGAGTTATCATTTGGAGTGTGATCTTGGTTATCCCACATACACTGAATGCAAAAATGTACGTGAATCTGGTAATTCGTCCTGATGTTCTGCCATTCATAAACAGGATTCCAGGGGGTATTTTCCAACATACCTCTGTTGTAACCCAACATACTCCACCGCGTGTGGAGATGTTATCTTGCCTATTCGACCACCAGATCTGTCTCTAATTGAGAAAATATAGGACACCATCGGATGACAACTCCAGCGACATCCGCAACCAGCATCAACTGTCTCTGTATTGACCGACCAAGTCCAACCGGCGTAGAACTCCATCCGACAGACTGATATTAGGTACCTGTACAACACAATGAATGCACGTTTGCATGCTTGAATTCAACATTCTGGCGACTACTCTGGTAATTAAAGTACCAGCATTTCATATTTGCAATGCCTTATCTCACGATTACATTAACCTGCGATCTTGCAGTGTTAATCACTTAAATATGTTACCTAAACACATGTATACCAGAAATTTCATTACTGTACATTAATTATTTTTTGTTGTTGTGAGTTTTTTCGATCAATATATACTATGGTGCAGTAGTTAAGATGAGTAACTCCTTAAACAGATGTCTAAAAGATCATCGTGGGTGAGCACCGAATGTTATCCTGACAGCATGTTTTTAAGCAATGAACGGTTTCTTTCTTATAGATGATTTACTCCAGAACACTACTCCATATGACACTTTAGAACAAAAATATAGAAAATATGGGCCGGCCGGTGTAGCCGAGCAGTTCTAGGCGCTTCAGGCTCTAACCGCGCGACCGCTACGGTCGCAGGTTCCAATCCTGCCTCGGGCAAGGTTGTGTGTGATGTCCTTAGGTTAGTTAGGTGTAAGAAGTTCTAAGTTCTAGGGGACTGATGACCTCAGCTGTTAAGTCCCATAGCGCTCAGAGCCATTTGAACCATTTATAGAAAATATGTCAGCTTACTGATTAGTCTCCTCCTGCGACGTGCAACGATTCTAAGTGCAAACGTAGCTAACTAAGTTCTTTTATAAGTTACAAAATATGTTTTTTCCAGTTTTAGTTTTCACCAATATGTACAACGAAAATGTTTGAAGTTTCCAACCTAGTCATTATTTCCTCACCATGTGTCATGTGTGACACAAATCATTCTTGTAGTACCTCTAGATGCGCGGAATTGGATATCCAGTGTCATATGAAATTGAGAATGCGACAATTCGCTGAAAAGCGCTCAATAATACTTTCAAGAACATTATTTAGCACTTCTTATGTTTGAGTATGTATGCTTCCTGGTTGTTTACATTATTTGTGCCATCCGTGAAAAGAACTAATTCTGCTTATTGTATATTACACGCGAGGTCGGTTCCATATATGAGGAACAATAGTCGACCTAAGATTGAGCATTGTGGAGACCTATAAGGGATTTCTTCTTAGTGAGAAGAACCTCCTGTGCTAAATTAGTTGAATTACGAAGTGTAGCTTCTAGCATTTTTTGCTTAAATATCGTTACCTATATTAGTTAAATAACGTCTCAGTTCACTGAGTAGAATATTGTGCGAACACCAGTCAACTGCCTTACATATGTCTTAAAAAATTACATTTGGTGCTATTTTACTATTTAATGCTATTAAAATTTGGTCAGTGAATGAGTAAATCCCATTCTCAGCTGAGGAAATTTATAAAATCGAAGCTCTTGTTTATGTTGCGTATTTCTGTTGCTCAGTTGGAATACTAATAGAGAATACATTACCTTTTCAAAAATTTTGGAAATGGAAGTAGTGAAATGAGTCGGTAGTTATTGACATATTTCCTGTCATCTTTCTTATAGACAGGTTTAACGAAATCATATTTCAGTCTCTCTGCAAAAATACCCTGAGTTAGATAGAAGGATCTTACAGGCACTCAGTGTCAAGGTTGTCAGTGCCCCTAAGTTAGTGAAGTGTAATATATCTCAGAAAAGACAGTGTTTGGTACATGGGAACAAGACTTTAGTGTTCTTCTGTTAACACTATCAAATACATATGAGGTTTTATGTTTGTGAGAATTTAAATTGCACAATTTTCTTAAATTCAGAAGGATAAGTGATTGAGACATTTATACGATTGAATTTAATGTAAGTTGCTTCTTCAAGATTATGATTTTTCTTTTGAACTTTTCATCCCTATACTTTCAACTACATTCGTGAAATGGTCATTAAACATATCTGATACCTGTGAACTATCGATTATAGCCCTTCAGTCTAAAGTAATAGTGACGCTATCCTGCCATGTTTGCCCAACTGCTGTCTCTCATTGGACTATATTCCATATAGCCTCAAGTTTGTCGTCGGAATTACTTATTTCTATAATAATGTGCATGCTCCAGACTTTTTAATAACTTTTCTTAGTATTTGTGAGTAGTTTTTGTAGTTGCAAGTACTGCAGGATCTTTAGTTGTTCTTGCCAATAGGTAAGATCCCTTTTTCCTTCCGCAAGATCCTTTAATCCCTCTACTAGACCATCGATTTTACATGGCTGTTTAATGTTCTTTCTGATTAGCTCATGTGAAAAGCTATTTTCAAATAATGATATGAATTTATAAAGGAATAGATTAAAGTCTATGTGAGTATTTGGTGTTTTATAAATTTCATCCCAGATCATCATTTAATCTTAGAAATTCTTTTCGAGACAGAAAGGGAAATATCTTTGACTGAGCAAAAAACAAACACCAAGACTTACTTTTGTGACTGTAGCATGAAAGAAAGAAACAGCATTCCGCTTATTTACACGGTCAGGTTGACATGGTCTGGAGACCTGTGTTTGCAAGAATAGTGCCAAATATTCATAATGCTGAATGCACACTTCGATTTTATATCACATAAATTATTGTTCTTGTACGTACTGTATTAATATTTAGTTTATGGAAATTGTTGTTATTATATTTTATGTATTTATCGTAATTAAATTCAAGGCAAATGGTGTACATTGAATGTCTGAGGACAATAAATTATACTTGGGAGAAGGAGAGCGTAGAATGGGGAAGGGAAGTAAGAAACAATGACACCCTGATTCTCATTCTCATAGCGCTGTACCAGCTTTCCAATACCCTCGTCATAGAAGGGAGCCGTCTGTGCTTTCCATCACTTTTCTACGCTGGTCTGCATTTCGTTGTCTGTGACAAAATGTTGTCTTCATAGCCAACGGATCATGTGAACAGAGATGAACAACAGAGGAAACCAGTCCGGGCTATATGGTGCACGGTCAAGCACTTCCCATTGAAAACTCTGCAGGAGCGTCCTCATGGACCCTGCAGTGTCCGGTCGAGAAGTGTCATGATGAAGGAAATCCATTGACAAGTCCGTTATGTGGGGTTGGTTGCATGAAACCTCGCAGTGGGCCCCCATACTTGGGGGTGAGACACGATTTTCTATGCATCTTTACGTGCTCACTGTATACTCAGAACTGAAAAGAGCGACGCGACGCCGTCGACAGCTATACTAGAGACATTGTACAATGCACCTGTGCAAAGATTCATCGAATTTTTACTGTTTCCATTTCGCGACTTACCGGACCTTGCTTTCCGAATAGCCGTTGTATGTCTACCCCACTAAAGTGATGACGTGCCGAAAATGAAAGTTCTGCTGGTGTCCAAATAGTGATGCAGATCTTTGTAGCTCAGATGTTTCACGACTTATCACACACAGCCAAATTTTTTATAAGAAAAGTGTGTTCAGGTTTTTCCTCGGAATGAAAGTATGATTCAGTCAAACATTTCCTATATCCGCTAACTATAAAATTTCATAATAAGACTTCAAGTTTCATCATTTTATATGAAACAGCATACACATTAACCGCATTCACAGCTACAACATAATCTTCTTCCTTTTTTGTACCTTTGTCCCATGCTGATGGAGACATCATTATTAACGGGTATGGCATGGTTACTTTAAGGGATGGCCGGATGCCCTTTCTGTCACCACATCCTTACCTCCTCCACCCCCCCCCCCCCCCACCACTGGAATGGAATGTTTGTATCCCAGTTGTCTGCATGTAGTATTATGCATGTGAAAGTAATGAAAGGTTTCTAATTGTTTGCTATTCGTGTAACTGATGTGGGGCTCGTGTACCAGGCCGGGTACACGTGGGAAACCGCTTAAAAACCACATCCAGGACGGCTGGCACACCGACCCTCTTAGTTAACCAGTGGGGCGGATTCGATCTGGGGCCAGCGCACCTACCAGTCGCAGAAGCTGCGCTTTAACTGGTACGGCTGTCTGGTCGGATTTGTGGTGTAACCGCCAGACACCCACTTGCTAGGTGGTAGCTTAAATCGGCCGCGGTCCATTTAGTACATGTCGGACCCGCGTGTCGCCACTGTGTAATCGCAGACCTAGCGCCACCACCAAGGCAGGTCTCGTGATACGAGAGAGCACTCGCCCCAGTTGTACGAGAACCTAGCTACCGACCAGATGTACGAAGCCTTTCTATCTCATTAGCCGAGAGACAGAATAGCCATCAGCTAAGTAATGGCTACGAACTAGCAAGGCGCCATTAGCCATACAGTGATTGAACTTAAAGTCTCCTGTGTATCGTCAAGATCGATGTACCACAATGATATTAAAGATGAGTATTAATCCTGCTCCGTACTTTTCTTCCTAACATTAATTACGTATCCTGTTCCAGTACATCACGCCCGTCTGCGTTAGTCTAGCGTGCATTTTCAGCCATCTCAACTTCACGGTGTCGGCCCAGCTACCGACACAACATTGGCGACGAGATAAAAGAGTTCTTTCTGATTGCTTACATTTAATTGTGTCATGGCTTCGCCACATTCTCCAGATGTACTGTCCGAATTTTATCGCTTGCAGAATCAGCAGACGCAGGTGTTATTGGATGCCCTTGGACAGCTCGTCCAGGGTCAACGTACCATTCAAACTGATGCGGCCGCCGCCGCTTCTTCGCTACCGCTGCCACTAAACGCTGTTGCACCTCCCTTTCGACCATACGTGGCAGCCGATGAGACCTGGCACGAGTGGTCTAGCCAGTTCAACTTTCATCTAGCAGCCTACAGAATTCAAGGTAATGAGCGGCAGCCGTTTTTGCTTTCTTGTGTCGGTGTGTCCACATACCGTGTGATAGTGAAATTGTTTCCCCGACGCGACGTAGCAACTCTGTCCTACGAGGAAATTTTGTCTGCATTAGATGCCTATTTCAAAGAAACAGTTAATGTGGTTGCAAAACGGTATACGTTCTTTCGTACAAAACGTACGGCCGGTCAAACTAATAGGGAGTGGGTAGCAACATTGCAAGGACTTACTAGGGACTGTGCCTTTGAATGTGACTGTGGTCTTTCTTATTCAGATACAATGGTGCGTGATGCAATTGCACAGAACGTTTCTGATGTTCGCATACGGGAGCAAATTTTGAAACTAGTTAATCCCTCCCTTCAACAAGTGATAGACATATTGGATAGACAGGACACACTTGACTGTGCTCAGGAATCTTTTGAAACTTCGCCAGCCGTGTGTAACATTAACCGGCCCGCTGGACGCGCTGCGCGGCCCGGTAACCGGGCCTCGCGCACGTCCGCACAGCTGCCGCCGCGCGCTAAGCCACGTGTGCCGCGCCAGCCCACAAATGTAGTGAAATCGTGCCCGCGGTGTGCTACTAGACATTCGCGTGAACATTGCCCGTCACGCCGAGCTATTTGCTTTTTCTGCAATAAGAAAGGACATGTTCAAAGTGTTTGCCAGAAAAAGCTCAGATCAGACAATCCCAATCATTCCAGGCCCTTTGCTTTGCGCCGGAATCGAACCAAGGACACTCAGGCTCGTGGACCTTCGCCTATGGACATTCATGTCGTTAATTCCGCTTCGTCCAGTGACACTTTCTCTAACAGTAACTGTGATCGTCCCACAAAAACTGTGCGTCGACGTCGCCGGAAATCACGTCAATTAGCAAGTGATTCTGTACCAGTGTCTGTTCCAATTGCACAAAACAGTCGCTCTTGTCGTCAGCAGGACAATAAACTTTTTGTGGACTTAGAATTTGAAGGCGAAGTGATACCATTCCAGCTCGATACCGGAGCTGCAGTTTCATTGCTCAATCATGACACGTACAAACAACTGGGCAAACCTCCGTTGCGTTCCGCAAATGTTAAGCTAACTACGTATTCCGGACAGAAAATTCCTGTATTAGGACAGTGCAGCCTTCTTGCAACATACAAGGGACAAACAAAACTTGTGTCATTTTACGTTCTTCGTTCTTCTTCTGCCGTGAACTTGTTTGGTCTAGATTTATTTCAGTTGTTTAACATGTCTATTGTAAATCAGGTCCTATCAGTGAATCAGACTGTGCCTACGGACAGTGTTTCTCGGCTGTGTGACGAATTTGCAGACATTTTTGCACCGGGCTTAGGTTGCGCTAAAAACTATGAAGCACATTTAGAACTGAAGGTAAACGCGCAACCGAAATTTTTCAGGGCGCGCAATGTTCCCCACGCATTGCGTGATGAGGTCGCAAGAACGTTACACGATCTCGAATCACAGGGTGTAATTGAACGTGTGCAAGCTTCTCTCTGGGCCTCACCCTTAGTAATTTTGCCAAAACCTTCCGGAAAATTGAGACTTTGCGTGGACTTCAAGGCCACAGTGAATCCACAGCTAGTGACTGCTACTTTTCCTTTGCCCCGCCCGGAAGATCTTTTTGCTAAACTACGCCCGGGAAAATATTTTTCAAAGTTGGACCTAGCCGATGCGTACTTGCAAATACCGGTGGCCGACGAATCCCAGCGCGTATTGGTGGTTAACACGCATCTTGGATTGTACCGCTTCAAAAGACTGCCATTCGGGTGTGCATCCGCCCCTGCCTTGTTTCAGCAATATTTACAAACTATTTGTGCGTCGGTCCCTACTGCAGCAAACTATCTGGACGATATAGTGATCTCCGGACAGACAGAAGAAGATCATCTTGCGAATTTACGAACATTATTTCAGGTCTTGCGGCAAAATGGTCTTCGCTTGAGGAAGGACAAATGTGTGTTTTTTGCTCGTGACTTACCATACCTGGGACATGTCATTAATGCCCAAGGCATACATCCGAGTCCAGAGCACCTCCGTGCCATACAAGAATTGCCTTCCCCTCAAAATGTGAAACAGCTACAGAGTGTGTTGGGTAAAATTAATTATTACAATAAATATGTGCGCAATGCCTCTTCCATTTCAGCTCCGCTTCATCGCTTACGCCGTAAAGGTGTTCCGTTCGTCTGGACGACGGAATGTGAACGCGCCTTTCGCCAGTTGAAATCGGCGTTGCTTTCTAATACTTGCCTTACGCCATTCGATCCCCAGAAACCCCTTTTGTTGATGGTAGATGCATCGGATTTCGGGATCGGTGCTGTGCTTGCGCACAAAGTTGGCTCCCATGATCGCCCTATTGCCTTTGCGTCCAAATTGCTCTCGTCTGCGCAAAGAAATTATTCACAGATAGAGAAAGAAGCTTTGGCTCTCGTGTTTGGTGTTACTAAGTTCCATGATTTCTTGTATGGTCGTCACTTTACCATCATCACAGACCACAAACCTTTGACATCGCTTTTTCATCCGACCAAGCCTGTACCTCCACGTACAGCGCAGAAATTCATTCGCTGGTCTATTTTCCTCTCGCAGTACCGCTACGATATCTTGTATCGGTCCACTGCTAAGCACGGAAACGCCGATGCGTTGTCCCGTTTGCCTGTTGCTGAGGATAAAGCATTCGATTCTTCCGAACTTGCTTGCATGTTCATTGATTCGGAAACCGATGAAGTGGTCGAATCGTTTCCGATTGATTTTCGTCGTGTCGCTACAGCCACAGCTGCTGACCCTGTCCTTGCTTCTGTTTTACGTTTTGTTGCTACGCAATGGCCTTTGTCAACGTCTCGGATCGAGGATCCGTTGGTTCGCCGATTTTTTGCTCACAAGGAGAGACTTTTTGTTCGACGTGGTGTTTTGTTGTTGCGTTCTGATAATGATCAGTCCAGAGTCGTGGTCCCACGTTCGTTACAGTCCTCTGTTTTACGGCTTCTTCACCGAGGACATTGGGGTATAGTGCGAACGAAACAACTTGCTCGTCAGCACTGTACTTGGTTCGGAATCGATGCTGCGATTACGAATATGTGTTCTTCGTGCCCGGCGTGTGCCGAACAACAATCCGCACCGCCGCGGAAAGTCTTTGCATGGCCAAAAGCCACTTCCCCTTGGCAACGCTTGCACATTGATTTTGCTGGTCCATTCTGGAATGCTCGATGGTTGGTTCTGGTCGACGCCTTCAGTAATTTTCCTTTTGTTGTCCGGATGTCTTCCACGACGTCCTCCGCCACCATCCAAGCGTTGTCTGCTATCTTTTGCATTGAAGGTCTTCCGCAGACTATTGTTTCCGACAATGGCCCACAATTCATGTCCGCAGAATTTCAGTCATTCTGCCAGGCCAATGGTATTCAACATCTGACATCCGCGCCGTTTTCGCCTCAGTCCAACGGTGCCGCTGAACGATTGGTCCGGACTTTCAAGTCACAGATGTTGAAATTGAAAGAGTCGCATTCTCGGGAGGACGCATTGTTGCTCTTTTTGTCTTCGTATCGCTCTCAGCCCCGAGGTGGTCGCTCGCCGGCTGAGTTGCTCCACGGTCGTCCTCATCGCACCCTGATGTCTTTGCTGCATCCGCCGCATCAGGTTCCTGTGCAGCGGCAGACTCCTGCTTTTGTTCCAGGCGACGTTGTATTTTATCGCCACTATCGAGGTTCACGGCGTTGGCTCGCAGGGCGCATTCTTCGCTGCCTCGGCCGCGCGATGTATTTGGTTTTGGGGGCCTCTGGTGAGGTGCGTCGGCATCTCAATCAGCTGCGCCTCTGTCGTCGCTCGGGTTCTGCCGCTCCCCGTCTGCTTTCAGCGACGGTGCCGTCCGGTCAGCGCCCTGGGGACCCATCTACTGGCTCGCCTCATCCCCAGGTGTTACCGACGATGCCTTCCATTTTGCCCCATGGCGACGCGCCGCCGCCGCTGCAGCAGCAGCAGCAGCAACAGCCGCCGCCGCCGCCGCTTGTTCTCCCGCCGGCGCCGCCCGCATTCGACGCTTCGTTGCAGCCGCCAAGCGCCTCCCAGGGTCAGGCGCCGCCGATCGCTTCCCGTGACCAGCTGTCCTCCGCCATGGAACTCCCGCCCGCTCCGGACCACATGACGTCATCGCGCGTCGGCTACCCCGACGCAATGGAGGTTGATCCTTCGGTCCCTCCTGTCTCTTTACGGGCGCATACACCGCATGTTGACGTGCACCCTGGACTTGTTTTTCAGGCGTTTCCTAGCTCCCCTCGGACCGAATGGCCGGGTGCGGGTGGCACAGCCTCGCCTGTTGTTAGGCTCCCCACCTCATCGCATACGTCAACATGTGGTCCTCCCCACGGCGGACGGAAGCCTTGTCACACGACCGTTCGCCGATTTGCGGGGGAGGAATGTGGTGTCACCGCCAGACACCACACTTGCTAGGTGGTAGCTTAAATCGGCCGCGGTCCATTTAGTACATGTCGGACCCGCGTGTCGCCACTGTGTAATCGCAGACCTAGCGCCACCACCAAGGCAGGTCTCGTGATACGAGAGAGCACTCGCCCCAGTTGTACGAGAACCTAGCTACCGACCAGATGTACGAAGCCTTTCTATCTCATTAGCCGAGAGACAGAATAGCCATCAGCTAAGTAATGGCTACGAACTAGCAAGGCGCCATTAGCCATACAGTGATTGAACTTAAAGTCTCCTGTGTATCGTCAAGATCGATGTACCACAATGATATTAAAGATAAGTATTAATCCTGCTCCGTACTTTTCTTCCTAACATTAATTACGTATCCTGTTCCAGTACATCACGCCCGTCTGCGTTAGTCTAGCGTGCATTTTCAGCCATCTCAACTTCACGGTGTCGGCCCAGCTACCGACACAACAGGATTCACAGTTACAGAGTAATAATTTGAAAAGCAAAGAAGAAGTTAAAAACAGCAATTCAGCTGCCCCATCCATTACAACTAAGGCCAGTTTTCACCGTGTCACTTCAGAAACATAAATATTGATTGCAGCAAGGAAAATGACGTTACAAATTGTAATATTAAAATTTGTATACTTCTTGCTTCAAAGGGAGACACCAGTACATTTACGATAGAAGGAGAAGTTCGTCTAATAGCACACGATCACTTATATAGGTTTGCAGTGCAGTGTTAGTGGTAGTAAACGTAGCAAGAGCATGGTTAATAGTTCTTGGCAGCACGGGTATGAAATCGTAGCGTTGAATGAATGTGAAATTACAGTTACATTTATATTAGTGTGCTACCTTTTAAGCATAAAATTACCATATTGTAGCATTATTTCAACGAGGGCTATCCAGAAAGTAACAGACGTTTTGGTCTGTGGCGGTGATGGACGGGACTACAGTCACCCTCTTGGTGACATAACTTTCCTACTCTCGGTACGCATCCAACGGTGGTAGCGTGCAGACTACTTTCGGTGACGTGTTAAAATACACACATAAAAAAAAAATTTTGCGTCACGCCGGTTCCCAGAACTCCTGAAGACAGACGTTGACTATGGATGTTGTATGACGCGCACAGTCTCTTTGACTTTTCAGAGATGTCACTAAACCCGCACCAAAATTGTAAACAACCATGCATGAGCAGCGCCTATTAAACTGAGGGTGTCCGACAGGCGATCAGTTCCAGTCATTCCATTAGGAAGGAGCGGCACGGCTCGTGTTGTCTGTAGTTCAACCATGCCTAGACGGTCAATACCGGGGTTAGATCGCATCCGCATTGTTTCTTTGTGACAGGAAGGGCTCTCAACAAGGGAAGTGTCCAGACGTCTCGAAGTGAGCCAAAGTAGTGTTCGGACATGGGGGAGATATACAGAGACAGGAACTGTCGATGACACGCCTCGTTCAGGCCGCCCGCTGCTGCAGTGGATGACAACTCCCTACGGATAATGGCCCGGAGGAACCCTGACAGCAATGCCACCATGTTGAATAATGCTTTTCGTGCAGTCACAGAAAGTCGTGTTACGACTCAAACTGTGCACAATAGGGTGCATGATGCGCCACTTCACTCACTTCACTACCGACGTCCATGGCGAGGTCCATCTTTTCAACCACGACACCACGCAGTGTGCTACAGATGGGCCAAACAACATGCCGAATGGACCGCTCTGGAGTGGCATCACGTTCTCTTCACCGATGAGTGTCACATATGCCTTCTACCAGACAATCGTCGGAGACGTGTTTGTAGGCAACCCGGTCAGGCTGAACACCTTAGACACACATTCCAGCGTGGAGGTTCCCTGCTGTTTGGGTGGCATTATGGGCGGCCGACGTACGCCGCTGGTGGTCTTGGTAGGCGCCGTAACGGCAGTACGATACGTGAATGCCATCCTCCGACCGTTGGTGCAACCATATAGGCAGCATATTGGCAAGGACAATTCGCGCCACCATCGTGCACATCTTGCGAATGACTTCCTTTAGGATTACGATGTCGCTCTACTAGAGTGGCCAGCATGTTCTTCAGACATGAACCCTATCGAACATGCCTGCTATAGATTGAAAACGACTGTTTATGGTCAACGTGACCCACCAACCACTCTAAGGAATCTACACCGAACCGCCGTTGAGGAATGGGACAATCTGGACCAACAGTGCCTTGATGAACTTGTGGATAGTATTCCACGACGAATACAGGCATGCATCATTGCAAGAGGACGTTCTACTGGGTATCAGAGGTACCGGGGTGTGCAGTAATCTGGACCACCACCTCTGAGGTCTCACTGTATGGTGGTACAACATGCAACGTGTGGTTTTCATGAGCAATAAAAGGCGTGGAAATGATGTTTATGTTGATCTCTATTCCAGGTTTCTGTACAGCTTCCTGAACTCTCGGAACCGAGGTGATGCAAAACTTTTTTTGATGTGTGTGTATGCTGAAATAGAAAGTCTCGCCACTTGTGAAGTGGATTCTATGGTTAGATTTCTGTTGATAAAAAACTGCAAACCAACTGAATTTTTTGCAACCTTTGTGACGTGAATGGAAAAGAATTAATGAGGGAAAGCCGAGTGAGGCCATGGTATATTGATTTTAGAAGTGGCCAAATCGATGTTCACGATGAGGACCGCAGTGCTAGGCCTAGCCTTGCGACTGGCGAACTGGTGATGAAAATCAACGAGAAAATTCGAGAAAACCGTCGTTTCACGATTACGGAACTTTCGCAACATTTCAGCATTTGGCGTGTGAAATTGTGATGGACAAGCTTAGGTATCACAAGTTTTGTGCTAGAAGTGTTTCCAAAATCCTAAAGGAAGACCACAAAGAAACAGAGACTGGCTGCAGCACTGACGTCCTCGAAGATTACGAGAAAAATGGTAACAAATGTTCTTGATTGTATCGTAACTGAAGACGAGACGCAGGTGAAGCATGTCAGTTGTGGAACAAAAAGGTGGTTTATGGAATGGGGACTCACAGATTCTCCCAAGAAACCAACGAAATGTTTGCAAAAGGTGTCAGCAAGAAACATCATGGCTACTGTGGTTTGGGCCTAAGAGAGTGATTTCGTTGGTTTCTTTCACCGTGGCACAACAATTGACTCATAGAGGCATTATCAAACATTGACAAAGTTCAGGTGGGCGATTCAAGCAGGCCTTGGGGAAAACTTAGCGCGTTTTTTTTTTTTTCGACGACAACGCACGTCCATGCATGGGCAATCATACCCGAGAGCTCCTGCGGTTTTACGTGCTTGATCATTCACCATAGAGCCCAGATTTCGCGCGAAGCAACTACCACCTCTTCCTAGCTATGAAGACATGGCTCGATAAACAACGCTTTGACACTGACGCCAAACTGCATACCGGTCTAGAACAGTGGTTGCAATCGCAGGCGGCGTATTTCTAGAGAGACGGTATTGGAAAACTTGTGCGATGCATGATAGTGCCTCAATTTGAGTAGCGATTATGTAGCAAAATAGCTGAAGAGTGTACCTTTAGTAGTATAAAACATTATTTGATTATTTCGTATTGATAATTTCGTAATTCAATAGGTCTGTTACGCTCCGGAAAGGCGCCGTATAAGTTTTATTCTGAGCCCTCGAGATCAAAGACGTCCCTCTGTAATGTGGTTTATGCGATCAGAATTGATTCTTCGATAGCATTTTGGAACTTTTGATAGGGCAGTATCATTCACGAGGATATGAGCGACGTTTGCTTTTGGAACACAGGGATGGTCACATCGCCAGATCTGGAAAAGGCATTGTAGAATCGGAGAAACGCAGAGCTGATCGGATCAACGTCGAAATCTAACCATGGGGCGTATTATTTATTTAGGGCTGCATGCTCTGCGATTGAAAGTGCGATTTATAGCAGGCGATTTGCGTGGAAATAACAGGCGAAATCGGAAAAAGAAGAGACGCGCATCACGGCCATTCATCCGGCCGGCAGGCGTAATTTACGGGGCTCTGGAAACGAAATGTCGAGTTGACAAACGTTTTCAGCTGTGGCGGCATCTCGCGTCGAGCGCATTTTTAGAATATTTTCAGATGAGTAATGGACTCTGCGCGGCTGGAGTATTGGGAGAACACACCAGCGAAAATACTTCTGCTTGACGTTCCGCATTTCATTTCGCCGTCCATTAACGTTTTTTAGGTTACTGTTTCCTGAATTAAATGAGTTTGGTGCGCGAAATCGTCTAAAATGTCCGTTCCTGACAACGCCGTGTATAACATGGCGTGCAATATCACGAAAAGGTGAGTGATGCAATCCTATTATCGGTGTTCAAAAGGACCAGCAACCGATGAGGATAACATACGTATATGTAAGCATTTGTTCAAATTTCTGCTTGACTTGTGAGTGATATACTAGTCTTATATCCGGCTCACGTGCATTTTTTTCAGATTACAGTTAGAATTTTTAATGTACGTCAGATATGATGTAAAACAAACGGTGACTGGAGGTAGAGTCAGTTTGATATAAATTCTCAGAGACTAAATGTTCCATTCGAAATGTGATAAAAACGAAAATTTGCAGTTTTCATGTGCTGTACTGGGTTTTAAACACTCCTATAGAGAGCAGACTAAATGAATTATTACCAGTTACCTTCCTGCATGGTACGTTAGCTCCTACATCATACTTAATTGTTTACAGACAGTCAGAAATACAAACAACTGCACTTGTCACAGCAATGAGATAAAACACTACTTCAGCTCTGAAGTGTCTGATTTGTCACTTGTACCAAACTGATCTGTGTAGTTACTATGTAAGCAAACAGCTATTATTACTCTTCAATCAAAAATCGATATCAGGAGAAAGAAAACAGGCGTTCTACGGATCGGAGCGTGGAATGTCAGATCCCTTAATCGGGCAGGTAGGTTAGAAAATTTAAAAAGGGAAATGGATAGGTTAAAGTTAGATATAGTGGGAATTAGTGATGTTCGGTGGCAGGAGGAACAAGACTTTTGGTCAGGTGATACAGGGTTATAAATACAAAATCAAATAGGGGTAATGCTGGAGTAGGTTTAATAATGAATAAAAATTGGAGTGCGGGTAAGTTACTACAAACAGCATAGTGAACGCATTATTGTGGTCAAGATAGGCCCGTAGCCCACGCCTACTACAGTAGTACAAGTTTATATGCCAACTAGCTTCGCAGATGACGAATAGATTGATGAAATGTATGATGAGATAAAAGAAATTATCCAGATAGTGAAGGGAGACGAAAATTTAATAGTCATGGGTGATTGGAATTCGATAGTAGGAAAAGGAAGAGAAGGAAACGTAGTAGGTGAATATGGATTAGGGGCAAGAAATGAAAGAGGAAGCCGCCTGGTAGAATTTTGCACAGAGCATAACTTAATCATAGCTAAGACTTGGTTCAAGAATCATGAAAGAAGGTTGTATATGTGGAAGAAGCCTGGAGATACTAGAAGGTATCAGATAGATTATATAATGGTAAGACAGAGATTTAGGAACAAGGTTTTAAACTGTAAGATATTTCAAGGGGCAGATGAGGACTCTGACCACAATCCATTGGTTATGAACTATAGATTAAAACTGAAGACACTGCAAAAAGGTGGGAATTTAAGGAGATGGGACCTGGATAAACTGACTAAACCAGAGGTTTTACAGAGTTTCAGGGAGAGCATAAGTGAACAATTGACACGAATGGGGGAAAGAAATACAGTAGAAGAAGAATGGGTAGCTTTGAGGGATGAAGTAGTGAAGGCAGCAGAGGATCAAATAGGCAAAACACGACGGCTAGTAGAAATCCTTGGGTAACAGAAGAAATAGTGAATTTAATTGACGGAAGGAGAAAATATAAAAATGCAGTAAATGAAGCGCGCAAAAGGGAACACAAACGTCTCAAAAATGAGATCAACAGGAAGTGCAATATGGCTAAGTAGGGATGGCTAGAGGACAAATGTAACGATGTAGAGGCTTATCTCACTGGAGGAAAGATAGATACTGCCTACAGGAAAATTAAAGAGACCTTTGGAGAAAAGAGAACCAGTTGTATGAATATCAAGAGCTCGGGTGGAAACCTAGTCCTAAGCAAAGAAGGGAAAGCAGAAAGGTGGAAGGAGTATATAGAGGGTCTATACAAGCGCGATGTACTTGAGAACAATATCATGGAAATGGAAGAGGATGCAGATGAAGATGAAATGGGAGATATGATACTGCGTGAAGAGTTTGACACAGCACTGAAAGATGTGAGAGGACAACATTCCATTAGAACTACTGATAGCCTTGAGAGAGCCAGTTCTGACCAAACTCTACCATCTGGTGAGCAAGATATATGAGACAGGCGAAATACCCTCGGACTTCAAGAAGAATATAATAATCCCAATTCCAAAGAAAGCGGGTGCTGACAGATGTTAAAATTATCGAAACATTTGCAGAAAAATGGAAAAACTGATAGAAGCTGACATCGACGAAGATTAGTTTGGATTATGGAGAAATGTAGGAACACTTGAGGCAATATTGACCCTACAACTTCACATAGAAGATAGATTAATGGAAGGCAAACTTACGTTGTCGCATTTGTAGACATAGCGAAAGCTTTTGACAATGTTGAATGGAATATTCTCAAATTGTGTAGGTGGCAGGGGTAAAAATACAGGGAGGAAAAGGCTATTTACTGTTTTGCACAGAAACCAGATGGCAGTTATGAGAGTCGAGGGTCATGAAAGGGAAGCAGTGGTTGGGAAGGGAATGAGACAGGGTTGTAGCCTATCCCCGATTTTATTCAATCTGTATAATGAGCAAGCAGTAAAGGAAACAAAAGAAAAATTCGGAGTAGGTATTAAAATCCATGGAGAATAAATAAAAACTTTGAGGTTCGCCGGTGACATTGTAATTCTGTCAGAGACAGCAAAGGACTTGGAAGAGCAGTTGAACGAAATGGGCAGTGTCTTGAAAGGAGGATATAAGATGAACATCAAGAAAAGCAAAACGAAGCTAATGGAATTTTGTCGAATTAAATCGGGTGATGCTGACGGAATTAGACACTTAAAGTAGTAAAGGAGTTTTGCTATTTGGGGAGCAAAATAACTGATGATGATCGAAGTAGAGAGGATATAAAATGCAGACTGGCAATGGCAAGGAAAGCGTTTCTGAAGAAGAGAAATTTGTTAACATCGAGTATAGATGTGTCAGGAAGTCGTTCGGAAAGTATTTGTATGGACTGTAGCCATGTATGGAAGTACAACACGGACGGTAGATAGCTTGGACAAGAAGAGAATAGAAGCTTTTGAAATGTGTTGCTACAGAAGAATGCTGAAGATTAGATGGGTAGATCACATAACTAATGAGGAGATATTGAATATAACTGGGGAGAAGAGGAGTTTGTGGCACAAACCGACTAGAAGAAGGGATCGGTTGGTAAGACATGTTCTGAGGCATCAAGGGATCACCAGTTCAGTATTGAAGAGCAACGTGGAGGGTAAAAATCGTAGAGGGAGACCAAGAGATGAATACACTAAGCAGATTCAGAAGGATGTGGGTTGCAGTAGGTACTGGGAGATGAAGAAGCTTGCCCAGGATAGAGTAACATGGAGAGCTGCATCAAACCAGTCTCAGGACTGAAGACCACAACAACAACAATCAGACTTTTAATACATTCCATTTCCAATTAGTTTAATTCAAATATGTCGCCAACTGGAATCTGAATTGGTATTTTCCTGGAGGAAAACAAATTGATTGAGATAAGTGGAGATTGGAATTTACTTAGTGATCAGTTTTCATTATCCAACATGGTACGTCGTGCCAAGAAACAAAGGGGCAACATGCCGAACACGTCGAGTGCGTGCATTCTAATGTTTCCCGTTTTCTGGCTAAATTAACAAAATCCGTATGGCAGCAATCAAATAAGATCAATTCTCTCATTTCTAACAATTAAGGCGTGAACTCTCATTATGCTAACCTTTGTCTGATACAGAGCAGCCCACTCACTGTAATCATCTCTAGGGTACCATAATTATATGGCCGAATGACAATGTAACTTTACATTTAGAGAATATTTATTTCATGGTATCAAACAAATGAGTGTCCGCATAACACATTAATATTTGGAACACGTCAGCCCTCTTTAACCTGTTTGTTTTGGTTACATTTATTAAGAGAAGTGACAGCAGCAACGGTCTAGTGTCAGTGACTGATAAGACCAGGAGAGTGAAACGTGGTTAATATCTATAAACAAATGGGGAACAGCAGCGATCACAATGAACTAGTAATAAAATGTTGTATAGAACGGTCTTCATCACTCAAAAACACTTGTATTCATCAGTGAGAGCAGTCGACATCAGTGTGTGGAATTCACATGTCATCACTGCACTATTGCCCAAAGAGGATCGACAAGGTGTCGAAATCAGTCACCATTTAAGAATAAAAATGTTTTTATACGAAAGCTGTTCTGTATAATATTTTATTATTGAAAATTGGCTGTTAGCCTCGTTTAATTATTACGATACAAGTGTTCGACATGTGCCTCCACTCGTGAATGACATCTCCAAAAATGTGTCCGAAATCGTGGCTGGACCACAGCGTACTGTGCTCTTTGAGTCGGCGTGTGGACAGGCGACAGTAATTTATTTGTAAGTTGGGCAAGAGATTTGCCATACAGAGAAAGCAGCGACCGCAAGGGCAACGCATGTTGAGTAGAGAGTTTTGATCAGGCGACTCAGATTGGAAGACATAGACGTTGTCCCCATACACAGTTTTTCTTTGGTGAGATATATCCATCATGCCTTGTGTGTAAAACGAGCTGCTGCAGTTACTTTTTGCTATTATTCCTAAACAGCTACAGTACGCCATTACTTTGTTTGGCTTCAGGTTACTCGTTATTTTGGATAATTGTAATTTTATGTGCATAGGGACTTGCAGATTCTGTGTATCGTTTTGCACAAGGTGCTCAGGTGGGTGAGTGTATATGAATTTTGCCGTTCCACACCTATCCCTACTCTAATTAGCCCATTTCAAATGGAAATGAGAGCAACAGGAGAGTGCAGACGATATTTTGTGAGAATAATTTGAAGATTTTATGCCGGGATGTTTTGAGAGATTCTTTTGTTGTATGAGGTTGGAGACCATGTGGACTGCAAGTTCGTTTTCCTTTGAATACCACCCCACGTGTGTGTTGAGAATATTAATAGAGTATTACCGATGTAAACTTCATTTTGCTTTTTCTGATGATTTCTCTGCATGAGCCCTGATTTTTATATTGTGAGTTTTCGTGGGAGGACTCATGTACGAGGGTTGGAACTTTAATAGTGGCAACTATTTATTTACAGCTCGTACAAAATAGATACGTGTTTCAAAGTTCTACTGACCTTCACAGTAGTCACTAGCATTGTGTATAACCCGTTGCTAGCGATGTGGAAGTCGTAGGATACTCTTAGCAATGCCAGTTGTGGTGACAGCTCGAGCGGTGCGGCCTGTAGCGCGACGACTTTGTAACAGTTCTGAAGCGAATGCCGTGAAGAGTTTCCTTCAGTTTAGAAATAGAGTTGAACTTACGAGGGCTTAATTCAGGGGAGTGCAGTAGGTGGTATAGCACTTAGCAGCCCCATCAGTCAAACAAATCAATAACAGCTTGCACTGAACGTGCTTGAGCGTTATCCTGCAAGATGATGGTCAGGACCTGCTGAAAGTGACATCACTTCTGTCTCTAAGCTGGTCGTAGGTTGTGTTCCAAAAATTAACAGCATAGGGCAGAAGTGATGACACTTTCAGCGGCACCTGCCAACGGATTATACACAATGCTGGTGAATACTTTGAAGGTTAGTAAAACTCTGAACACGTATCTATTTTATATGACCCGCAAATAAATAGTTGCCACTATTAAAGTTCCAACCCTCGTATAGTTAATGACTTCCTTTTCTGATTGGTGAGAGGAATATAGTGCCTGCATGTATAACTTCTCGTTTAAATAAATTGATATGTGCAAATTAATGTTAAATCCGCGAGTGATTTTCTCAGAAGCAAATAAACACCTCTCTGTTCATTACCAAAGGCCAGCTTAAGGATGTGTGAAATCCTAAGTACTCTAAAAACGTAAATTTATTGTGAAATTCTCTGTATGATACAACCTTCCACAGCAGCCAGGTGCCCATTTTTTTTCGTAATTTTCAACTTTATTAAGGTAAATTCAGAGAGCTGTAACCACATTCAGTAGAAACCTTTTTGTGACCAAGAATAGTACTCACAAGGGAACCTCCCCATCGCACCCCCCTCAGATTTAGTTATAAGTTGGCACAGTGGATAGGCCTTGAAAAACTGAACACAGATCAATCGAGAAAACAGGAAGAAGTTGTGTGGAACTATGAAAAAAATAAGCAAAATATACAAACTGAGTAGTCCATGCGCAAGATAGGCAACATCAAGGATACTGGGAGCTCAGGAGCGTCTTGGTCCCGTGGTTAGCGTGACCAGGTGCGGATCGAGAGGTCCTTGGTTTAAGTCTTCCCTCGAGTGAAAAGTTATCTTTCATTACTTTCGCAAAGTTATAATCTGTCCGTTAGTTAATTGACGTCTCTTTTCACTGTAATAAGTTTAGTGTCTGTGTCTTGCGACCTCACCGCAAAACCGTGCGATTAGTAGACGAAAGGCCGTGCGTCTCCAATGGGAACCGATAGCTTTTGATCGCAAGGTCATATGTCAACCGATTCCTAAACAGGAAAACACGTTTGATATCCTATATGACACTGGTGACGGCATGTGCGTCACATGACAGGAATATGTTGTCGACCCACCTAACTTGTACACTTGGTGAATGTGTAAAAAGATTCTTCTACCTTGGCCGATTTAGGTTTTCTTATGGATGTGATAATCACTCCCAAAAAAGTGATGAAAACATAAGAGTTTGTCACATAAACTGCAGCAAACGAATGCAACAGTTTCACAGTCGCACAGTTTTCCCTGTGCTCTGACAAAACATATGTTTTAACGTTTTCAAATTTTTCCGTGTGTAGACCGTCAAATCCTGCATATGTCTAAGCAAATCTGAACATGTCCTGGAATTTTGGTGAGCGAAGTTGATTACGTGTGAGTGCCTGAACTGTGATAATTGAAACACGATCACGTAAACAATACTGCTCTGTGTTTTCTGTGTTCAGCTTTTCAAGGCCTATCCACTGTGCCAACTTACAACTAAATCTGAGGGGGGGTGCGATGGGGAGGTTCCCTTGTCAGTTGAAGCACATGGAGGAACTAATAGCAGTGTTTTGAGTTTTCTTTGAGATTGCAGATAAACCAGTAGAGATGTTATTAATGTATATGCATACATATTTTTTAAAATTACTTACTGAGGTAGTTTTTAACTGATATAGATAGTACAAACATGTACACTGTGTATGTTGTCACCACAATGAATAGCATATTTACACTAAAGTATAACAATGATTCCAGGGCTTAAAATTTAAAATTATTTTATTGCATCTACTTTCATCTACCACAAGACCAGTTTAATTAATGATTCAGATAACTAAACACCTGGTTTCAAAAGTAAACTGGAAGCAGCACTGGTAAGGAGTACAGTTAATACTAATTTCGTGGAAGCTGTTGGCTACAGCTACAGTCATTCATGTACAGAAGGCTAGCCACAGTTCAGTAAGTGTACGAGTATATCACACACTGAAGATAGGGACTACCTGGTAACATGTTATGTCTGTTATATTTTAGTAGTAATGTTTTAAACTAACATTTAATCAACAAAATTATTATGTAATCTGCAGCTGAATGTATCAACATGAATTAAATGTAAATAAGTAAAAATTTAGCTAGTTGCTAGGAAAGAGCACATATAAATTTTAAAAAATTATTGGACATTAATTATGTCCAGTTTTGGGGAAAGACTAAGTATTTTCGTTATATTTATATTATTATTACCAGATTTTGTGGTCCAAAACAGTTATGAGTACACCAAATTTCACAATATGCAAATAAATTGGAATTACACTGTCTCCACCTCAAATTAATTAGTTAGGCCGTTTTACTGTAAGTTCTTAGGATCGCTTTGCCTAGGTAGTTTATTCTCTGCGACTTTGAGGTATGTTTTCAGAGCAATGGCAGGTAAATTTTACTCGTATTTGCTGAATCATCTTCAGATGATTCAGAAAGGTGAAAATGATTATTTGAGTAGATATTTCTAAAGGTAGCTGGTTCAGTGACTTATTCATATCCGTCCATTCTATGCTACAATAATCCTAACGGATGTCTTGCATTACATAGAAAATGCTGACACACACAGTGATTTTTTATACATTGTCTGCCTCTTTTCTTATAACATAGAGCAATATAGCATAGTTCACGTTATAGAATATCGTCGTCTTTCGTCAATATCATGTAAATAAATCAACAATTGTTATTAATTGTTAATTATTTGATTTTCTCATTAATATGACTATGCAGACATGTAATGAACTATTTGGATAACTCTTGAATTTAGTCTATGAACCGCATGAAATCTTAATTATAGGAATGTTTGTCTGCCCAACATAAGTTTCGATTTCTTCATGCTCTTGTTGCCTTGAGTTGTTTTGTTCATTTTTTCTTTGTACCTTTCGATATCCTCTCAATACAAATACGAATAATTTTCTGTAACTGACAATATTTAGCCATTTTCACTGATTGTTTGCTTCATTCTCTCGACTTCTCTCTAATAGGTACCTAAGTACATTTCAAATTTGCTTTCTTTCTGGTCTATTGCCATTTTTCTGTGTGTATACATCTTTTTGTTGAATCCATTTCACCTATGTTGGTTCTAATCTTAATTTTCAGAGATTATGAACTTGTTTTTTAATTTAAACTTATATACCTCCTAGGTGGACTGATAAGGTAAGGAATAAGGACGTTCTGTGCAGAATCGGAGAGGAAAGGAATATGTGGAAAACACTCATAAGGAGAGGGACAGGATGCTAGGACATCTGTTAAGGCATGCGGGAATGACATCCATGGTACTAGAAGAAGTTGCACAGGGCTGAAACTGTAGAGGAAGACAGAGATTGGAATACATCCAGCAAATAATTGAGGATGTAGGTTGCAAGTGTTACTCTGAGATGAAGAGGTAGGCACAGGAGAGGAATTCGTGGCTGGCCGCATCGAACCAGTCAGAAGACTGATGACAAAAAATACCCTCCCTGTACTTAAATAAATTCTGAGAAACAACATTTCTCATTTCCTGTACAATGGGTTTCTTTCTTTGTAGGCTTGTACCTACTTTCATTCAGTCGCTTATTAGTCTACGGGTAGTTTTTTTCTTAATCCGCCAGTATCTTTTTTTCTCAATATTAGAAACCTTTAATACAGGTCTACCTCCTCATCGGGAAGTCAGTACATTGGACTGATTTCCAAAACAGGTCTTAGCATTTCTACTGAGGCCCTGTCAGTATCGTCTTTTAAAGTAACAAAGTATTCAATTTCTATCAGTTCTTTCTAACCGTATTATTCAGCTGTAAACCTTTGGCAGCTATCGTTGTTATAACTGTATCAAGCGGGCAAACAAAGAAACCTCTTTGAGGAAGTTGCCGGAAGATGAGACGGTGTCCGCGTCTGATAATGCTTGTTAGGCAGTTTCTGGTCGGTCTTTGGTGGACACAGGCACCCCATTAACTCTGCTTAGCTTGGAAGCCGCAACTCAAACTCATCACTCGCCAGCTGTTCCGAGATTTACTGAGTTGAGCTCTCAGTAAAGACCATGGCCCTGAATCAAGTCATCGGATACATCCCTTCAACGTAACACTAGTTTGTTTACAACAAAATGAAATACAGAGTGAATCAACATCGTTATAATAAGTAAAACGATTGGTACTGATGTTATCAAGCCCATTGACACATACAGAATTTTATGTAGTAACATAATTACCGCAACCATTCATTTTTTTTGTCCTTGTTTATTTACAAAGCAAAGCTAGTTAACAACTGGTAAGCACTCATCTTGGTCTAGCGTCCGGAGACGAAGAAGTTGCGGGAAGCAAGTCCTGGTCAAATCACGTAAATTTACCAGTCTACCTTTAACCTAGCTTTTACTTCTTCATGATGTGAGGAATCGTCAGAAGCGACTGTATGTCCCGTTTCATCGGTTGGAGTACTGGGGAAGTTTGAGACACGCAAGTCGCCGAAGTGTCACTGAATTGAACGACTTGCACCAGGCCGTCGTGTCAAACGGAACTATTACTACCATCTTCAAGTGTTCGGAAACATTCCTGTCAAAAGGATTTATGCCGATAGCCATTCACTATATGAAGTTAGGCAATATGACTTTTACATCTGCCAACAGATCAAACAGTATGTTAGACATAAAACTACATCTATAGGCTCAATCTACGTTTTTAGCAGGTGACTTTTATACAGCGTCCTTTGAACACAAGAAAAACCTTTTTCGTTCATGAGCGCCTCCTATTTATGATGTAAATATACTTTCAAAGACTGTCGACTCATAACACTGTAACTTTTTTGTACTTTCTTTGATCTCTTGTCATATGTCAACAATTCGTTAATTTTGCACTGATCGCGATGTGCAGCTCATTCACATGTTTTTTCCAATACTTCTTAGAGAAAATTGTGATTTTATATAGCGGGAAACGTTTATCATTACATCTGCAACGTGTTTCATGAAGACAGAAGGTGCTCTGCGATGTACTAACATCTTGAAACTATGCAATTACACCAAACAACGTTACTAAGTGCTCGTAATGTATTGGTGTCTCATGCTTGTCTTTTTTGTTAAAATCCATCCGCACAACTCATTGAGTCTCTATTTTCATGCACTGTTACGGATTTTAGCACGAAGTTTTGCACATATGTATGTAAAAACACCATATCAAAAATTTGTACCTAATTATGTGTTGTAAATAAACAACAACAAAGCAACAATAGTTTCAGTAACTGCATTAATCCGTAAAACTGCATTTCCACAGTCTTTTTATGAACCCATCATCAATATTCCCATGGAGCAAAATAATTGATGGTCGAAGTAGAGAGGATGTAAAATGTAGACTGGCAATGGCAAGGAAAGCGTTTCTGAAGAAGAGAAATTTTTTAACATCGAGTATAGATTTAAATGTCAGGAAGTCGTTTCTGAAAGGATTTGTATGGAGTGTAGCCATGTATGGAAGTGAAACATGGATGATAAATAGTTTAGAGAAGAAGAGAATAGAAGCTTTTGACATGTGGTACTACAGAAGAATGCTGAGGATTAGATGGGTAGATAACATAACTAATGCGGAGGTATTGAATAGAATTGGGGAGAAGAGGAGCTTGTGGCACAACGTGACTAGAAGAAGGGCTCGGTTGGTAGGACATGTTCTGAGACATCGTGAGATCACCAATTTAATATTGGAGGGCAGCGTGGAGGGTAAAAATCGTAGAGGGAGACCAAGAGATGAATACACTAAGCAATTCAGAAGGATGTAGGCTGCAGTAGGTACCGGGAGATGAAGAAGCTTGCACAGGATAGAGTAGCATGGAGAGCTGCATCAAACCAGTCTCAGGACTGAAGACCACAACAACAACAACAACAGCAATATATTCCCACGGTTCGCTCTGGCGTTCTAGGCGGTTGCTGAAACTAATTTCAGCGGCATTAAGTGTTTACTGGATGGGGTATCTATTATCTGAATAAAAGATAGTCAGGGTTATTTTGTGAGAGTAAATTTTTTTTTTTCGCAGGAGGTCCAGTATTTCAAAAGTCCCTATTTTGTTCCTTATTCGTAGGTGATCTTTGTTCCTTGTAAAAGTCGAAGACAGAAAGGTAGAGACTAATTTATAGTACTATCTCAGTTATTTGTGTAAAGAAGGTTGGAGTAATTGATGATACCTCTATCAAAGATCGCCAAAATTCTTGTAGAACGAAGATGATGCTGATTTGGCTGTAATTGAGAACAATAAAGTATGTGATTTCCAGTGCTTAAAATTTGTGGCCATAAATACTGTTGAAAGAGAACTTAGTTCCACAGAATTATAAAGACGCCTAAAATTACTCGCGGAGAACAAGTAACAAATAATAATTGTTGCAGTTGTTGTCCTAGCAGATATATTATGGACAATTTTTGATGACTGCAGTCAAATAAGAAGAGATTATATTACTCTCAAAAGTGTTAGTATTAGTTGTTATTGGAAAGCAGAAATACTATTGTTAATAGTTATATCTGTAGTTTCACAGTAAAAATGTAAAGCTGTCGCCAACTGAATTATTTATTTGAACGTAACGGTTACCAAGTGAAAGGTCCAGATATTGTGGCAACAGTAGCAGAAGACGATTAGTACTGGAAGAGAGCCAGATGTGAGCAAAAATAATGTTAGATCGTAATCAATGCTACGCGTTTCACTTTACGGAGGACATCAGAAAGTGATAGGAAACTGAGGCTACTAAATAGTTATGGTTTATGTAGTGTTGCCTTACTGGTTGCAATTACCATAGTATGGTAGCAGAGGTAGGGAAGAATAATTTGCAGCATAATTTATTTGGAGTATAAATATATGTTCTGATTTTAGGCTAAAACGTCCATTTTTAGTGATCAGTTTAATGAACGTAGAGCAAATTGCAAATGAATTCAAAAAAATAATATCTCTGTGGCAGCAGTTCAGAATTGACTCCATTACCAATTCTTTATTCGACAACCTAAAGAAACAGAATGGTCAACACTTATCATTAACTGTAGCACAAGTGGAAGTCTCAGGCTTGAGTTAACGTATCAGTCAACAGCTACATCAGATTACCTCCAACAGGCTGTTGACATGTTTACTTTCTTTCAGAATGGATGAGAATAAAAACCAACAGTAGTACAAGAACAGATACAATAAGATTTCCAGATATAATGTTCGCTCTCAGGCACCCCGCCATAAATCACAACACAGTGAATAGCTATCAGTACAGTTTAAAAGGCTTCATTGAGGCCAGTGTGCACTCAGTACTGCAGAAGGACGTAAGAAACCTGGCACGGTTGGGCTCCATATTGACTGTGCCAGCGTGAAGGAATCCTTAGAAGATATTTCTCTCTCCCGGGGTGAATTC
This sequence comes from Schistocerca piceifrons, assembly GCF_021461385.2. Lineage (NCBI taxonomy): Eukaryota > Metazoa > Arthropoda > Insecta > Orthoptera > Acrididae > Schistocerca > Schistocerca piceifrons. The sequence goes on from NC_060142.1 coordinate 295,090,298, forward strand.
CTTGAAAGGTAAAAGCTGGAACGCTTGGCCTTGGCACAGATTCGTTGCCCATTCTACTAGCACTCCATTTAAAAGCCTTTTTACTACAGGCATCTATACCGACACTGTCGCTCCGTTTCTTTCCTTTCTTGTGCTGCGCAGATTGTCATACTGTAAGCGGAAAGATGTTTTAGAGGTAAGAGCACAATTAATAGCGATTAACTTAATAAACATAGCTCTTTCGTTCTCGAAATAATTATTATATCGTCAACAGTCAAAATCTGGTCAGTAAATTCATAGATCTGCAATGTGATCAAGATTACCAAATTTTTTCATTAGATATTATGAACCTTTATGCTAATGTACCTGTTATAACAACCATTGAGATAGTTGAAAAATAAAAGAAAAAACAGCATGTTCTTTAGAAAAAGATATTTCCAACGAACAAATCACTGGCCTAATTCATTTGATAGGACTAATAGTAAAATAATACTACTTTGTTTTCAGTGACAAATTATACCATTTGCCTGACGGCCTGGAAATGGATAACCCGTTGGCAGGCATCTTAGTCGATATTTTCATCAGTTCGCTGAAAGAGAAATTCTTCAATAATTTTTCGCTGCTGATCTGGATATTTTGTCATATACTCGGTACGTAGACGACATTCTGATCATATGCAGTGGTCCCCGGGAAGGAATGGTTGTTGACAACGTCAGATTTTCTTTTGGCATTTTTCGAAAAGCAACTAATACAAATTGTGCCCGCTAGTTCAGTGCATCTACATTCCCGTAAAAAATAATTTTTCCATTCAGCAATTCATCGTGCAGTTTCTGTATCTTTGACGCCTGACAAGTTGAATGAAGAGAGAAATATAATAAAAACTATTGCTGTTAATAACAGCTATGATCCCTCGATAGCGGACAAGATCCTCAAAGTTAAAACTGATTCCAAAGTGACCACTTTAGGCATCAATGCTGTTTCTGACAGTAACGAGCACAAAAAGGTTTTCTCGATTCGATTTTATAAGCCCTATTTCTTGTAAAATTCTTGTAAAAAATCTTATTCGGAATCTTAATTCCACAGTTGCTCCTATACACATTTCAGAATTGCATAAAATCACTTCTGATACGGATCCCGTTTACCATGTGGAACAAACTGGAAGATCTTTTAGTGTCGGGCACAAAGAACATTTATTGGGAGAAAGAGGTGCTAATGTACATAATTCCACTTTTGCTGATCATCTGTTAATTTCTGGTCGCAAACCGAAAAGCGTTGAAAGAATTTCCATGTTACGTAGCGAAAATTAAGTGATATGCTCGACGTACTGGAAGAGCTGCAGATCTTCAAAAATATTTCCAAGAACGATGACCTCATCCTCAGTGAGCAGTCACAATTACGTAACAAAAATTTCTTCAACAGTTTTAATCCACTACTCGTGGAATAATGATTCCTCTATTTCGTTTTTACTATTTTTTTCTGTCTCTAGTCCCGAAACATCACTTTCTTCGAATCTCATAAATGTGCCCTACTATAGTTACCTTCATGCAGAGTTTATTGGATTGGATAGCTGTTTGTATAAATTTTCTATATTATTCTGTCATTTATGCAATAGTAATTTCTGTAAAACCTAATAGATGGCCCCTATACTTCATCTGCTTGACTGCTATGTGTTTTCAAAAATAAATTAAGCTGCCTTTCTTTGTAATTTGTTTTTGTAATTAACTGTCGTTTTTCAGTTATTTCTGTTATAACGTTTCAAATGGGTAGTTATCACTGTCCGCACTCAATAGGCGGCGCAACTTGCCTTGTTTTCGTCGCTGCAAGATAAGCCACTGGGCCGATCAATCTGATGTTCCTAGCTAGGCATACGTGCCAAAGGCGGGAACGAGTTTTATTTCATTTTTGACTTGAGCATAGCTGCTCTAAATTCTGACCATTGCTTTCTAGCAATGTAGTTTTACGTAAGTAAACTTTTTACGTCATGAAACTTGTAATCTTGGTTAATGTGTTTCTTGTCATATTTAATTTTCTTTGTATTGTTTTGTAGGGTTTTTCAAAATTTCAGTCTGATGAAGACCCCCTCAGTAGGTGTCGAAACATAGGTCAATGTACCAAACAATTATTTGCAACCGGCTGGCTGTATAATTCCTACAAAACATGGTCTTTGTGCTTACATAATAAGGCCTAATTCCACATTTAAAAGAATGGTTCAAATGGCTCTGAGCTCTATGTGACTTAACTTCTGAGGTCATCAGTCCCCTAGAACTTAGAACTACTTAAACCTAACTAACCTAAGGACATCACACACATCTATGCCCGAGGCAGGATTCGAACCTGCGACCGTAGCGGTCGCGCGGTTCCAGACGGTAGCGACTAGAACCGCTCGGCCACACCGGCCGGAAATTCCTCATTTATTCTCGTCGACAGTTACAGATGCGAACAGCAGAAATGTAGGGCCTTGCGCAGGGAGCTAAACGTAATGTAGAAGAATGTGTAAAATTGCCCGCTTCGGCGTTTTATACGCATGGCTTTGCTAACGCACACAGCATTGTCGGAGTCGAGTGGTTGTAGAAGCATTGAGTATATTGTAGATTATGTAAACATACAGATACACGGTTCTTTAACAACTAAGTACAAAGTAGTAAAAATCTTCCAAACAAGACTTCTCAGATTTGCAATTGGACTGACACCAACAAATTACGAAAACAACGTATCATGATACTCACGACTCGCTGAATAACTGACTCACTGAATAACTGACTCTGTCGGATGGCGAGAGTAATAGGATTAGATTACAAACTGCGCAACTACGTGGTGGGAATGTATTCATCCTAATTCCAGTAAGCTTTAGTAGATCACTGAAATATTGTACGCCTGTTGCAATAAAATGTGATGCAAGGCTATTGAGAAAGTCTGAGGGAGATATATGACTATTTTCGTGCATATGTATTACATTCCAAACTACACTGCACAGCAAAAAAAGTGAAGCACCCAGAAGGGGAGGAAGGAAACTGAACGAAACTTCACATGTTGGGAGCATATGTGACATTATTTCAACGATTAATAGATTGAGTCAAATTTACAGTGCACTTGACAGTATGTCCCAACTTAACGTTATGTTGCACCCTTTCTGGCTGGATAAAGGCACTGATTTGGCTGGGGAGGGTGCCATAAAATCGCTGAATCCTCCCCTGAGTCAAGCTGTCTCGCAAGTGTTGTAACTGGCCCTTAACATACTGGATACTGGCACTGGAAGGGAACTGATGTCCAAGATGGGCCCAAACGAGTTCTATATGGGACAAATCTAGGGGATCCTGCTGGCCACAGGACTGCTTAACTTTATGAAGGCAATTCATAAATACATTTGTCACGTGTGGGTGAGCCTAGGCCTACTAAACATATTGCGCTGGGCATTCTTGCGTTGGCCTAATCCTGTTATCAGAGAGTGGATGTGGTGTGGGAGTCTGATCTCCTTATTCTGTGTGCGGGTCCAGGTAAAACGGCGTTGGGCTGGTGCCCAGCTAATGTGTTTATTACAAGAACACTGTACCCTGAGACGACGAATGTCTCTGGATGTCACGTTTCTTGGATGCCGCTACGCCCCCCAAAACGGCGCCCACTAAATAGTTTTATAGACGAGACAGAGCTTGAATGAAATTTTCACTCTACAGAGGAGTGTGCGCTGATATGAAACTTCCGGGCAGATTAAAACTGTGTGCCGGACCGAGACTCGAACTCGGGATGGTAGAGCACTTGCCAGCGAAAGGCAAAGTTACCGACTTCGAGTCTCGGTCCGGCACACAGTTTTAATCTGCCCGGAAGTTTCACATCAGCGCACACTCCTCTGCAGAGTGAAAATTTCATTCTAGAAACATCCCGCAGGCTGTAGCTAAGCCATGTCTCCGCCATATCCTTCTTCCAGGAGTGCTAGTTCTGCAAGGTTCGCAGGAGAGCTTCTGTGAAGTTTGGAGGGTAGGAGACGAGGTACTGGCAGAATTAAAGCTGTGAGGACGGGGCATGAGTCGTGCTTGGGTAGCTCAGTAGGTAGAGCACTTGCCCGCGAAAGGCTAAGGTCCTGTGTTCGAGTCTCGGTCCGGCACACAGTTTTAATCTGCCAGGAAGTTTCGAGACAGAGCTTGTTTTCACTAGGAAGCTTCCCTCATTTTGCGAAATGCTATGGGGGTTTGGCTGCAGGACCTTCAGGCATTGTGTGCTTCGGCAGTGCCCGCACCCTGATAGTGTCTTGTCTTTCACCGGCTGTATCGGTAACGTTGCGCATCTTCAGCAAATTCAGCAACCCATCAATCATTTTCACGACCATCTTTTTTCATAGCTGCCTCGTACTCGCAGTAGTCACTCCAAGTGTCCATTGCATGCTTAATTGTATCTTGACGTGAGAGACCAATCAGTGGAATGATACTGCAGTGTACGCTTGCCTAGGCTGCCATCTTTCCACTCACAGTAGCCCATCTCATTTACACGTAAATCCCAGTTAGGCTCCGCAGGTCTATTGCCAGCCAACTTGAGTTCATGTTAATGAAATGTTATACAGTTGAAGCTTCTGCTTAATTGTTTGTTCTCTCTTAACCTTGGTATTAGTTAATAAATCTCTTTGTGATGCCATAGGTCCTTGTTATTAATTTTTCAATGATACCCAGTCTCATTACCTACTATGTCATTTATTTTGTAGTGGGTTTGAAGTAATTGAATTAATTTTGTGTCTAGTTAGCGAACTCAGAGGTGATACACAGGGGTAACTATTTAATATCAGATTTCCTTGCGCTGCTGATAAATGTGGCAACTCTCGGGTACGGTGGTCACGACTTTTTAGTTGTTTGGCAGACGGAGATCTGCCGCCACCATAGCCCAGCTTGCACCGTATGGCAGCAAGTCTCGTCTCTGTTGTCTCCCAGAGCGTCTGCAGCTGAAACTCAGCTGTTTCTCCCAGTGTAGTAATCTCACTGGTCAATTGCAGCAGACCTTGTAAGGTTTGCTAGTTATCGGGAAATCTACCGTTAGCAGAGTTATGGAGCCCCTTAGAAAAATACCGTTCAGAGCCAGAAAGAAAGCCATACGGTATGTCCGCCGGGGACCTCTGCGATGGAAGGAGGCGTAGCCTGCGGCTACCGAGCGTAGCAGTAGTCTGCAAGTTGAAAACAAGGGTATTAAGAAGTTGTATGCTCTACGTAGAGCTTAATTAATAAATCTGAATCTTGCACATTTCGTCACGAGGACATTGTGTGATAAATTAAGGGATCAGTTCACTTAAACAACATAAACAGAAGTGAAAGAGGGGTATTGAGCAGTTGTGTACTATCTACATCTACGTCTATACCTATACTCTACAAACGACTTCGAAATGCACGGCAGACTGTACATCTTACTGTACCAGTTTTTGTGGTTTTCCCGTTACGTTCACGTATGGATTGTGTAAATGCCTTTTTACACCCTGTAATTAATCTCAGCCTCACGTATGGCCTTGTAGTACTTTGGATTTGATGGTGAAATACTGTTAATGAAGGAGGTTTTGATAGTAATTTGATTTATTTAATTTAACTGATATTGGCTCTGAAGTGTGTACACATCGCCCGTCGCTCTCGTTATTGATTATTCTGTTTTGATTATTTTAAGGTAGCTTCAATGTAGATGAGATAAGTCGTAACATAGTAGATATCATTTAAATCCAGTTCTGGAAAATTTGCTAGTGGACTTTCTCGGGATTGTTTACGTCTATCTTAAGGAGTCGAGCGCCTGATTTACCTACAACTGAGCCTATGCGATTTGTACAGATTAAAACCATGACTCACTGATACTGTAGTCATAGAATCCTTAGTTTTTTTCGTTTTGCGAAGCGCTCAGTTCTGAATAATTGAAACAAGTTGTCAGTCTTTGCACCACTTTGAAATCTTATCAAGATCTGACTGCATATTTATGCAGATTCTTTGAGACAGCACTCCATTATGGATAACTACATCATCTGCAAAAACTCTAAGCTTATAATTGATGTTGTCCTCAAGGGCTTAAAATAAAACATGAACAGAAAAAGTTCCAACACAATTCGCTGGGGTACACCCGATACTACTTCCACATCTGTCGATTACTCTCCACCTGGGATAACTTGCTTTGTTCTCTGTACCCAGAAATCCTCTATTCAGTCAGAAATTTCACTTGATACCCCATACGATCTACTTTTTATAATAAGCATAGATGTGGTACTGAGTCAAATGCTTTTCGGAAATCATGAAATACTGCATCTACTTGACTGCCTTTCTCCAAAGCTTTCAACATTTCATGTGAGAAAAATGAAAGATGAACTTCACATGGTCACATTGTTGCGCCCTGATATATAATTAACGCGCTGCGTAGCTTAATTTTGTGCTGTAATATTACAAGGATGTCCATTTATGTTCCCTTCCATCAGTACTAAATCATCATGTCCCACTTCCTCAGTGGTACAGCAGGGCCCATTTACGTATACCAGCTTTCTGTATTTTCTACGCATCCTGCTTAGAACATTTCTGTGCACTTTTTATCGTCCAGCCCAACTTCTTCTTCCACTTCCAAGAACCATGTTACTTCTCAGTGCCTCTTAGCTCTGTCAAAGTTTCTCTTCATGTTCTATAGATTCATATTTCAAACATTTCTAAACTCTGTCTCCTTGTCTCCTTAGAGATAAGTTACGACTGAAAACTTGAAGTGTATATGACCATCAAAAATGCTTCAATAACTTGGTAAATATGTTAGAGTGTCGCTCAGGACAATGTAAATCCATTGATCTTGCACTACATGGGAACAGAAGTCAGACACATTGTCTTGTTTTGGGCTTACCACGTCTGACCACCACGAGGGATGATGACGATATTGTGCACCAAGCACATAGTCACCACGTCAAATCTCTGCCTGCCGTCCTATAACAGGTACTTGACTCCCTGTAACAGTGTGTCATCCCGCACCATTGCCCGTAGTCGGGTAGCACCCACACTAGGGAATTATTGGCCAATGCCGAGGCCTCCGGTAACACCACTGCAAAAAAGCCGCTTTCGGACAGAGGCCGCGGCCGGGAAGCGTCGGATCGCGCCGCATTGAGTTCAGTGATGAATCACGGTTCCTCACCAGCCCGGAGTCGGCGAGTATGGCGGTGGGCTGGGCAGAGGTGCCGTCCGCCTATTGTTTTGGAATGGCGCAGCGAAGTTGTCAAGGTGTGGGGAGGCGCTGCGTATGACTTCAGAACACGGCTGTCAGTGGCTGATTCAACTCTGATACAACAGTGGTGCATCACAGACGTCTTGCCTCTTATGTGAGAGTATCATGGTGCTATTCTTCGACAGAATAGTGCTCGTCCCCCAATGCCATATGTCTCTATAAACTGTCTGTGTGTTGTTGAGGTACTCCAATGGCCAGCATGAAACGCTGATCTGTCTGCGATGGTAGAAGTGTGCGACCAGCTCGGACGTCAGTTCAGTCTCAGCGTCGGTATACAAGATTTCAAGGAATATTAGCACTTTTCAAGGTTATTCATCTGTGCACTTTGCTGATTGCTACTTACAAAAATATATGAATAAACGTTTGAAATACGTCAACATTAGAAATTACTCATATTGTAATAATACAACGCCATAGCATCACTAAAAATATCCACACATCATGTGAATAGTACGTCTAGATAGATAACAAATACACTCCTGGAAATTGAAATAAGAACACCGTGAATTCATTGTCCCAGGAAGGGGAAACTTTATTGACACATTCCTGGGGCCAGATACATCACATGATCACACTGACAGAACCACAGGCACATAGACACAGGCAACAGAGCATGCACAATGTCGGCACTAGTACAGTGTATATCCACCTTTCGCAGCAATGCAGGCTGCTATTCTCCCATGGAGACGATCGTAGAGATGCTGGATGTAGTCCTGTGGAACGGCTTGCCATGCCATATCCACCTGGCGCCTCAGTTGGACCAGCGTTCGTGCTGGACGTGCAGACCGCGTGAGACGCCGCTTCATCCAGTCCCAAACATGTTCAATGGGGGACAGATCCGGAGATCTTGCTGGCCAGGGTAGTTGACTTACACCTTCTAGAGCACGTTGGGTGGCACGGGATACATGCGGACGTGCATTGTCCTGTTGGAACAGCAAGTTCCCTTGCCGGTCTAGGAATGGTAGAACGATGGGTTCGATGACGGTTTGGATGTACCGTGCACTATTCAGTTTCCCTCGACGATCACCAGTGGTGTACGGCCAGTGTGGAAGATCGCTCCCCACACCATGATGCCGGGTGTTGGCCGTGTGTGCCTCGGTCGTATGCAGTCCTGATTGTGGCGCTCACCTGCACGGCGCCAAACACGCATACGACCATCATTGGCACCAAGGCAGAAGTGACTTTCATCGCTGAAGACGACACGTCTCCATTCGTCCCTCCATTCACGCCTGTCGCGACACCACTGGAGGCGGGCTGCACGATGTTGGGGCGTGAGCGGAAGACGGCCTAACGGTGTGCGGGACCGTAGCCCAGCTTCATGGAGACGGTTGCGAATGGTCCTCGCCGATACCCCAGGAGCAACAGTGTCCCTAATTTGCTGGGATGTGGCGGTGCGGTCCCCTACGGCACTGCGTAGGATCCTACGGTCTTGGCGTGCATCCGTGCGTCGCTGCGGTCCGGTCCCAGGTCGACGGGCACGTGCACCTTCCGCCGACCACTGGCGACAACATCGATGTACTGTGGAGACCTCACGCCCCACGTGTTGAGGAATTCGGCGGTACATCCACCCGGCCTCCCGCATGCCCACTATACGCCCTCGCTCAAAGTCCGTCAACTGCACATACGGTTCACGTCCACGCTGTCGCGGCATGCTACCAGTGTTAAAGGCTGTGATGGAGCTCCGTATGCCACGGCAAACTGGCTGACACTGACGGCGGCGGTGCACAAATGCGGCGCAGCTAGCGCCATTCGACGGCCAACACCGCGGTTCCTGGTGTGTCCGCTGTGCCGTGCGTGTGATCATTGCTTGTACAGCCCTCTCGCAGTGTCCGGAGCAAGTATGGTGGGTCTGACACACCGGTGTCAATGTGTTCTTTTTTCCATTTCCAGGAGTGTATTTAAGTGGTAAAGCTTCAAATTTAATACTAGTTCATTATTTTAGCTTTACAGATGCACAGTCCGCCCCCGGTAGCTGAATGGTCAGCGCGACAGAATGCCAAACCTACGGGCCCGGGTTCGATTCCCGGCAGAGTCGGAGATTTTCTCCGCTCAGGGACGGGGTGTTTGTGTTGTCCTAATCATCATCACTTCATCCCCATCGACGCGCAAGTCGCCGAAATGGCATGAAATCGAAAGACTTGCACCCGGCGAACGGTCTACCCGACGGGAGGCCCTAGTCACACGACATTTTTATTTTGCAGATGCACAGCAGTCAGTGTTGATAGGCGAGGTCTGCGTTAACCACTCCTCTGATAAAAGATTTTTGTTCTATCTTCTACCTCGTGCACAAAAATATTTGATGGTTCACGTTTCCTTCTTTAATGCATCACTGCGACTGCAATGTGTGACAAGGACTTTATGTGCGAATACCATCATTTTATTCAACGCGACCCAGAAAGATAGCTTTGTATTTTCTTAGGGATCCCTTTTCCATGGCTGAACTCGAAGCTGCAATCTCCAGTTCGAAGATGCATAAGGCTGCAGGTGTCGTTGAGCTTAGAGTGCCGGAAGTTTCGAGTCACTGCAGTACTTAAGCCTGGGAAAGAGCCAAACGATCCAAAAAAATTTCGAACACCTCCCTTTTATGCCACACTTTCAAGATATTAGAACAGCTGGTACTTAATCGAATCAGTGCCACCCTTGTAATTAAGTTTATTCCACAACAAGCAGGCTTTCGTGCTGGAAAATCATGCTGCAGTCAAATCTTTAATCTAGCTCAGCACATCGAGGACGGTTTTGAGCGTGGTGAGAGTGCTGGAGTCGCATTTGTTGATATAACAGCTGCATACGACACTGTGAATCATAGGAAACTGTTAAAGAAATTTGTTTTTTCTTTTTTATGTGCGTTGTGGAGTGTGAAAATTGTCTTTTGCTATTTCCACTACGACACCTGAGGATGGGCTTATAACAGTCCGAAACCGAACGTGTGAAAATAAAGTAATTTACAACTGAAGCAGTATTCTCAACCGCTGCTGTTAAAGACCTGCTGTATGACCTTACTGAAGACTACCACCTAACATCCCTTATTAGCACCTTCCTTCAGAACAGAAGATTCCAAATTTCATTACAGGGTAAGATGAGTATATGGGGAACGCAGAAGAACGGCCTCCCCAAGGCAGTGTGCTTGTTCCATCTCTATACAATATCCACACAGATGATCAGCCAATATGAGCAAGTACCAGGCTCTCCATCTATACCGATGACACAGCAACAGCTGTTCAGGGGCCAGCCTTTAAAGAAGTAGAGAGAAAATTGTCTCTATCCATGAATGAACTCTCCAAGTACTATGATCTGAAGCCCAATCCCAGTAAAACTCAGGTGAGTGCTTCCACTTACGAAACAGGGAATCGCAGCAAAAGTTGAACATCACATGCCGAGGAGAGCAACTGAAACGTTGCCCAACCCCAGTCTAACCCGGTGTCACACTGGACAGGGCTCTACGTACAGGAAGCAGTGTCTAAATGTGAAACAGAAAGTCATGGCTCCCAATGGGATACTTAAGAAGCTGATGGGGCAGCAGCTAGGGAGCCAACCCGCACCTCCTGAGGACTTCTGCTCTTGCGCTTTGTGATCTGCCGCTGAGTGTGCTGCTCCTCTGTGGAATGCTTCAGCTCATGTTAAGCAAGTCGATATTGCGGTCAACGATACTGCAAAGATCATCTCAGGATGCTTGAAGCCAACACCAGTCACAAATTGTATCCGATTGTTGGAGACAAAAAATGGTTCAAATGGCTCTGAGCACTATGGGACTTAACATCGGAGGTCATCAGTCCCCTAGAACTTAGAACTACTTAAACCTAACTAACCTAAGGACATCACACACATTCACGCCCGAGGCAGCATTCGAACCTGCGACCGTAGCAGTCACGCGGTTCCGGACTGAAGCGCCTGGAACCGCTCGGCCACCGCGGCCGGCTGTTGAAGTCAATGAGAGAACAAAGACGGAGAATGATCGCCGACATCCTCTGTATGGTCATCAGGCTGCAAGATCCTTCCTTAAATCCCGCAAGAGTTTCCTTGCTAGGACTGCGTCACTGGAGGGAGCACCAGAGGTAGTTCGTCTTGCAACCTGGAAGATCTCACTGCCCGTAGACGTCTCACCAAAAGAAGAACTAGCTCCTGGCTCAAACCTACAATACCTGTATAGAGGTCCCCTAACCGCAGAAGAGTGGGCGTCCCCCGATGCAAGACCAACCCGAAGAAATGGGGAATCCCAGCGAGCGCAGACACATCTTGTGACTGCGGGTCTGAAGAAGATCCAAGCCACCTACTTTATACCCCCTCCAGGACAACCCGTGCACAATATAAGATGTATACGAAGGAAATGACAAAACTATCGCAGCTGCTGTTTTTTAGAAATGCTGACCGGACACGGAAATGATGAATGATCATTTTATTTTATTTAATTACTATTTTGTGTTTTTTTGTGTGAGTTTGTATAAAGGGCTGAGCGCAAACGGCCAGATGATCGGAGCTTGGTTCCAGAAATAGCTATCTATGGATAAAATTCCTCACATATGTGTGTTGTATGCTAAATAACGATAATGAGCAGTTATTTTCCTGATTTTATCCATGGAAGTCCTAAAGATTAGATATGTAGGAATCCGAGAAATATACTTAGGTTTACGTCTGATGGACGACATGTTCCTTCGAATGGCTGAGAGTTTTCATCAGTTCTGTTGCACTCATTCCACGATCAATCAATAATGTGACCACCGACACGGTCCTTCTTTCTATATTCTCAACATTCCGTGGTCTGTCTCCTAATGGTCGCATACACTTAAGCAGTATTCAAAGATGTCCAGTAGAAGAGTAGTTTTTTATGCAGTCCCGTGCGGCTCTAGGCGCTACAGTCTGGAACCGAGAGACCGCTACGGTCGCCGGTTCGAATCCTGCCTCGGGCATGGATGTATGTGATGTCCTTAGGTTAGTTATGTTTAAGTAGTTCTAAGTTCTAGGCGACTGATGACCTCAGAAGTTAAGTCGCATAGTGCTCAGAGCCATTTGTACGCAGTCTCCTTCAAAGAGAATGTGGACTTTCCCCAAACCATACTACCACACCGAACCTGCCATTTGCTTTACTTACAACTGAGTCTATACGGACGTTTATCTTCAAACCTATACAAGTTGTTACTCCCAGACATTTACATGTCATTACTCTAGTTGTCTTTCGTTATAGGGTTGTAAAGCAATCCAAGCTCTGTTTTGTTATGTACAGTACTGCATTTATCTACATTATATTAACTTGCCAGTTTTTATACTAGGCTGATAAGATCTAATAGAATGTTACCACTGTTTCTTTGGAACAGGGTTTTCTCATACATAAGTGTATCGCCTGTGAAAAACGCTAGACTGCTAATAATACCATGTCATTAATGTATACGAAGCAGCAGTGGTCCTATTACACTCCTATGCGAACACCAGACGTTACCTCGGTGGCCAAGGTAAAGTGCCGCGTTTCGTTTCTAACGAAAGTTTCGATTCAGTCACAAACTAGGTTAGATACCCATGCGAAAGTATTTTCTACGTATTGACGATGTTGTATTATTTGGTAGTATCTGTTGCAAGTTGACGTCACCGTGATTCGTCCAGTCTGTATGATGTCAGTTCCTTCATGCGAAAGTTGTAAAAGTAAGTTGAAAAAAGAAACATACTTTGCTGCTCTCTTGTGAGTGGATATAGAGAGCGGCGTATCGTAACAGTAGCGACCTGTAGAAGGAACCCCTTCCCAGTCACCGATCTATCTTCCTCCGCTCTACTCGTAATCAAATACGTCCGATGGACCTACGCAGGCTGCGGTAAATTGAAAGCCTCGATAGGGAAAATGAAAGAGCAATAAAGCGTGAAACGGGGCTCCAACCGCACGGACGTTGTTCGGCGATCGGACTGCTGGAAAAACAGAAGCAGCGGGAGGCCCGGCCCGCCTACTTGTTGTTGCATTTGTTTTCTGACGAATAATGGTATGATGCGAGCATGAACGCAGCTAACTCTGTCAGGGAACGGAGCGGCTGACCAAGAGGGTTTCCTTTTTCCTTTTTGCTTCACGAAGAGTTCCCAATAGATGAGGATAATTTTGGTGCGTATTCAGTGTAAACTCATGAAGTTCTTACAACTTAATTTTTTTATACTTCTACAGACACATTTATCTCGAGGAAAATTCAACTAAAAACATGCTTACATTCTGCAACTTCATTTCCGTGCATCGACAAAAAACAAAATAGAATATTCTGAGATTTTCGTTGGGATAATACAGTGAAACTAAACTGAACGTTTTTATTGTTCGCTTAAGTATCTATGTGATGAATGAACAGGTAACTGGATCCATTAGTTTCCCATTTATCGAAACTTATTATCGTTATTTATTACTGTCATTTGTTTTATTTATTTTACTTATTTTTAAGCATTTATTTCAACTGGCTCGTTCCTGCCTATAACAGGACAACCTGGGAGCGTTAACACACCAGTACTCATAGTGCATGAACTGTACATAATTATAATCACTATTTGTATACAAAAATTAAAGTATTTGTAGGTAAAGCTGACGATACCTCCAAACCACCCACGATCAATGTCTTTGCATCTAGCACTACCGTTTGTTGGCCCACTATGCACTGCAGTGTTTGTGCGGTGGTTTCTGTTGTTGTTGTGGAGATACGAACGTTTGAAGTGGTCACTATTACATCGTTGTGGTCTCCAGGACGTCTTCTGCATCCTTCCCATCAATGTAGTTTTCAAGGGAAAATGTAATGTTATCGGTTTTACGCATATTTCGAATATGTTTCATAGGAAACGTGGGGACTGGTGTCTGGTCTGCGGATTCTGCAGGGTCGGCTGTTGTGGCCGAGCGGTTCTAGGCGCTTCAGTCCCGAACCGCGCTGCTGCTACGGTCGCAGGTTCGAATCCTGCCTCGGGCGTGGATGTGTGTGATGTCGTTAGGTTAGTTAGGTTTAAGTAGTTCTACGTCTAGGGGACTGATGACCTCAAATGTTAAGTCCCATAGTGCTCAGAGCCATTTTGATTGTGCAGGCGTGGGATCAGTATTACATAAAATTATTAAACATAAAATATTATTCTAAACAATATTGAAATGATAACAAAATACATTATAATTTCCAGCGCAATACAGTTCTTGAAGGTTGGGCCAGAGAATAACAGTATTAAATACTATTGACGTAATGAAAAAAAAAAAAACAAAAAAAACAAAAAACAGGCAACAGGCAGAAAAATTACAATAAAATTGACTTCTGGAATGAACCGCAGGACAATTGCTAGGAGACAATCTCTTATTAGTTACATTAGCACTCAACTAAATATAGATCTACGACCACTCCAATCACTAAAGAAAAGCCACTATCAACGTCCTATGGCACTACCTTAGGAAATATCCCAATATAACCCTAACTTACAACACAATATGACAAATATAACATAAAAAACAAATCACTCTTACAGAGTAAAATAACAAGATAATTTTCGTTGAAGTATCTCAAACAAAATCGATCATGCTCACAGTGTAATGGTGTAGGCTACAGTGGCTCATATAGAATCACTCACGCTCACGCACATAAATAATAATATCAATATCGCTCTTGCTTAGAGAAACATCGACACAACCAGCTTCACCACATAACAACCATAACACACCGCACTATTATCCGTGTGTAATATTATACTCAGTGCACTCTAGGTAATACGGCAGGATATCGGCCGAGTCCTTCACAAATGATGTGTCCCAACATTTACGTTAATACAATCAGTTACCTCATGTGATGCTGGAAGGAAATCGGCGAAAGGCTGCTTGAAGGCTCGATTTCGACATTCTTCCACTATGATTCGGATTGTTTGCTTTTCGGCTCCCCAGTCATATTTTGGAAATGGTTTCTACACCTGGAAACTCTGCAAGCCTAAGTATGGGATCACGGCGGTCCCTTGCACTACTACTAGTCATTTCCTTTCCGGTTCGACTCACAAATGAAGCGAGGGCAAAATGATCGCCTATGCCCTCCATATGAACCCTAATCTTTCTTATCTTGTCTTCGTGATCCTTGCGCGAAATGTACGTTGGCGGCAAGAGGATCGTACTGCAGTCAGCTGCAAATGCTGGTTCTCTAACTTTCCTCAGTAGTGGTTCTCGAAAAGAACGTCCTGTTCCCTCCAGGAATTCCCATTTGAGTTCACGAGCTATCTCTGTAAATCTCGCACGTTGATCATCCTACCGGTAGCAAATCTAGCAGCACGACTCTCAATTGCGTCCATGTCTTCCTTTAATCCGACCTGGTGGGGATCTTAAATATACGAGCTGTACTCAAGAATGGATCGCACTGCTGTTCAGTACACGGTCTCCTTTATAGGAGAGGCACATTTTCCTACAGTTCTCTCAGTAGACCGAAATCGACCATTCATCTCCCCTGCTAATGTTATTATGCGCTCGTTGCATGTCATATCGCTGTACTCCATCGCCTAAATATTCAATCGACGTGACTATATGTCAAGCAGCTCACCACTAATATATTCGAACATTACAGAATTGTTTTTCCTACTTATTTGCATAACATACATTTTTCCCCGATTAAGCGCAAGTTGCCCTTCTTCCTCCATGTATGGATGGCGTAAGCACTTATGCTATCTTCAGTGCGCATTCAGTTTATTGTCGTCCATAATTTGCGCAGTTGTTAGACATCTTGAGGCTTCTCCATGAGCGAGAAATTTTAAAATTGTGGTTAGCAGTGCTGTTGACTCTCTTGTTTCCAGACATTGTGAACTTCAAAGATTGAGTTTATCAGTTCTTTAGCAGTGACTAGTGCTAGTCCTCTAGATATGTCTTCTGCGATGCTGGTCAGCTATGCCAGTAATTATGAATAGCTGGGGGTACTGTATACGAAGAACATTTTTATGCTGTATCTCTGGTGGCGATGTATGGTTCAAGGAAGGCACACATGAAGCACAGGTGGGATTTATTCTGCCACTGATGGTAAACATAGTCATTTACCACCACATCAGTCTTGATCGTATGTAAGAAATTAATCCAAACAGGGTGCGGTGTTCCGCCGCCCAAGAGACGAGGCCCAATTGCAGCTGTATGAAAAGTATTTGCAGTGGAACCGCAAGAGGGGCCCAAACAGTTTATGTATGATGTTAGCCCTTGTCTCATATTACCTGCTGTCTTTATCAGGTGCTTCTTGTAAGAGAGCGTTCCCATCCAGCGTGACTCATAGATTTAAGGTATTGGTTATGGTTGAGAGACAACGGCCTTACCGCAGTGGTAACACCGGTTCCCGTCAGACCACAGAAATTAAGCTCTGTTGGGCCTTCGAGTCTGCGAGCGTTATGTGCTCAGACCTTGTGAGGCCAATTGAGGAGGTATCTGACGCAGAAGTAGCGACTCTGGTCACGAAAACTGACAACGCCCGGGAGAGCGGTTTGCTGACTATATGCCCCTCCATACCTGCTTTCAGTGATGCCTATAGGCTAAGGATTACACGGCTGTCGGTCGGTACCGTTGGGCCTTCCGAGATCTGTTCGGGTGGAGAGAGAGTTATGGTTGAGACGTGTCCTTCAAAGCTGACATTCTCTTTTCTTGAAGAGCAGATATAAAGGAGGAACCACGATGCTTCTATGTCAATAGGGTGTAGCTGCAACCTCCATTTGCGAAAATAGTCACTCAGCAACTGGCAGTCAGAACTCAATATGTCTTCGGTAGCCCCGAATGATCAATATTGGCCGGCCGGTGTGGCCGAGCGGTTCTAAGCGCTACAGTCTGGAACCGCGCAACCGCTACGGTCGCAGGTTCGAATCCTGCCTCGGTCATGGATGTGTGTGATGTCCTTAGGTTAGTTACGTTTAAGTAGTTCTAAGTTCTAGGAGACTGATGACCTCAGCAGTTGAGTCCCATAGTGCTCAGAGCCATTTGAACCATTTGATTAATATTGCGCGGTTACAGCGCAGACATCCGCATAGCAGAGCTTCATGGATTAAGTGTTCAGAATGTCGTAAATGTAAAGATTGAACATGAGTGGGACAAGGATTGATCTCTGTGGCAGCCCGTAATAACTATAAATGTCAGAGGAACTCGATGAGGCAGCCAGCTCGCAATTTCACCTAAGATAATTCGCACTGAAGAAACTGTCAGTATTGTCAAAGCATCACCGTTTCCTCCCCCGGAGCTCCAGGCCAAGAAGTAGTACTGCATGTGTCGAGAATTCCATGGAAAATTAAGCCGTCCAAAAGCTACATATCGACTCAGGAAAGAAAAGATTTTATGACCTCAAGAAAAACGAAAGCGGAGGAGGAGAATGCTACAGTTATAATGGATGCTGTGAGCTACCACAAGATGTTAACTGATTCTATGTACCACAAGTTAAAGAGCTACCCGATGAATTTTTTTTTTTTTTGTCATCAGTCTACTGACTGGTTTGATGCGGCCCGCCACGAATTCCTTTCCTGTGCTAACCTCTTCATCTCAGAGTTCATCTCAGAGTAGCACTTGCAACCTATGTCCTCAATTATTTGCTTGACGTATTCCAATCTCTGTCTTCCTCTACAGTTTTTGCCCTCTACAGCTCCCTCTAGTACCATGGAAGTCATTCCATCATGTTTTAGCAGATGTCCTATCATCCTGTCCCTTCTCCTTATCAGTGTTTTCCACATATTCCTTTCCTCTCCGATTCTGCGTAGAACCTCCTCATTCCTTACCTTATCAGTCCACCTAATTTTCAACATTCGTCTATAACACCACATCTCAAATGCTTCGATTCTCTTCTGTTCCGGTTTTCCCACAGTCCATGTTTCACTACCATACAATGCTGTACTCCAGACGTACATCCTCAGAAATTTCTTCCTCAAATTAAGGCCGGTATTTGATATTACTAGACTTCTCTTGGCCAAAAATGCCTTTTTTGCCATTGCGAGTCTGCTTTTGATGTCCTCCTTGCTCCGTCCGTCATTGGTTATTTTACTACCTAGGTAGCAGAATTCCTTAACTTCATTGACTTCGTGACCATCAATCCTGATGTTAAGTTTCTCGCTGTTCCCATTTCTACTACTTCTCATTACCTTCGTCTTTCTCCGATTTACTCTCAAACCATACTGGGAACTCATTAGACTGTTCGTTCCGTTCAGCAGATCATTTAATTCTTCTTCACTTTCACTCAGGATAGCAATGTCATCAGCTAATCGTATCATTGATATCCTTTCACCATCATCATCATCATCATCATCATTTAAGACTGATTATGCCTTTCAGCGTTCAGTCTGGAGCATAGCCCCCCTTATAAAATTCCTCCATAATCCCCTATTCAGTGCTAACATTGGTGCCTCTTCTGATGTTAAACCTATTACTTAAAAATCATTCTTAACCGAATCCAGGTACCTTCTCCTTGGTCTGCCCCGACTCCTCCTACCCTCTACTGCTGAACCCATGAGTCTCTTGGGTAACCTTGCTTCTCCCATGCGTGTAACATGACCCCACCATCTAAGTCTGTTCGCCCTGACTGCTACATCTATAGAGTTCATTCCCAGTTTTTCTTTGATTTCCTCATTGTGGACATCCTCCTGCCATTGTTCCCATCTACTAATACCTGCAATCATCCTAGCTACTTTCATATCCGTAACCTCAACCTTATTGATAAGGTAACCTAAATCCACCCAGCTTTCGCTCCCATACAACAAAGTTGGTCGAAAGATTGAACGGTGCACAGATAACTTAGTCTAGGTACTGACTTCCTTCTTGCAGAAGAGAGTAGATCGTAGCTTAGCGCTCACTGCATTAGCCTTGCTACACCTCGCTTCCAGTTCTTTCACTATGTTGCCATCCTGTGAGAATATGCATCCTAAGTACTTGAAACCGTCCACCTGTTCTAACTTTGTTCCTCCTATTTGACACTCAATCCGTTAATATTTCTTTCCCACTGACATTACTTTTGTTTTGGATATGCTAATCTTCTTACCATAGTCCTTACATTTCTGATCTAGCTCTAAAATATTACTCTGCAAACTTTCAATCGAATCTGCCATCACAACTAAGTCATCCGCATATGCAAGACTGCTTATTTTGTGTTCACATATCTTAATCTCACCCAGCCAGTCTATTGTTTTCAACATATGATCCATAAATAATATGAACAACAGTGGAGACAGGTTGCAGCCTTGTCTTACCCCTGAAACTACTCTGAAGCATGAACTCAGTTTACCGTCAACTCTAACTGCTGCCTGACTATCCATGTAAAGACCTTTAATTGTTTGCAAAAGTTTGCCTGCTATTCCATAATCTCGTAGAACAGACAATAACTTCCTCCTAGGAACCCGGTCATATGCGTTTTCTAGATCTGTAAAGCATAGATACAATTCCCTGTTCCACTCATAACGCTTCTCCATTATTTGTCGTAAGCTAAAGATCTGGTCCTGACAACCTCTAAGAGGCCTAAACCCACACTGAATTTCATCCAATTGCTCCTCAACTAATACTCGCACTTTCCTTTCAACAATACCTGAGAAGATTTTACCCACAACGCTGATTAGCGAGATACCTCTGTAGTTGTTACAATCTTTTCTGTTTCCATGTTTAAAGATTGGTGTGATCACTGCTTTTGTCCAGTCTGATGGAACCTGTCCCGACTCCCAGGCCATTTCAATTATCCTGTGTAGCCATTTAAGACCTGACATTCCACTGTACTTGATGAGTTCCGACTTAATATCATCCACCCCAGCTGCTTTATTGCACTGCAATCTATTGACCATTTTCTCCACTTCCTCAAACGTGATCCTATTTCCATCATCATTCCTATCCCATTCTACCTCGAAATCTGAAACATTACTGATCGTATTTTCACCTACATTGAGCAACTCTTCAAAATATTCCCTCCATCTGCCCAAGGCATCCACAGAATTCATCAGCAGTTTTCCTGACCTGTCCAAAATACTTGTCATTTCCTTCTTACCTCCCTTTCGAAGACTGCTAATTACACTCCAGAATGGTTTTCCAGCAGCTTGACCCAATGTCTCCAACCTGTTTCCAAAGTCTTCCCAAGGTTTCTTCTTGGATGCTGCTATTATCTGTTTGGCTTTGTTTCTTTCTTCAACATAACTTTCTCTGTCTACCTGAGTTCTAGTATGTAGCCATTTTTTATACGCCTTCTTTTTCCTTTTACAGGCTGCCTTGACTGTGTCATTCCACCAAGCTGTTTGCTTCCTCCTACTTTTACACACTACTGTTCCAAGACATTCTTTAGCCACTTCTAGTACTGTGTCCCTGTACCTTGTCCATTCCTTTTCCAATGACTGTAATTGACTACATTCAACTAACTGGTACCTTTCTGAGATCGCTTTTATGTACTTGTGCCTGATTTCCTTATCCTGAAGTTTCTCCACTCTTATCCTCCTACATATGGACCTGACCTCCTGCACTTTCGGCCTCGCAATCCCAATTTCACTGCAGATTAAATAATGATCAGTGTCATCAAAGAATCCCCTGAATACACGTGTGTCCCTCACAGCCTTCCTGAATTCCTGACCTGTTATTATATAGTCAATGACAGATCTGGTTCCCCTGCTTTCCCAAGTATACCGGTGAATGTTCTTATGTTTAAAAAAGGAGTTTGTGATTACTAAGCCCATACTGGCACAGAAATCCAAGAGTTGCTGCCCGTTCCTGTTGGCCTCCATATCCTCTCCAAATTTACCCATAACCTTTTCATACCCTTCTGTTCGATTTCCAATCCTGGTGTTAAAATCACCCCTGAGCAGAACACTGTCCTTGTCCTTTACTCTAACAACTACATCACTGAGTGCCTCATAAAAACTATCCATCTTATCTTGATCAGTCCCTTCACAATGCGAATATACTGACACAATCCTAATTTTCTTGCTAGACACTGTCAAATCTATCCACATCAGTCGTTCGTTTACATACCTTATTGCAACTACGCTGGGTTCCATTTCTTTCCTGATGTAAAGCCCTACACCCCATTGTGCTATTCCTGCTTTGACTCCTGACAAGTAGACCTTGTATTCTCCCACTTCTTCTTCTTTCTCACCCCTTACCCGAATGTCACTAACAGCTAAAACGTCCAGCCCCATCTTACTTACAGCCTCTGCCAGCTCTACCTTCTTCCAAGAGTAGCCCCCATTGATATAAATAGCTCCCCATCTCATTACCATTTGTTTGCCAAGTCGTATCTTAGGAGTCCCTGGTTTGTCAGAGGTGGGACTCCGTCACCTCCAAAGGTTCGAGGCATTTTTCTCTGATTGTTGCTAGCATCATATTTAAAGTACCAGGGAAGCAGGTTTCTAGCCTTACTTGCCCCGAGTCCCATTGGGTTTTACCCCTAACGGCTGAGGGACTAACCGGTGGATTTGGTAGTCTTTGCCGTATGAGCACAAAGGTGACCACGACTCAGAATACGTCCGAGATGCCCAGCTTTATTCCAAAGTAATTGGTATCCCGACTGTCGGGACCACTTACTTGGCCACTCATACGTTGCCTGTGGTTCATGAACTAGGACATGACTACAGGAACCCACACCATGAACCACCTTTCACCTTGTATTTTAATTCCACTCCTGAACCTTTCTTTTATTTCCATCATTGCTTCCTCGATGTACAGATTGAAGAGTAGGGGCGAAAGGCTACAGCCTTGTCTTACACCCTTCTTAATACGAGCACTTCGTTCTTGATCGTCCACTCTTATTATTCCCTCTTGGTTGTTGTACATATTGTATATGAACCGTCTCTCCCTATAGCTTACCCCTACTTTTTCCAGAATCTCGAACAGCTTGCACCATTTTATATTGTCGAACGCTTTTTCCAGGTCGACAAATCCTATGAGAGTGTCTTGATTTTTCTTTAGCCTTGCTTCCATTATTAGCCGTAACGTCAGAATTGCCTCTCTCGTCCCTTTACTTTTCCTAAAGCCAAACTGATCGTCACCTAGCGCATTCTCAATTTTCTTTTCCATTCCTCTGTATTTTATTCTTGTAAGCAGCTTCGATGCATGAGCTGTTAAGCTGATTGTGCGATAATTCTCGCACTTGTCAGCTCTTGCCTTTTTCGGAATTGTGTGGATGATGCTTTTCCGAAAGTCAGATGGTATATCGCCAGACTCATATATTCTACACACCAACGTGAATAGTCGTTTTGTTGCCACTTCCCCCAACGATTTTCGAAACTCTGATGGAATGTTATCTATACCTTCTGCCTTATTTGACCGTAAGTCCACCAAAACTCTTTTAAATTCCGATTCTAATACTGGATCCCCTATCTCTTCTAAATCGACTCCTGTTTCTCCTTCTATCACATCAGACAAATCTTCACCCTCACAGAGGCTTTCAATGTGTTCTTTCCACCCATCTGCTCTCTCCTCTGCATTTAACAGTGGAATTCCCGTTGCACTTTAATGTTACCACCGTTGCTTTTAATGTCACCAAAGGTTGTTTTGACTTTCCTGTATGCTGAGTCTGTCCTTCCCACAATCATATCTTTTTCGATGTCTTCACATTTTTCCTGCAGCCATTTCGTCTTAGCTTCCCTGCACTTCCTATTTATTTCATTCTTCAGCGACTTGTATTTCTGTATTCCTGATTTTCCCGTATTGATTATTTGTCAAAATTTAAGCAGTGGCGGGGATCGAACCCGGGACCAAAGACGTTTTGATTATGAATCAAAGACGCTACCCCTACACCACGGGTACCCAAAAAAAAAATGTTTATAAAGCGAAAAATCTGGAATCAGGCTTCAGACTAGATAGCTCTGTTACTAAGAATCTAATGCCCTGAGTGCCTGTCTCACGTAGAATGCATGGCCAACCCAAAATACCACCGTAAGTGGATGCAGTTACTCGCCAACTTACCTTTTAGTAAGTCATAAATCTGGAAACCTGAAACACTTAGTTTGAGGAAAGAATACGTTTGTCAAAGATACGAAACATTTTATGTGAATTTTACGCATGGTGAAGATCTCCGCAAGGGACTTTCTTGTGAGCTGCGATGTGAAATCTTTATTTACTAACATTCGAGTATATGATACAATGGACGACATTATGGAGAAAGACGTTCCTTACATATGTGACACAGCAAAAATATGTCTTGGCTGGAGCTATTTTAAACAGAAAGGAGAATTTTATGAAGAGTCTAATGGGTTTACCTTTGTCGCTAGTAGAAGCTAACATATTTTATAAAGGATTCTGAGATACAGACATTAAGCAACGCTCCTTTAAAGCCTTCTTGTTCGCTCCACTATGTGAATGACACATTTCTCATGTTGCAGAACAGTGAAGAGGTGCTTCACGGAGTCCACAGTTTATTAAATCAGACTCACTCCAAAGTCATCCATGTTGTAAGGTCGGTCTCCAGATCTGACAACACTCTACGACAAAGAGTGTGTAGGAAGCTTACTAACACAAATAGGTATTTAGATGGTAGCGGAGCATCACGAGAACTGTGCCCTTAACATTGATTTCAATAAATTACGTGTGCTGGCGAAGAAGACCAACATTTATAGAAAAAAACATTCGAGAAGCGATTGAAATTTCTAAGAACGAATTTAACGTAAGTAGGGAGGACAGATATAGGCTTCCAGCTTCATGGCTCCCTACCATCAAGGCAGTGAATACACGGGAAATACCAACAACGTCCATGAAGCCGTTTCTGTGGGCAATAATATTTTTGATAAACCTCCCACCTCAGTTGCTCTGCCCTTTTCGCTTCTGTCCAGTTACGGTGGCCACCGACAGCAGCAGGAAGAATTTTAACCAATAGCAGTTCTTCAGTATAAGTGTGGGAAAAACCTCTTTATATCCAATGACAATGGCCCACTAGTGCCCACAAGAATTTTCGCCGGTAACCCCATTTCCCCAAAGTTAGCGGGGGGGAACATCACTTACAATACAATGACAATGGCCCACCAGTAGTAGCCTCAGTAATTTTACGTAACAGTCCCACTACTCCAGCATAAGAGCGGATGCGACACTGATTTTTGACAGTGTTTATTCAACCGTACACATCACAAGATTCTAAAGAAGATCGGTGCAGAGCGGTCGAAACGTCGATCGTATAGAAGAAATATGACGTAGCCTAACAAATCAGAGAATTTCACCTTGTATAAAAGTTCTTCTTGCGAGTATACCTCAATAAAATGGATGGTGCTGCTCAATGAAATTATCAAAATTAGTTTATACAACAACCCGTGTCTCCAGACAGTGTCATAAGATGTACCTAAATCTGTGAAAGCAATAGACGTTTCTGGCTCCATATGAGTCGTCAGAGAGGGTACTGGTCTGTACAGCTTCAGGAAGGTCGAAATCGTGTTTACTCGGACAAATTCCACTAAATTTGGATTCAATCTGTTGTATAGGAGCCTCTCAGGCAGCTTATACAGGGTGGTCCATTAATCCTGACGGGGGCAAATATTACAGGAAGTAAGCGTCAAACGAAAACACTACGAAGAAAGAAAATTGCCTAGCTTGAAGGGGGAAACCAGATGGCGCTATGGTTGGCCCGCTAGATGGCGCTACCATAGGTCAAACGGATATCATCTGCGTTTTTTAAAATAGGAACCCCCATTTTTTATTACATATTCGTGCAGTACGTAAAGAAATATGAATGTTTTAGTTGGACCACTTTTTTCGCTTTGTGATAGACGGCGCTGTAATAGTCACAAACATATCGCTGACAATTTCAGACGAACAGTTGGTAACAGGTAGGTTTTTTAAATTAAAAAATAGAACGTAGGTACGTTTAAACATTTTATTTCGGTTGTTCCAATGTGATACATGTACCTTTGTGAACTTATCATTTCTGATAACGCATGCTGTTACAGCGTGATTACCTGTAAATACCACATTAATGCAATAAATGCTCAAAATGATGTCCGTCAACCTCAATGCAGTTGGCAATACGTGTAACGACATTCCTCTCAACAGCGAGTAGTTCGCCTTCCTTAGTGTTCGCACATGCATTGAAAATGCGCTGACGCATGTTGTCAGGCGTTGTCTGTGGATCACGATAGCAAATATCTTTCAACTCTCCCCACAGAAAGAAATCCGGGGACGTCAGATCCGGTGAACGCGCGGGTCATGGTATGGTGTCGGCGACCAATCCAACATGCTATTCAATACCGCTTCAACAGCACGCGAGCTATGTGCCGGACATCCATCACGTTGGAAGTACATCGCCATTCTGTCATGCAGTGAAACATCTTGTAGTAACATCGGTAGAACATTACGTAAGCAATCAGCATACATTGCACCATTTAACTTGTTATCGATAAAATGGGAGCCAATTATCCTTCCTCCCATAATGCCGCACCATACATTAACCTGCTAAGGTCGCTGATGTTCCACTTGTCGTAGCCATCGTGGATGTTCCTTTGCCCATTAGTGCACATTATGCCGGTTTACGTTACCGCTGTTGGTGAATGACGCTTCGTCGCTAAATAGAACACGTGCAAAAAATCTTTCATCGTCCCGTAATTTCTCTTGTGCCCAGTGGCAGAACTGTACACGACGTTTAAAGTCGTCGCCATGCAATTCCTGGTGTATAGAAATATGGTACGGGTGCAATCGATGTTGATGTAGCGACGTTTTTGAGATTCCCGATTCTCGCGTAATTTGTCTGCTACTGATGTGTGGGTTAGCAGCGACAGCAGCTAAAACACCTCCTTGGCCATCATCATTTGTGGCAGGTCGTGGTTGACGTTTCACATGTGGCTGAACACTTCCTGTTCCCTTAAATAACGTAACTAACCGGCGAACGGTCCGGACACTTGGATGATGTCGTCAAGAATACCGAGCAGCATACATAGCACACGGCCGTTGGGCATTTTGTTCACAATAGCCATACATCAACACGATATCGATCTTTTCCGCAGTTGGTAAACGGTCTCTTTTAACACGGGTAATGTATCACGAAACAAATACTGGCGGAATGTTATGTGATACCACGTACTTATATGTTTGTGACTATTACAGCGCCATCTATGACAAAGCGAAAAAAGTGGTCCAACTAAAACATTCATATTTCATTACGTACTACAGGAATATGTAATAAAAAATGGGGGTTCCTATTTTAAAAAACGCAGATGATATCCATTTGACCTATGGCAGCACCATCTAGCGGGCGAACCATAGCGCCATCTGGTTTCCCCCTTCAAGCTCGACGAGTTTCGTTCTTTGTAGTTTTTTCGTTTGATGCTTATTTCGTGAGATATTTGGCCCGGTCACTAATCAATGGACCACCCTGTATACTGTATAGTGCTGAGCAAAGCAAATTTTCTATAGGTGCTCGGCTGCTCTTCTAGTTTCCCCAGCTTAAGTAATGTGATGATCTTTGAACTCATTTTCGGTGGTGTAACCCCCCCTCCCCCATCTTAAGTAATGTGATGATCTTTGAACACATTTTCTGTGGTATATACCCCCCTCCTCCCCCTCCCCTGGCTATTCCATTTGTATAAAACTATGCAAGCCATTTTTTGTCGTACTTATCATAGTGAAGAAGGAATTCCTGATCTGTCCCGTCGAGCTACTATTTGTCTTAACGGCGCTAAGTTCGTATCTTATTGTTCATTGATTAGTCCTGTATGTCGATGTTCTGGATCTACTCCCTATAAGGGCTGGAATTCTATTTTCGGATATATGTGGTGTTAAGATTCATTTTATCGACTCCAGCTGGTTTTTTGTAATTAATGCCAAGGTCTTTTTCTAAATTTTTTGAAATCAAGTGACTCGACAGATTCCATTTATTTCTCTCGCGATGCGTTATCTAGGTCAGCATTTCTCAACTGGTCTGTCGCACAACATTGGTGTGTCAGGAATACATGTAGGCATCTTACAAGATTTTTGATGTCTTCTATTTTTCTGCAGATAAAATAACACTAAGAAAAAATAAATAAATAATATGTATAAACAAACAAAATATTGACCTATTAGAAAAATTAGATGATTTATTCAAAAGAAAGAACTTCACAAACTGAGCAAGTCAGTAACACACCTTTGGCCCCTACTCAAGCAGTTACGCGGCTTGGCATTGATAGAGTGTTTGGTTATCTTCCTGACAGATATCGTTAGTTAGGGACAGCGTTGGATCGTCAAAATCCGGAAGTGGTTGAAGGAAATTTGGAAATTTGTGGTATGGTCTTATGGAACCAAACTGCTGAGGTCATCTGTCCCTAAGCTTACACACTAGTTAATCTAACTTAAACCAACTTACGCTATAGACAACACACACACCCATGCCCAAGGGAGTACTCGAACCTCCGATGGAGGCAGCCGCACGGACCGTGACAAGGCCCCTTAAACCACGCGGCTACCCTTCGCAGCCTGGTTGAAGGTCTCTGCCCATATTGCGCCAAACAGTCTCAACTGGGCAAAGGTCCGACAACTTTGCTGGCCAAAGTAGAGATTGGCAAGCACGAAGACAAGCAGTAGAAATTCTCACTGTGAGCGGGCGGGTATTATCTTGCTAAAACGTAAGCCCAGGATGGCTTTCCATGAAGGGCAAAGAAACGGAATATAGAATATTGTAATCATCGTTTGTCCGTACATGTACATAACGTCCATCGATTTTCGTCCTATTCGGAAAACTCCTTCGTGGTCCGTCTTGGAGTGTATCTACAGCATAGAAAATATTTCCCAAATAATTTCTTGGAGTAGCCAAATTTCTAAGAAATCGCCCAAAATTATACGTGATTATACGCATTTAAACAGCTCTCGTATCATAATAATTACATGAACGTTTTACATTCAACTCTAAACCGAACGAAACCTCATTACATGAAAAAATCTTCACTCAGAAAGTCACATTTTTGCAGCGGCTGTAATCCTTCGATCCTTTGTCGGAGCAGCCACCATTATCTTTGACGCTTTATTGGTATTGTCTGCTGCGTCAGTATAAATTCTCGGTGGGAACTAAAATTGGATTTCTGGAAAGTCTGGGTTATTCCTCTTTCAGTTCGCTATATAGAGGACCGACATCATCTCAGTTGTTTGATTTTTTCTAATCAGTCGTCGTGTGTCTTATATTTTGCTTCTCGGTACAATCTTATAATAGTTCAGTAATTTTGGGCGTTTGCTAGTTGCTAAAGCGCTCTTTTCATCATGGACAGCTTTGGAAAGAGGAAAATGAATGCTTTAGACGTCGACACATCCTCTGCCTCTGAGGGAAGTGGACATAAATATACTGAAATTGCGCCATTTTCGTTAGCTACTAACCAAGAAAAACACATGAAACCGAGATGAAGCAATGTTCAACATAACAACCACGAAAGAGAAGAATATATAAATTTAGAATTTACGTGGAAAAACGAGGAGGGCAAGCCTACACCAAAATGTTTGGTGAGCAGCACGGTGTTATCAAATGAGTCGACGCTACCTACAAACTGAAAAGGCACTTAGAAAGAAATCCCCACAGCGTCACTCAAAAACGGCGATACTATTTTCAACGTCTGTATACTTCCATTCAAGCACTTGTGCCATGATGAGAAAATGAAAAAGAACTCACAGATAAAGCCCTTTCGACACAATTCAAAATTTCTGAAAAGACTGCCAAGAAGCAGACACCTCATATCATCGGCAAAAAGCTTTTCTTACAGGCACGTGAAGAAATTGTTGCTACTTTGTTGGGTCTGGAAGCAGCTGAACAGATTTCAAAAGTAAATTTATCAGTTGATGCAGTTTATAGGCACATTATGGGTTTGTCCGTTTATGTACATAGTAATGTTACAGAAAACTTAACAAAGACGCAATTTGCTCTACAGTCAGATGAAAGCATTGACATTTCCGTGAAATCTCAATTATTATCTTTTGTCTGATAAAACGATTGTGGATGGGAAATTAGTGTGCAACAGCTGTTTTGTCGAGAACTGGAAACAACAACCATTGAATGTGATATATTTGCAGCTGTTGAAAGTTTCTTTCAACATAACGCTCTCAGGTCGACGGAATGCATTACTGTACGTAGTGATGACGTTTCTGCAATGGCATGAAATGTAAAAGGTTTCAAACTTCAGTGCTGAATAAAAACCCATCATTAGTAACTAATCATTGCTTTTTGCATAGAGGCTTTTATGGTGACGACTATGGACGGAAATCGTTTGGGTGACGTCATACAAAATGTTGTTTCAGTGATCAACTATACAAAAACTCGTCCTGTAATCTCGTGAGTGTTTGAGAATGTAAAGAAATCGGTGCACGTCATAAAGTGTTGTTATCCCATGGCAAATTCGGTTGGTTTTCTAAAGGAAAAATACTCACTACAGTTGGAGAACTTAAAGACGAACTACTTGCATTTCTTCAAACCAATGGTAATAATGAGTTTTATTACAGTGGATTTAAAAGCCCCGTTTGGTGTACTGAGCTGGCAAGCTGGCATCCTTTCCGGTATTTTCAGTAAACTTAATGCTTTGAATACAAATATACGGGGACGGAATGAAACGATCATATCACCAAGTGAGGAAATCAGTCATTTCCCAAAAAAATCTCGTCCTTTGGACCTCCGCGATACATGATAACGATCCAACTGCTTTTCTAGTTCAGTTGAGTTAGAAGAAAATATCAGATGAAGGAGCAAATGAAAGGGCACCTACTCTAGTTTTAAACTCTTTCCCTCGATCTATACTATACTCTATGAGTGGTTGATTGAACCTGACGAGGTAAACACATACAAAGCAGAATTGAACAGTTCCGGAAAAGAGCAGCTTATAAAAGTATTATCGAAAATAGTCTTGAGATCGAGATTCAAAGTAAATACTCCCTGATTTTGAATCTGAAACAAAAGTGAATAACGGGAGAAAACAGCATCTTCTTTACTGTCGTTCTCACCGTCCTGCTTGTGGGAGTCTACGTTCTCTACATTGAAGAATATAAAACACGATTACAGGTCTGGCCACGTTGACTTGGATGACGATACGAGATAGTGTCTGCCAAGAGTTCGTCCATCCATAGATCTACTTCACAAAAGTCACTAGGGACAAGTATCTCACGGCTTTTTGTATTACTGATGTTGATATTTGCTTTTTATGCTCCTACTTAAGATTCTTAAGTTTCTTTTCTGTTCATATGTTCTATTCAAAGGTCTTACATAATAAGTTTGCAACAGTTGAATCCCATAGTCATTCATAATTTTAAAAAATGTATCGTATGTGCGTCATGCTTTTTCTTTCTTGCATCTAGGAAAAAATTACATGTAGGGTTGTCGCCAAAGTTTTGAAACTTACTTTGGAGTTACTAAAATGAAAAACGAGAACCGCGGGTCTGCAATCTTAGGGCCTCCACTCAAGGGAAATTTCTGGTACTCCTCAGTCTCCGTCCCTTATACTGTTTTCGGTACTCCCTTCACATATTTGCTTTTGCTGTGTATTTAATTTGCCTTACGTTATTAAGCTAAATTATGGGAAACCTAAATTTAGTTGCCTGGGCGAGTATTTAAAGCACTGTCCTGTCGAATGCAGTTCCATAGTATTACCAGTGCACCAACTCTAATCATGTTTTTTTGAGAATATAGACTTATTAACTCGTGGATGCGGTTACAAAAGCCGTAAAAATTCTATATTTTGCAGAAGTGGGGGCTAATAATAACACACGTCAATTTTTTATCAACATAATCTACTGGCCATTAAAATTGATATACCACGAAGATGACGTGCTACAGACGCGAAATTTAACCAACGGGAAGAAAATGCTGTGATATGCAAATGATTAGCTTTTCAGAGCATTCACACAAGGTTGGCGCCGGTGGTGACATCTACAACGTGTTGACATGAGGAAAGTTCAGTACCGATTTCTCATACACAAACATCAGTTGACCGGCGTTGCCTGGTGAAACGTTGTTGTGATGCCTCGTGTAAGAAGGAGAAAGGCGTACCATCACGTTTCCGACTTTGATAAAGGTCGGATTGTAGCCTATCGCGATTGCGGTTTATCGTATCGCGACATTGCTGCTCACGTTGGTCGAGATCCGATGACTGTTAGCAGAATATGGAATCGGTACGTTCAGGAGGGTAATACGGAACGCCATGCTGGTTCGTATCACTAGCAGTCAAGATGACAGGCATCTTATCCGATGGCTGTAACGGATCGTGCAGCCACGTCTCGATCCATGAGTCAACAGATGGGGACGTTTGCAAGACAACACCATCTGCACGAACAGTTCGACGACGTTTGCAGCAGCGTGGACTATCAGCTCGGAGACCATGGCTGCGGTTACCCTTGACGCTGCATCACAGACAGGAGCGCCTGCGATGGTGTACTCAATGACGAACCTGGGTGCACGAATAACAAAACGTCATTTTTTCGGATGAATCCAGGTTCTGTTTACGGCATCATGATGGTCACTTCCGCGTTTGGCGACATCGCGGTGAACGCACATTGGAAGCGTGTATTCGTCATCGCCATACTCGCGTATCACCCGGCGTGTTGGCATGGGGTGCTATTGGTTACACGTCTCGGTCACCTCTTGTTCGCATTGACGGCACTTTGAACGGTGGACGTTACATTTGAGATGCGTTACGACCCGTGACCCTACCCTTCATTCGATCCCTGCGAAACCCTACATTTCAGCAGGATAATGCACGACCGCATGTTGCAGGTCCTGTACGGGCCTATTTGGATACAGAAAATGTTCGACTGCTGCCCTGGCCAGCACATCCTCCAGTCTCTCACCAACTGAAAACGACTGGTCAATGGTGGCCGAGCAACTGACTCGTCACAATACGCCAGTCATTACCCTTGATTAACTGTGGTACCGTGTTGTAGCTGCATGGGCAGCTGTACCTGTACATGCCATCCAAGCTCTGTTTGACTCAATGCCCAGGCGTATCAAGGCCGTTATTACGGCCAGAGGCGGTTGTTCTGGGAACTGATTTCTCAGGATCTATGCACCCAAATTGCGTGAAAATGTAATCATATGTCAGTTCTTATATAATATATTTGTCATATGAATACCCGTTTATCATCTGGATTTCTTTTTGGTGTAGCAATTTTAATGGCCAGTAGTGTATGAGAACTTGATACGTAGGCTCCGTAATCATACTATTTAAAGTACGGTCCGGGAGCAGCAACCCTCATGCAAAATTCCGCAGAGTTTTTAGTAAATAAATCTATCCCTCGTGGCGGACAATTGAGTAAATGCTTGCAAACGACCAGTACGTGAAAAGCGTGGGGACGGTGGTGCGGACAACGGCTGGGAGTACTAGAAAAGCTGGAGAGGAGAACGCAGGAGGAAGCAGAAAATATACAGGGGTCCCCCAGTGAAAACCTCGCTGGCGATCTCACGGCCCAGAATTTTAACAAAGCCAGCTCGCCACACTGCGCCGGTAGCCCGCCCCGACCCTCGCGAAGAATGGCGGGCTTGTAAACAATGAAGGGGTTGGGCGGTGGAGAGCGTGCAGGAGTGTGAGTGGGTGGCGGTAAAAAAATTGGGGCTTGGTAGGTGGCAGGCTGCTTGTTGATTATTGTCGCGGGCGCACGTGAGCGGCATGTCGGCCGGCGTGGACTTTTCGGCAGGGTATTCTTCGCACGTCCAGGTCTGCTGCGAGCCGCCGGCCGGAAGGTGTCAGATGCAGCCAGCTCGACAACGCCGCCAGCGCCCCAATGGTTACGCTCGCAAACTTCGTTAGCGGAGCGGTCATATGGCGCGATTTTTCGCGAGAAATTCCGCCCGCGCGCAGCTGAAAAGGCGCGAGGTGTAAAAGTTCCATTAATCATTTCAGCATTACCCCCAAATACTACAATTACAGACCAGCTCCAGTTCCGCTGTGTGTCCAAAAGTTTCGGGGCACTGAGTTCAATCACTGTGTTGACATGTTACGTATCGGAGGATATATAAGCCGATTTACTAAAGACGGCCTCCACTGGTCGTCGAACTCTCGCCTGCGTCTCCCGCCATCGACTAGAATGACTGAGCCCATACAAAACGACTCATCTCATGTGAGGCCTCGCACTAGGTAGTTCCTGAAATGTTCCATACCTTTAGGCGCAGTATCATTCCACAATAGGCAGTTCACTGCAACCGCCCAAGTATGTATTCAAAACGATCAACGCATCTGTAAATTAGTATCGTGTCAATATAAAATTTTCCTTCGTGACCACCAATCCGGATGTTAAGTTTCTCGCTATTCTCATTTCTACTACTTCTAATTACCTTCGTCTTTCTTCGATTTACTCCCAATCCATACTCTGTGGTCATTAGACTGTTCATTCCGTTTAGAAGATTATGTAATTCTTCTTCACTTTCATTCAGGATAGCAATGTCATCAGAGAATCGTATCACTGATATCCTTTCACCTTGTATTTTAGTTCCACTCCTGAACCTTTCTTTTATTTCCACCATTGCTTCCTCGATGTACAGTTTGAACAGTATGGGCGAAAGTCCATATCCTTCTCTTACACCCGTTTTAATACGAGCACTTCGTTCTTGGTCGACCACTGTTAATATTCCATATTGCCTGTTGTACATATTGTATATGAACCGTCTCTCCCTATAACGTATCACTACTTTTCCCAGAATTTCGAAACCTTGAACCATTTTACATCGTCGACAACATGTCTTGATTTTTCTTTAGTCTTTCTCCCATTATTAACCGCAACGTCAGAATTGCCTCTCCCGTGCCTTTACCTTTCCTAAAGCCAAACTAATCGTCATCTAGCGCATCCTCAATGCTCTTTTCCATTCTTCTGTATATTATTCTTGTAAACGGATGCATGAGCTGTTAAGCTGATTGTGTGGTAATTTTCGCACTTGTCACCCCTTGTCGTCTTCGGATTTGGGTAGATGATGCTTTTCCGAAAGTCAGATGGTATGTCCCCAGACTCATACATTCTACACACCAACGTGAATGGTCGTTTTGTTGTCACTTCCTCCAATGGTTTTAGAAATTCTGATGGTATGTTATCTATCTCTTCTGCCTTATTTGATCTTAGGTCCTTCAAGGTTTTGTTAAATTCTGATTCTAATACCGGGTCCTCTATCTCTTTAACGATCACCACCACTACTACTACTACTGCTTATAATAATAACGATAATAATAATAATGGCATTCACTCTTGTTTACAGACGTACTAGTAGGATCAGCGTATGAGTGTTGTTGCTTGTAAAATCAAAGTTAACTCGGTGATCCTTCTTCTTCCAGAGTCTTTCGAAGACATCAGAATGCCATGTGTCTCGGCTTTCAAGTATTGCCAGTTCTAGCATTTCAGCTGACGTACAAGCATGAGCTGAGAAGCGATCCTGACAATACGTTTTTACGTGTATAAGACAAGAAAATCTCCATTCAAGTAAAATATTTGTTGTAGGAGTAATAGCAAGTGTACAAATTAGTCTGGTAGCTTCTGGAAAAATTTGGTCTGTTTCACTCTCACTCATTCATTTGATAACGTCTCCCCAATTGACAGAGTGAAACGGTTCTGTATGATGGGTACAAAATAAAATCTGCAGTTCTACATGCGTCTGCAAGCGACTGAAGAAGGCACCAAACGTTTTTAATAACGAGTCCATACCGTTCACAAGGAAATACTTAACATAACTGGCGATCTGAATAGTATCGCCTGATTTAAGGAAAACTAGTTTATCACTATGTGAAAATCGTGTTTCCAGTTATGTTGCAGGATTATCCAATACATCTAAGTAGACCTGTTTGTATTCTGATATCAATGAATTGTCAAGGCATTCATCCATCGCTTCAGCTCTATTCACGGGAACTTCAGATTGCAAATTAGACCAGCATTTCGTGGAATTTAAAAAGTTGATAAATTTATTTTCATTTTTAAGCTTTTCATGTAAGCTCTGCATTCTGAAACAGCTTTTTTGTAAAACTGCGCAGCACTGGTTTTCTTCTGTGGAATGTTGAAAGGTAGCTCAGTTCTTAAAAACGCGCTTTTAAAAGCAGAGAGATGAAAAACAATGTCAAAGTGCATGAGGCTGTTTTTGAAACCTCAGGCTTCTCTTTGAGTCGTTGCTCTTGAGTCGGGACTGTTAATTATTTCATTTAAAACCTGAATTAGCGCTGAACGGTTTTCATGAACGGCAGATACTATTCTGAAGTGACAGTTCCGTCTCGTTTTCCTCTTCAAAGGAATACGTTTATCAACAGTACTGTCGAGAATTACTGCACATTTGGAAGAAAGGTGGAAAAAAGCAGGAGCATCTTGAAGTGTGTCGAAAAAAAAGAAACCTCGTTGGATTTATACTAGGACAGCTCTGCTGCAGAACTAAATCTAAACAGTGTGCAAAACAATGAGTAAAAAGAGTTTGGTGGGCAATTTGTCGGATAGTAACTTGCAGGCCATTCAATTTTCACGACAGAACTGAAGCACGATCGTAGGTTTAAACTACTAGTTTGTTCTCCGTATCATAATTTTGACACAAACCACTCAGCGCTGTGAATAAAGCAGCAGGAATTCTAGCATCGCCAACATTATGAAAACCAAGAAGGTGTTGTTGAATGTTGCCTTTGGTGTCCACTAGTAACAAAACAATAGAGAGAATTGTGACGTATCCGTTGCGTCATCCACAACACAGGCATAAAATCAGATTCTATTTAAACTTGAAGGTATATTCATAAATGTTCTCATTTATAATTTAGTCTGTTAGTTCACTATAGTTTTTGAAACTCCCCGGAAATATCCTGTTTTCTTCGAATGTGCTTTCAAATCTTCGTGACTGTTTAAAAATTTCTTTGAAATTTCCGGTATTCCGGGAGCCTGCTGTCTCATCATGATTTCTGAAAGCTAGCTCCTATTTACACGAAAGAATTGCGATCTCAGTTAGAAATTTCATGACATCTCTGTAGCTTTCACTTCATTGTTGTGTCCGATTTTCAATAGTTCGTTATATACCTTAAGTAACTCTCAAATACTAAACGCTTGTTTCCATAGTTATTTAAGTAGAATAAAATTTCTTAGATGATCTTTAGAAGAAGCATGCCTTGTTAAGCCCCTTAAAAGTTTCCTCAGATGGCCGAAAACCTCAGAGGACCATGTATTTCTTCTTATGCTTAAGAGAGAATATGGCCAGCAGAATAATTCACCTTTTGTAGGGCTAGCACATTACCACTTGTTCCGCTAATACGATGAGCTCTGGAATGTATGAGTTTTGGGCATATATTCCTAAAGATGGTGTAGCACCGGAGTTAGACGTCCTTCCTTCAAAATGTGATGCTTTCGGTTACACATCTCGTTGAAACGAAAATTACTGCAAGGTAGGAATGATATCCTCACTCGAAAGTGTTACATCAGTAATGGTTCAGAGTGGGACAAATAAAAGTGGCCTGGACTGGACGAGTGGATTCGATTGGACCTGAATGTATGCATATAACCAGAGCCCGTCACGCGCACGTCACGTGTAGGCCAGCCACGTGATCCACACCGGTTCAGGCATTAGTGCGGGCTGTGGCAGTGTGAGTGGAGCAATGCAAAGGGGACGATGGTATCCAGTGAGGAGCAGCGAATGTTCATTGTGGAAAGTTACGTGCATTAAAGTCATGCCAACGAAACTGAGAAGTTCAATGGTGTCAAAGTGCCAGCAAAGAATACCACGCAACGCTTAGTCCGAAAATGGCGTCAGACAGGATCTGTTTCGAACAATTCAAAAAACCTTCCATTACGTGCTAGCACACTAGAAAAGGTGGATGCAGTTCACCACAAAATTCTTAAGAGTCCTACCAAATCAACCCGATGCCTGTCGCAAGAGACCGTCGATCATGCAGACGAATACTCCACCTGGACCTGCGGTCCGGTCGCGGCCCTAGATGGCCACCCAGACCATCTGATCTATCAGTGTGTGACTACTTCGTGTGGTGAGCCCTCAAATCTTATTTATATCGCAACAACCATCATAAGTTTCGAGAACAGCAGCAGAATATTTTGGATGAGACTGCAGCAATTCCAGCATTCCAGCTTCGATCCGCCTTCAGCAACTTGCTGACCAGGACCCAAAAGTGCCAAGAGATGAATAATGGTCATTTTCAACATCTGCTGTAGTCAGGTTAGTATTGTATTTTCTTTCCTCTGCTTTTTACCCTGGAACTCTGTGCACCTGGCAACTTTTATTTTCCTCACTCTGTACAATGCTGGGCTTCATCCATATTCACTCCAGACGGGAGAACTAACGTAAAAGGAACATGGAGTGCCGGCGCCTTTGCTACTGGCCTTCTGTGCTATGGAAGTTCAACGCGATGCGGCTGCTGCAGCCTGTACCTCCTCTTCTGCTCCTGGAAGTGACGTCATTGTTAACACAGCAAAAGAGCGTTTGAAGGCGACCTGGCATGTCTCTGGTCTCTACGCCATGTGCTTCGCAACTGTGCCTTAGATCGGGATTAAGGCTTCTCACTTTGACTTGTTCTCTAGTGCTGGCGTGTCTGAAGAAATAACACAAGTCAACGTCTTTCGACCTCTGGCAAAGGTGCTTAAAGGTTTATTCTAAAAGTAATTATAGGTACCACTGCTGTTGTTACTACTACTACTACTCCTATTAATACAATTACTACTACTACACCTCTATCACAGAAAAGTGAGGAGGCCTGGCCTCCTTTGCCGCCTCTGATCAGCAGTCACTGCTGAAATCTTCTCTGGGGCTGAAGCTGCCTCACTGTTCAAAAGGTAGTGACAGAGAGGTTAGTGCTACCAGGTTAAGTGAAGTATGGGTATTTGGCAAAATAAAAGTCGTATCGATTTCCACAGGCTGAAGCCAAGAAACCAACAACATAATTTTGTGAAATGAAAGTAAATAAGAGCTAACCCTTCGACCGTCTGACAACAGACGTATTTGGGGAGTTAAAACTATTGTTTCCTGAAATTTTATCCTGTACACATATATGTGGGCGTCCTGAAAAGTAATGGCTCAGAATATTTTACGTGAAAACTCTTAGAGTTTTTAAAATAAATCAAACACTGTTAACAAAAAATAGCTCTGAGCACTATGGGACTTAACTTCTGAGGTCATCAGTCCCCTAGAACTTAGAACTACTTAAACCTAACTAACCTAAGGACATCTCACACATCTATGCCCGAGGCAGGATTCTAACCTGCGACCGTAGCGGTCGAGCGGTTCCAGACTATAGCGCCTAGAACCGCTCGGCCACCCAGGCCGGTTGTTAACATTCTACGTCTTTATTCTTTATGTCTACATATTTGCAGCTCTCAGCTACTAGAGGGCTCCAATAGTATCGTGTAATATGGCAGTGTGTAACGTAACTATGCCGATGCGAAAGAAACAGCGAGCTGTACTCGAGTTTCGAATTCGAAGAGTTCGCCCACCTTCTTCTTCAGCATGACACAAGAGCGCTGCCACATGTGCAGTAATTCGATGAGTTGGGTTCACACTATTTCTTTGCTCCAG
The DNA here is from genome assembly GCF_021461385.2 of Schistocerca piceifrons. Lineage (NCBI taxonomy): Eukaryota > Metazoa > Arthropoda > Insecta > Orthoptera > Acrididae > Schistocerca > Schistocerca piceifrons. Next base: position 295,128,796 of record NC_060142.1, read on the forward strand.
TCTCACTGAAACCCGTCATTTTCCTTTTTATACTGTTTTCGCCCTCGAAACAGTTACAAACCAGTTCCATGTTCCTTTTTATGCCGTTTTTATCCACAGGATAAGTAAAAACTATTTATTTCCCTTCCGATGGGGTAAGGCCTTGCTGCAGTCGATCTTACCTAACTGATAGTGCCGCAACTGTTGACTGCCGAACTTGTGCAGTCACGCACATTGAACATATGGATGGTGAAATGTGCAACTCAAATCACAGGCTTCGTAATGAGGAATGGCTAAAAGACAAAAGTAACAATTTAGAAGCATATTTCACTAGGGGAAAGACAAATGCCGCCTACAGGAAAATTAAAGAGAGCTTTGCAGAAAAGGGAACGATCTATACGAATATTAAGAGCTCGGATGAAAACCGGTCCTAAGCAAAGAACGGTAAACAGAGAAGTGGGAGGGTATATAGAGCATCAATACAAGAGAGATATACTTGCGGGAAATATTAAAGAAAAGGAGGAGGACGTAGATGAAGATGGGATGGGAAATATGATGCTCCCTGAAAAATTGGACAAAACACTGGAAGACCTAAATCGAAACAAAGCCGCAGGAGCAGACAACATTCCGTTTCAGCTACTGGTAGCCCTGGGAGAGCCAGCCATGACAAAACTTTTCCAGAAAGATGTATAAGACAAGAAGAATATAATAATTCCAATCCCAAAGAAAGCAGGTGTTAACAGGTGTGAAAAATACCGAACTATCACTTTAATAAGTCACTGTTGAAAAATACAAAGACAAATTCTTCAAGGAAGAATGGAAAACTGGTAGAAGCCGACCTCAGGAACACCAGTTCGAACTCCGGAAAAACGTAGGAACGTGCGAGGCAATGCTGATCCTACGACTTCTCATAGAAGATAGGTTAAGGAAAGGCAAACCTATGTTTATTGCATTTGTAACTTACAGAAAGCTTTTGAAAATGTTGTGTGGAATACCATCTTTGAACAGAGAAGTGGCAGGGGCAAAATACAGAGAGCGAAAGGCTATTTACAATTCGTACGGAAAACAGATGGCAGTTACAAGAGTCGAGGGGCATGAAAGGGACGTAGTGGTTAAGAAGAGAGTGAGACAAGTTCGTATCCTATCCCCTTATGTTATTCAACCAGTGTAGTGAGCAAGCGGTAAATGAAACAATAGAAAAATTTGGACTAAGAATTAAAGTCCAGGGAGAAGAAATAAAAACTTTGGTTTGCCGATGACCTTGTAATTCTGTCAGAGACCGTAAAGAACATCGAAGAGCAGTAGAATGGAATGGACAGTATCTTGAAAGGAGGATACAACATGAACATCAACAAAGGCAAAACGAGGTTAATGGAATGTAGGCGCATTAAGTCAGGTGGTGCCGAGGGCATTAGATTAGGAAACGAGACTTGTAAAGTAGTAGATGGGTTTCGCTATTTGTGCAGCAAAATAACTGATGATGGTCGAAGTAGAGAGGAGATAAAATATATACTGGAAATGGCAAGAAAAACGTTTCTGAAGAAGGGGAATTTGTTAACACCTAGTATAGATTTAAGTGTCAGGAAGTCTCTTCTGAAAGTATTTGCATGAAGTGTAGCCGTGTATAGAAGTGAAACATGGACAATTTAGACAAGAAGAGAATAGAAGCTTTTGAAATATGGTGCTACAGGAGAATGCTGAAGATTAAATGGGTAGATCATCTATCTAATGAGGAGGTCCTGAATAGAACTGGGGAGAAAAGAAATTTTTATCACAACCTGACTAGAAATGGGATCGTAATCACTTGATGTTTCCGAACGTGTCACGTTCGGAAACATCAAGTGATTACGAATTTAGTACCGGAGGGAAGCGTCGGGATAAAAATCGTAGAAAGAGACCTAGGGATGAATGACGTAAGGAGATTTATAAGGCTGTAGATTTCAGTAGTTACTCGGAGATGAATAGTCCTGCGCAGGATAGGAAGCATAGAGAACTGCATCGAACCCGTCTTTGGACTGAAGACCACAACAACAACAATGTCATTTACAGCCGACCCCAACTACCTGCGTCATGAGTAGTGAGTCAAAAATGAGTAACGTTACTGTGCACATGTAGAATTATCTACAGAGCAAAGTTCGATATGAGAGTACACAAATTTTAACGCCGTGTCTGCCCTGCAGACCCACAGCATTCAGCTGTCAAAAAATGGCTCCGAGCGCTATGGGACTAAACATCTGTAGTCATCAGTCCCCTAGAACTTAGAACTACTTAAACCTAACTAACCTAAGGACATCACACACATCCATGCCCGAGGCAGGATTCGAACCTGCGACTGTAGCAGTCCCGCGGTTCCGGACTGAGTGCCTAGAACCGCTAGACCACCGCGGCCGTCATTCAGCTGTCCATCCGCCATATCTCAATGTAACGTGGTGTGCAGGATAGAGCATACACTGCCTCATTTATTAAGACTCCCAAGCTACATAACGTCAATTACGTTAAAATGCTAAGCCAGTGTTCATATATGTGTGAACGACGTCATAGCTACATTACGTTTCCAAATAAAACAACTGATTACCTGTGTCAAGGGTAGTATGTCATGAAATAACAGCTTACTGGGCATGTAGACTTTTGTACAGACCTCAGTTTGGCATGAGTAAATACGCAAATTTACTTGCCTTGCTTGCCCTACGGACTCGTAGTGGCAAACAGCCCCTCCGTCAGATTTCAGTGCCGAAGGGCAATATTGGCTAACAGTATTCATTTAAACGGTTTCTGCTTTTGTGCAGCGTATGTGCACGTTAACTGGATTATAAAACTGAGACCCCGAAAACAACTAATATGAGTCATTTGCAAATGACTTAGACCTAATATTCGAAAGAATATTGATGTTTACAATAATTAAAACGTTGTGTGTACTGATTTAATGAAACATAATGGTGGATGGCTGCGTAAGCTCGAAGCTACAGTAGTTCTTCATGATTTGGTCTGCACCTTATTACCCTGAATGTTTCTTCTGAAAAATCTGGAAGTAATTATCATATCTGAAATCGAATTGCTCATCAAGCAGTTTGAATGATTCTTTTACTTTGTCTGTAAATTTCGTATTCCTCCAAAATATGCAGTTTAACTTCAACTCCGGCCACAGATGCGACGCATCCGTCCTTTATAGAAAACCAATAAAATGATGGTTTGACTTCGCAACTGCAACTATTTAATTTTTATACGCGACTAGCTTAGTGCTAGCTGCATGGCTTGCGTAGACTGTATGATCTGCAAAGACTTTGTTTTTGCTTTTCGTTAAATGAATTTTTATGCTATTCACAAATTGCAACTTCTTCTTAACTTTTCACGTCACTCAAGGCCATAGAAGCTCGGTCGTTTCCGAAGTACTTCTGACCATAAAGCGATTCTAAGGTCGGTATCGCAGGTTGTTAATTATGCGTTTTGCGATCTTGTTGATAAATTTCTACAGAAACTCTTACCCTCTGACATATACTTCTTTATATCTAACCTAAAAGTGAAATACCAGTTTTCATAGATTATCTTTAAACATTTTTTTAATGTAAGGAAATAATTTCTTAAAAATTTTCATAGATATTGCTTTGAAAATACTTTTAGAATGAAATAGCTTTCTGAAACTTTTCATCCTCTATTTCACTCCCATAGGAAGTCAAATGCCAATTTTCGTAGATTTTTAAAAATGCTTCAGTAGTTCTGTTACGGTCCGAACTTAAAAAATTTTGAAATATATATTTTTTATTTCAACTGAGCAGCTTAAAAGTTGCTTTAATGGCGACATATTTTCAGAAAATCTTTCATCCCTGATGTCAAGCCCTTAGGCTGTAATTTCGAAATATCCCTTCTTAAACTACGCCCGTAGTATAATATCATCACAATCTCCAAAGTTTCTATCCTTAGCGGTTTGAACTGGGCGATGATGAGTCAGTCAGTCAGGATATTGCCTGTTTATATATACACTCCTGGAAATTGAAATAAGAACACCGTTAATTCATTGTCCCAGGAAGGGGAAACTTTATTGACACATTCCTGGGGCCAGATACATCACATGATCACACTGACAGAACCACAGGCACATAGACACAGGCAACAGAGCATGCACAATGTCGGCACTAGTACAGTGTATATCCACCTTTCGCAGCAATGCAGGCTGCTATTCTCCCATGGAGACGATCGTAGAGATGCTGGATGTAGTCCTGTGGAACGGCTTGCCATGCCATTTCCACCTGGCGCCTCAGTTGGACCAGCGTTCGTGCTGGACGTGCAGACCGCGTGAGACGACGCTTCATCCAGTCCCAAACATGCTCAATGGGGGACAGATCCGGAGATCTTGCTGGCCAGGGTAGTTGACTTACACCTTCTAGAGCACGTTGGGTGGCACGGGATACATGCGGACGTGCATTGTCCTGTTGGAACAGCAAGTACCCTTGCCGGTCTAGGAATGGTAGAACGATGGGTTCGATGACGGTTTGGATGTACCGTGCACTATTCAGTGTCCCCTCGACGATCACCAGTGGTGTACGGCCAGTGTAGGAGATCGCTCCCCACACCATGATGCCGGGTGTTGGCCCTGTGTGCCTCGGTCGTATGCAGTCCTGATTGTGGTGCTCACCTGCACGGCGCCAAACACGCATACGACCATCATTGGCACCAAGGCAGAAGCGACTCTCATCGCTGAAGACGACACGTCTCCATTCGTCCCTCCATTCACGCCTGTCGCGACACCACTGGAGGCGGGCTGCACGATGTTGGGGCGTGAGCGGAAGACGGCCTAACGGTGTGCGGGCCCGTAGCCCAGCTTCATGGAGACGGTTGCGAATGGTCCTCGCCGATACCCCAGGAGCAACAGTGTCCCTAATTTGCTGGGAAGTGGCGGTGCGCTCCCCTACGGCACTGCGTGGGATCCTACGGTCTTGGCGTGCATCCGTGCGTCGCTGCGGTCCGGTCCCAGGTCGACGGGCACGTGCACCTTCCGCCGACCACTGGCGACAACATCGATGTACTGTGGAGACCTCACGCCCCACGTGTTGAGCAATTCGGCGGTACGTCCACCCGGCCTCCCGTATGCCCACTATACGCCCTCGCTCAAAGTCCGTCAACTGCACATACGGTTCACGTCCACGCTGTCGCGGCATGCTACCTGTGTTAAAGACTGCGATGGAGCTCCGTATGCCACGGCAAACTGGCTGACACTGACGGCGGCGGTGCACAAATGCTGCGCAGCTAGCGCCATTCGACGGCCAACACCGCGGTTCCTGGTGTGTCCGCTGTGCCGTGCGTGTGATCATTGCTTGTACAGCCCTCTCGCAGTGTCCGGAGCAAGTATGGTGGGTCTGACACACCGGTGTCAATGTGTTCTTTTTTCCATTTCCAGGAGTATATATATATATATATATATATATATATATATATATATATATATATATATATATATAACCGGGCCAAATATCTCACGAAATAAGCGTCAAACGAAAAAACTACAAAGAACGAAACTTGTCTAGCTTGAAGGGGGGAAACCAGGATGGCGCTACGGTTGGCACGCTAGATGGCGCTGCTATAGGTAAAACGGATATCATCTGCGTTTTTTAAAATAGGAACTCCCATTTTTTATTACATATTCGTGTAGTACGTAATGAAATATGAATGTTTTAGTTGGACCACTTTTTTCACTTTGTGATAGACGGCTCTGTAATAGTCACAAACACATGGCACACAATTTTAAACGAACAGTTGGTAACAGGTAGGTCTTTTAAATTAAAATACAGAACGTAGGTACGTTTGAACATTTTATTTCGGTTGTGTCAATGTGATACATGTATCTTTGTGAACTTATGATTTCTGAGAACGCATGCCGTTACAGCGTGATTACCTGTAAATACCACATTAATGCAATAAATACTCAAAATGATGTTCGTCAGCCTCATTGCATTTGGCAATACGTGTAACGACATTCCTCTCAACAGGGAGTAGTTCGCCTTCCTTAATGGTCGCACATGCATTGACAGTTCGCTGACAAATGTTGTCAGGCGTTATCGGTGGATCACGATAGCAAATATCCTTCAACTTTCCCAACAGAAAGAAATACGGGGGCGTCAGACCCGGTGAACGTGTGGGCCATGGTATGGTGCTTCGACGACCAATCCACCTGTCATGAAATATGCCATTCAATACCGCTTCAACCACATTCGTGCTATGTGCCGGACATCCATCATGTTGCAAGTACATCGCCATTCTGTCATGCAGTGAAACATCTTAGTAACATCGGTAGATCATTACGTAGGAAATCAGCATACATTGCACCATTTAGATTGCCATCGATAAAATCGGGGCCAATTATCCTTCCTCCCATAATTCCGCACCATACATTAATTCGCCAAGGACGCTGATGTTCCACTTGTCGCAGCCATCGTGGATTTTCCGTTGCTCAATAATGCATATTATGCCGGTTTACGTTACCGCTGTTGGTGAATGACGCTCAGTGGTGGCTCGTAACCAAAGAAAATGGTGGTGCACTTTGCTCACGAAGGAAAACGTCAACAAAAGAGAGAAAATCAGTACAATGCTCATGTTTTTGTAGTGCCTGATATAAACAGACCGCTCGCTCGTGTCACTCCTGCATCTACTCATAATAAAACCAAAAGCTGTACACAGAAAAATGTTTTACTTTTGCAGAATAAAAGAAATTAAAATCAACTGCAGCATTATGTTCTCAAAAAGTGGTAAGCATGCCTTACTAACCTTTTTCAGCAGGACTGATGTTAACACCGTTCGATTTTATCTCTGAATTTGATGTGGTGGTGATCACTTGTACAAGAACTCTATTCTTCTTTCATTCATATTTGCAAATCTTTCAGTCACTCTCCGATTGAAGTCTGCAATTTCTAAAACGAGGTCTCGTTCAATAGAGAGCATCCCTAGTGCTGATAATCTTTCTTGGTCCATGGTATTCCGCAAGAAGGTTCTGATGCATTTCGAAGAAGAAAACAACGTTCTGCTTCTGATGTGGTCGTTATAATTGTAATTATCGCTTTCAGGAGCTTCACAGATTCGCTTAGTGCATCACAAAAATTATTGTCTGTTATGTAATCCGGAAAGCTCGAAGCTCCACACATGCTTTTGAATTCCTCTCTTCCATAAATAACAGAGAGTTCTGTTCGATGTTTCTTTGCTTCCAAGAAAGAGTAGCATTCAATAGCATCTCTGAAAGCAGTTTCTGGAAAACTGGAAGAGTAAGTAGCGAATTTCACTGGTAGAAAGGGAGAGGCTGCAACTAGGTGTCCAGTGAACTTGAATCTTTCATTTGCCCTCTAACTAATAACATCACATACTTCTTTTGCCTCCCACAGTAGATTATACATCGCTGCGCCACCTTCAGTTCTCCCTCTTTTATCGTACTCTTGTAAACCTGTTGAATTTTCACTCACTCCTTCACTAATGTTCATGAAAGATCTGCTCCAAATAATGAACGAGGAAAACGAAATAAGGCATTTTTCATGTCACAACCACACAGCTATTCATGCTTGTTGTACAATTCAGAGTTAAATTTCCTACTGAATTGGCGACTTTTCGTTTTAAAGGTCTGCGAAATTGTTAAAGCAGGAGTAGGCTTACCTAGCCTCTTGATTTCTAATTTTTCTTCAAACTTCCGTGAACTGAAGGGTTCAGAGAGTAATGAAATTACCTGATTCATTATTTCACGTATTCACTTGTCATTTTAGCCTCAAATTATCTGTAGCACACGCTACAGTGACAAGCAGAACGCACAGGAAATAGATAGTTCGCTTGCAGCTACACCTGAACTGGTAAGGTGATGCGAGAATCCTACTTTGTTCGAAGATCCGATAGTTCTGTTTCTCTTCGGAAGAGTTCGGGCCCTCTTCCTGCGGCTGACAGGATGACCCAGGTGAGGTGTTTATACACACAAGGCCAGCATACGGGTACAGTGATGCCAAGCGTTGGCCCCGGACCCCGCACCCCCTCTGAGACATCCAAGCCCGCGTTTGCATCCACAGTGCGACCCGCTGTCGCCGTCGGCACATTCCGTCCAATTCCGCTGCGTTCGGCGTTTGGAGACCGGGCATTTCAAAAGACATAAACGGTGCGGTATTTCTCCACTAGTATAGAACGCTCAGAAGGTAAACACAGCTGAACAAAATTATTCCTTGGGAGTAGCGCAAACCTGCAAACCTATACAAGAGCCGCCCCTGCCACCGGTCATGAAATATGGTGTTCAATACCCTTCAACCACACGCGAGCTATGTACCGGACATCCATCATGTTGGAAGTACATCGCCATTCTGTCATACAGTGAAACATCTTGTAGTAACATCGGTGGATTATTACGTAGGAAATCAGCATACATTGCACCCATTTAGATTGCCATCGATAAAGTGGGGGCCAATCATCCTTCCTCCCATAATGCCGCACCATACATTAACTCTCCAAGGACGCTGATGTTCCACTTGTCGCAGCCATCGTGGATTTTCCGTTGCCAATAGTGCATATTATTGCCGGTTTATGTTACTGCTGTTGGTGAATGACGCTTCATCGATAAATAGAACGCATGCAAAAAATATGTCATCGTCGCGTAATTTCTCTTGTGCCCAGTGGCAGAACTGTATACGACGTTCAAAGTCGTCGCCATGAAATTCCTGGTGCATAGAAATATGGTACAAGTGCAATCGATGTTGATGTAGCATTCTCAACACCGGCGTTTTTGAGATTCCCGATTCTCGCGCAATTTGTCTGCTATTGATGTGCGGATTAGCCACGACAGCAGTAAAACACCTATTTGGGCATCATCATTTGTTGCAGGTCGTGGTTGACGTTTCACATGTGGCTGAATACTACCTGTTTCCTTAAATAACTTAGCTATCCGGCGAATGGTCCGGACACTTGGACGATGTTGTCCAGGATACCAACCAACATACATAGCACACACTCGTTGGGCATTTTGATCACAATAGCCATACATCAACACGATATCGAAGTTTTCTGCAATTGGTAAACCGTCCATTTTAACATGGGTAATGTATCATGAAGCAAATACCGTCCGTATTGGCGGAATGTTTCGTGATATCATGTACCTATACGTCTGTGACTATTACAGCGCCGTCTATCACAAAGGGAAAAAAGTGGTCCAACTAAACCATTCATATTTCTTTACGTACTACACGAATATGTAAAAAAAAGTGGGTGTTCCTATTTTAAAAAACGCAGTTGATATCCGTTTGACCTATGGCAGCGCCATCTAGCGGCCCTACCATAGCGCTATTTGGTTTCCCCCTTCAAGCTCTACGAGTTTCGTTCGTTGTAGTTTTTTCGTTTGATGCTTATTTCGTGAGATATTTGGTCCAGTCACTATCAATGGAACACCCTATGTATAATCTCAGATCCTTTTGTCTGATGCGCCAAGGTTTTACTATAGAAGTACTATTACTTGTCAGATCATTTATGAGTCACTTTAACCCAATAAATCGAGTTAATTGTAACTCTTATTTTATTTTGTAGTCATTGAAATCCTAAGTCATTGTTTCGGAGGGTGTGTAATTGATTCATGTCAGATAACAGGCCAGTTAGAATACATTGAGACTAGATAACTTGACGTCTACTTTCATTACCACAACTTAGGTCCGTTTGAACCTTCTTACTGTATTCAAGCCTTGGTATCCCCTCAACGATTTTTACCATTCATCCTTCTTTCCATTAAAAGACTGAGGATCCCATGGCATAATGGGTCAATATGTGTCCTTTTTTTCAGTTCAGCAGTCTCCAAAAAATTGTTTCTCCCCAGTTCGATACATTACCGTCTTATACCATTCCCAGTATGGTCACTTTAACCACTATTTTTTTGAGTTATCAGTCTTTTGACTGGTTTCATACAGCTCGCCACAAATTCGCATCATGTGTCAAACTCTTCCTCTACAATTGTTACAGCTGCCTCTAGTATCTTGGAAGTCATTCTGTGATGTCTTAACAGATGACCTACCATCCTGTCTCTTCTCAATGCCAGTGTTTTCCACATATTCCTTTTCTCGCCGATTCTGTGGGGAACCTCCTTATTCCTTATCATATCAATACACTAGATTTCAACATTCTTGCGCAGCGCCACATATCAAATGCTTCTGTTCTTTTCTGTTCAGGTTTCTCTGCAGTCCCTGTTTCATCACCCTGTACATTACTGTGCCTCAGACGAACATTCTCAGAAATTTCTTCCTCAAAGTATGACCTAGATTTCCCTTGGCTAGGAATACCCTTTTAGCCACTGCTAGTCTGCCAGTCTTCTTTCTATTTCGTCCTTGCTCCGTCCGTCATGGGTCACTTTTCTGCCTAGGTAGCACAGTTCCTTGACTTCATCTAGTTCTAGGTCATCAATTCTGATCTTAAGTTCCATTACTTTCGTTTTTCTTCGATTTACTCTTAGTCCTTAATGTGAGCTCATTAGACTATTCATACTATTCAACAGATCCTTTAATTCTTCTTCACTGCGCTCAGGATAATAATGTTACTAGCGAATCTTATCATTGACATCCTTTCACCTTGAATTTGAATTCCACTCTTGAACCTTTCTTTTATATCAGTCATTGCTTCTTCGATGTATAGAATGAGCAACAGGGGTGCTAGGTTACATCGCTGTCTTCTTCCCTTTTAAGTCCGAGCACTTCATTCTTGGTCTTCCATTCTTTCTGATTTCTCTTAGTTTTTGTACATATTGTATATTACCTTTCTTCCCCTACAGTTTACAACTATTTTCCTCAGAGTTTCAAAAATTATGCATCATTCGTCGAATGCTTTCTCCAGGTCGACAAATCCTATGGACGTGTCTTAATTTTTTTTAGTCTTGCTTCCATTATCAATGGCAACTTCAAAACTGCCTTTCTGATGCCTTTACCTTTCCTAAAGCGAAACCGATCTTCAGCCAACAGATCTTCAGTATTCTTTTTCATTCTTCTGTATAACATTCTTATCAGCAACCTTGATGTATGAGGTGTCAAGATGACTTTGCGATAATTCCCACGCTTGTTGCTTGTTTGTGTACAGACAGTGGCAAATCTGCTGCCTCTGTTACATATCTCACATGAGCACCATGAGAATAAGAGGCATGCAGGTAGTCGTTGTGCTAGCTTGTATACTTACCACCCCATGGGTAACGGAATTACAAGTTCCTTTAGACGCCGATAGTGGCCACATGGTGTCTAACGGATCCAATGGTCCAAGACCACTGAGCCACACCTCCAGCAGGGATCACGAGAACCCTCTACCACCATAATAGACAAGATGTTCATTTTAACTGAAGACATTTCACATATGATCACAAACATATATAATTCAAATTTGTTTGTTGGTAGGGGGACATCCAACAATACCTCACTCGACCCCCACCCCCTCCCCATTCCTCCCCATTCGTGGGTGGGAGGAGTCAACTTTAAAATCTTCAACAAGAAACCCCATTTCTTATTGCGGATTACGATCCTAAGGGAAAATCTACTTTCATTTTGTCTGGAGCGTTTCCCTCGTTACGCCACAGATGGCACTGTAATCGGAGGAATTGAAATGGGGACACAATCGTAAATCATGAAATGATATTCAGTGCCTCTACAACATCTAATGGCACATGGGAGCCCATCTCCATGCTGCGAGTCTATGATAGGTCAGTATTTCATAACTTCTAATTGGAAACACTATTCGCAGTATTCCTCCTTCGTATCGAACACGCGAGTTCTCGACAAGCCGTGTGGCCATGTCTCTTCGCGAACGCTACTCTACTTTTACAATTACAGCAAGCGTTCAAAGGTAGGACCGTCAAATTCAGTACACATAGTGATCCACCTTTCAAATGACCGTACACAGGACAGAAGCCTATCTGTGGGAATACCAGTACAGGCGTTTCTGATGCGGTCGACGTTGCCTTCACGGCCTGTTGGCACTTGCTGGTACACATTATCTTTTAACTATCCCCACAGACAGAAATCCCGCGACGTCAACTCTGGCGACCTTGCGGGCCTGTTAATAGGACCATCTCTGCCAATCCTCCGACCAGTGTAAACACGGTCTAATATCTCCCGTGCTTCAGTTGCGTAATACACTGAACGACTGTCTTGCTGCAACCTCTTACGCTGTCTAACGGCCAGGGAAACATGCTGCAGTAGTATTGGAACTTACCGTTCCAAAAACGCTCGATATTTGCACCCATTCTACATGCCGTCGATAAAATACGGACCAATGAGTTTGTTACCCATGATGCCACACACCAAGCGTCAACCGACCAACGACGATCTTCAACTTGCCGTAACCAGTGGGGATTGTCTACACTCCAGTAATCCATGTTATGCCGGTTAAACCTACCATGATTTCTGATTGTAGACTCATCGGAAAATAGCACCTCTGCAAAGAGCGCGGGTCATTTGCATTTGTTGACGTTCCAGTTCACAAAACACTACTCCGTTATGGAAATCGGCACCATGAAATTCTAGATGCAGTGACACGTGGTGTAGACAATACATACGACGATGCAGTGTTGTGACAATGCTACCTACAGACAGAATGATATCGCTGTGTAACTGTCTGTCGCTTATCCGTGGGTTGTGGTGCACTGTCGCTAGTACAGCTATTTTATTAGCTTCTCTTTTAACACATTTGCTTCGTTTCCTTTTGCCCGTCTGTACGCCGCCACCAGATGTGAAAGTATTCACAACCTTGTAAAAGAACGAAGCCAATGGCCTTCCCGCAGTGGTAACACCGGTTCCCGTCAGATCGCTGAAGTTATGCCTTGGATGGGTGACCATTCGGTTTGCTGAGCGCAGTTGGAAAGCGGGGTGCCCTCAGCCCTTGTGAGGAAAACTGAGGAGCTACTCGATTGAGAAGTAGCGGCTCCATTCTGGTAAACTGACATACGACCGGGAGAGCGGTGTACTGACCACATGCCCCCCCTTATCCGCATCCAGCGACACCTGTGAGCTGAGGATGACACGGCGGCCGGTCGGTACCGTTGGGCATTCCATCGTCTGTTTGGACGAAGTACAAGAACGAACGAGAGCGAGATTTCCCGGGGAAACGCTTTGCATACAAGGCGACACCAATCTCATCATCTCGCCCACATTTTCTGTAAATCGGGATCATGTCAATTTTTCCTCTGTAGTTGCAATATTCATCGTCCACTTGCACGTCTGTTCTCCAAATGATAGGTATATGTGCGGGCAATAAACACTGCTCAAGTACTGTAATGCTTAGAGCCACTATATGCTCTTCATCTGATATGTGAGCTCTAGTTGCAGTTTACTGCCTGTAATGATGTGTCGTAAGAGTTCGCTACACGACCACGGTGGCGCGTCGAGTAATTTCTTGCCCTATATGTCTGAGGAATGGAAAATGGAAATGAGCATTTGGCGACATTGGCCGGGAGGCCCCTTACAGGGCAGATCCGGCCGCTTTGGTGCAGGTCTTATTACATTCGCCGTGGGGTGTAAAGCTAGTTCGCGTCCGTAGTTTAATACTATACGTGCACCCTGGGTAACGCTAAATGAACTAGCACATACTGGCAATCAGATAATCTGAGGATCACCTGACTATAAGACACTTTCAGTAAGAGTTATGTCACCAGACAGACCAAACGGCCCTTCTCAGGTCCCTCTGACCAGAAAACTCGGACCCGTGGTTCGAATTTGTCACATAAACATAGAAGGCATAAGCTATGCTAAGTGCCATTTTCTATCAAAACTATTAAAAAATGACAACATTGACTTGGTTGCTATACAGGAAACTCATTGGGATACAGTGCAACAACTAAATAAAAGGGGCAAAATACCAGGCTATGAACTGCCGGGAGCGACCTATCATAGGTCTTATGGAATAGCCACATATGTCAAACAAGATATTGAAAACGCTTTTCTAATTTCTACATCCACCAACGAAGACATTCATAACGTTGTCACAAAAATCGGAAGCATTACCGTCTCCAATATTTAGAAGCCACCTGCTACACCTTGGCCGGCCCACGTTCTTCAAACTCAGCCACATCCTGCTGCATACGTTGGGGATTTCAGTAGTCATCATGAACAGTGGAAGTATAAAGACAATGATGCAAATGGAGAAGCACTAGCAAAATGGGCAGAAGACGAATACTTATACCATGTATTCGATGCTAAGGATCGATTTACGTTTAGATCAGCTGCCTGGAGACAGGAATATAACCCTGACCTGTGTTTCGTCTCGTCCAACAACAGAGACCAACCTCTCATGGCCTCGCGTAGAATTCTGCCCGACTTTTCGCACAGTCAACACCGTCCAATCATAATAGAGGTAGGAACTCAAATTTTCCTGATTACCTCTATTCCTCGCCCACGATGGTATTTTTAAAAAAGCCAATTGGACTGGTTTCTTCACAGATCTGGAGAAATGTTTGGGATGGATACCACCTATTAGCAAAAATTACCAAAGATTTGTTGGTGCCATGATAACCACGGCCAAGAGGGTACCGCAAAGAATACATCCCTGGATGGCCCCAAACCAGCGAAGAACTGTACCAAAGCTTCCTTGAATCTGGAGATCAGGAAATAGCGGATGAACTACTTCACAGCTTGGATGCTGCCAGAAGACAAAAGTGGACGGAAACTGTAGAAAGCCTCAATTTCCAAACATCTGGCAGGCAAGCATGGTCACTGCTGAGAAAACTAGGTAGCAGCCCACCAGCACAACGACAAAAAACAGCTGTAAGACCAAATGCCATAGCTGCACATCTAGTTAACACGTCTAGGACACCAAAGGATAAAACGCATACAATCCAAGTGAAGCGAGAACTCAAAATCTTAAAACATGAAGCCACAGAAACTGAACACTCTCGCCCTTTCTCTAGCGAAGACATAGAAAAAGCTCTGAAAGATGTCAAACCAACAAAGGCACCAGGTTTCGACAACGTTCACCCTGAATTCATAATAAACTGTGGCAAGTATACAAAAGTATGGCTGGCTCAATTTTTCACAAACATAATGCAAACTGGCAATATCCCAGAAGAACTCAAACGATCTAAAGCCTGGGAAGCCAGCTGACAACCCAAAAAGCTACAGACCAATTGCCCTGCTGTCTGTAATTTACAAATTACTAGAGAGGCTTATATATAACAGAATTAGCCCAGAATTGTTCAGGGCGATCCCAGTTGAACAGACAGGCTTTCGGCCAGGAAGAAGTTGTACTGACCAGGTGTTGTCACTCACTACTTACATTGAGGCTGGATTCCAGAGAAAATTGAAAACATCAGTCGCCTTTATTGACCTCTCAGCAGCTTACGACACTGTGTGGAGAGAAGGCATCATGTACAAAATTCCTCGAGTAATTCCTTGCAAATCTATAGCACGCTTAATAGACAGCATGCTCAATGATAGGGTGTTCCAAATAAATATGGACACTGACTACAGCTCCATCAAAAACTAAACAATGGCTTACCACAAGGATCAGTGCTCGCACCACTGCTGTTTAGCCTATATATTGCAGACCTGCCGGAAACACAATCAAGAAAGTTCGGGTCTGCTGACGATTGGGCCCTCGCTACAAGATGTAGCACAATTGAAGCATCTGAGGATATCCTGACGAAAGACTTGAAGATAATGGGTGAATATTTCCGTAAGTGGACACTTCAACCAAATGCTTCCAAAACAGAGGTTAGTTGCTTCCATCTCAACAACAATCTCGCTGGAAAGGAACTCAACATTCGATTTGAAAACACCGTTCTCAGGCATAATAAAACTCCAAAGTACTTGGGCATGACGCTGGACAGAATACTATCTTTTACAGAACATCTAACAAAGACTGCCGAAAAATTAAAGACAAGAAACAACATTATTCAAAAGCTCTGTGGTACTACCTGGGGAGCAACGGCCTCCACTCTCCGCACCTCTGCATTAGCAATTGTATTCTCGGCTGCCGAATACTGTGCTGCGATTTGTCTAAACAGCCCACATGTAAAAAAGGGGGATGTCCAGTTGCATAACACTCTAAGAATGATTTCTGGAGTAATTAAACCCACTCCAACGCAATGGCTCCCAATATTAAGCCACATCCCGCCGCCACACCTGCGACGTACTGACACCTTTGTACGTGAATACAAAAACATCATGGGAAATCGAAGCCTGCCAATCCACCAAGACATTGAGGCTGCAAACACTAATAGGCTTTGATCTAGGAATCCGCCAACGAGAACAGCAAGGAGTTGTGTACAAGAAGGTTTCAGTATCACAAACGCATGGTCTGAGAAATGGAACGCATGGCAAAATCATAACATGCCTTGCATCACACAAAAACCACCTGGTTTTGACCTACCACGCAAAACGTGGTCCACTCTAAATAGGATTAGAACTCGTTATGGCAGATGTGCTTACTTCCTGTATAAATAGGGTAAAATACCATCCCCTCAGTGTGACTGCGGAGAAAGTCAGACCATAAGCCACATTGTTGAAGAGTGTTCCCGACGACTTCCTGCTCGCAACTCCAGAGTCGATAGATTATATTAATAGACTTGATGTTTGTTTGTAATCCGTAAGCTTTGTTATATTAGTAATGTTGGTTTGCAATTATTAACGTTTGTTGTATTAGTGATTTGTCTGTTTGTTTATTACGAGTCTGTATGGCCATACGATAAATAAAATAAATAAAATACATTCGCCGTCACATTGGGCGACTTGCGCGCCGGGTGGCGATGAAATGATGAAGACAACACAACAGCCAGTGCTTGAGCAGATAAAATCCCCAACCCAACCGCGAATCGAACCCGGGCCCGTAGGACGGCAATCCTTCACGCTGACCACTGAGCTATCAGGGCTGACATGTCTGAGGAATACAACGTTGCAAATGAGGTTTCCAATTAGAAGTTATGAAAATATGAAATACTGGCCTGTCCT
Organism: Schistocerca piceifrons; assembly: GCF_021461385.2. Classification (NCBI taxonomy): domain Eukaryota; kingdom Metazoa; phylum Arthropoda; class Insecta; order Orthoptera; family Acrididae; genus Schistocerca; species Schistocerca piceifrons. The sequence goes on from NC_060142.1 coordinate 295,145,682, forward strand.
ACTATCGCAATGCGGAGGTTGGGTCCCATGTGCCAATGGATACCCAAGGGCCGTTGAGTGGCATGTCGTAAATTATGATTGCGTACCCATTTCCATTTCTTCGATTAGAGCGCTATCTACAGCGAAACAAAGGAAATGCTTCATACAAAATATATGTAGATTTTTCCGTAGATTCATAATCTGTTATAAAACACGGGGGTTCCCATTGACGATTTCAAATTTGACCCCCACCACCGACTCACGGAGTGGAGTGCCGGGTCGAATGTGGTAATGTTGGATCTCCTCCTCCGAGACAAACAAATTGGAATTTTTTTGATCCGATGGGTAGTTTGCAAGATATTTCAATGTCTTCAAGTAAAATGAACACCTTGTAGTAGCTACCCAACCCATTTGCTCTTGGAGCCTTGGCGCTACGACAGCGTTGTTAGTGTTTAGTACGACGACCCTCATTCTAGGTGCTATTGTATGAGCTGAAATCTAATTCTTACCGCATTATTTGTAATGAATCCTTGTACGTGTCGAGAAATACAAATCAAGTAAATCCTCAGTGTGCTGTCTTTCCCTCTTCGCAGAGCATATATGTTCATCTCCAACTTTCTTACTACAACAGCTGCTGCACCACTCTGTAGCCCACCTCTCCTTACTGTTGTGTGTGAAGTCGTACGCAACAGTTAGCTTTCCCACCCATCATTCAAGAAATGAACTGGGCAGAACGCGGCTAACCAGACAGCTCACAACCCTACCTTGCAGCTTCGCTTCTTGCCAGTATTTCTATTTATCGAGGTGAAAATTCGTTTTTTGGACAGTAAGAGACGTAACACATACGACAGATGTGTCGGAATGCGGGCGACTGTGAAAAATGAATGCGCGCGATTGTGAGAGACATCAATATGCACGTTCGCATCAACCCATTCACCCCTGCGCCCCTCATCATACAAACATGTCAGAGAGAGAGAGAGAGAGAGAGAGACGGAGGAAGGGAAAGAGAAGGAGGGAGAAGGAGAAAGAGAGAGAGAGTGAGAGCCGAGAGGGGAGAGGTAGGTAGGTATAGAGAATGTGGGGGAGGCAGGGCTGAATTCCCCCAGGGGCGCAGCTACCTGTGCGCGACGGCGCCCGCCTTCTGGCACCGCCTGATGGCGCAGCGAACCGTGCACGGGGCCGTTTCCGGCGGCGGCGCGCTCATTCAGCCAAGCCAGGCCAGCGCGGCGCCGTAATCCGGCCGCCCTGATCCCTTTTCTGGCCGCCGACCGCGTCAGCAGTATTGGATACGCCGCGCCTAGCGCGTCCGCCTGAAGAGCTACGGGCGAGATCGCGCTGGGGGCTTACTGGGTGGCCTCTACCGAGAGCAAACATTCCGCGTTCCCCGTCTGCTTACGGTCGTCTTTGTGCGGACTCGTGTCGGCAACCGTGAGTACCGTTTCCGGGTAGTTTGACGCTCCTGCTAGGTATCCCGGGCAGTTCCGATCGCTCGGATGAAGCGGCGACAAAGACCTTACACTCCACACGTATCTTGTATGAATAATCAGCATCATCAAATAAACAATATCGTTACAAAATCATACAGTAAGAGAAAATTTAATGTACCAGGTGATCAAAAAGTTAGTATAAATTTGAAAATTGAATAAATCACGGAATAATGCTGATACAGAGGCACAAATTGACACACATGCTTGGAATGACATGGAGTTTTATTAGAACCAAAAAACTACAAAAGTTCAAAAAAATGTTAGACAGATGGCGCTTCATCTGATCAGAATAATAATAATTAGCATAACAAAGTAGGACAAAGCAAAGATGATATTCGTTACAGGAAATGCTCAATAGGTCCACCATTATTCCTCAACAATAGCTGTAGTCGAGGAATAATGTTGTGAACAGCACTGTAAAGCATGTCCAGAGTTACGGTGAGGCACTGGCGTCGGATGTTGTCTTTCAGCATCCCTAGATAGGTCGGTCAATCACGATTCAATTGCGACTTCAGGTAACCCCAAAGCCAATAATCGCACGGACTGAGGTCTGGGGACCTGGGAGGCTAAGCATGACGAAAGTGGCGGCTGAGCACACGATCACCACCAAACGACGACCGCAAGAGATCTTTCACGCATCTAGAAATGTGGGGTGTTTTTTTTTGGTTCTAATAAAACACCAGGTCATTCCAAGAACCAAGAGAACTTATTTAAACAGAAATGACGAATGCATTGTTATAGTTAACAGACGTCACAGTGTTATTGTGTGTGTACATTCTTGCTTGTTAGTTGCACGATTATGGAACGACTATAAGGCTTACATACTGCTAATGAGATTTTAATGCAACATTTTGGTTCACTTGAAAATATATTCTGGATTTAAAGTACTTTCAGTGAGATACCAGATGACAAAGTGGTTAGTTTATGTGACAGCTACACGATTTTATCACGACGCTACTAATGAGTGACAATTTACAATGTTGCTTTTGCAGTGTTTCTGTTTTATATCTGCACAGTTTTCTGCTTTATTCTGGAAAGTAAAACATGTTTTAGTAGTAACTTTTGTGGTATAGCTACAATGAGACTGCCTTTTCCTTAGCACAACAATACGTTACAGCACAGTACTTTCTTCATCATGGCAATAAGCGTAATAACTAAGATATCTACACTCCTGGAAATTGAAATAAGAACACCGTTAATTCATTGTCCCAGGAAGGGGAAACTTTATTGACACATTCCTGGGGTCAGATACATCACATGATCACACTGACAGAACCACAGGCACATAGACACAGGCAACAGAGCATGCACAATGTCGGCACTAGTACAGTGTATATCCACCTTTCGCAGCAATGCAGGCTGCTATTCTCCCATGGAGACGATCGTAGAGATGCTGGATGTAGTCCTGTGGAACGGCTTGCCATGCCATTTCCACCTGGCGCCTCAGTTGGACCAGCGTTCGTGCTGGACGTGCAGACCGCGTGAGACGACGCTTCATCCAGTCCCAAACATGCTCAATGGGGGACAGATCCGGAGATCGTGCTGGCCAGGGTAGTTGACTTACACCTTCTAGAGCACGTTGGGTGGCACGGGATACATGCGGACGTGCATTGTCCTGTTGGAACAGCAAGTTCCCTTGCCGGTCTAGGAATGGTAGAACGATGGGTTCGATGACGGTTTGGATGTACTGTGCACTATTCAGTGTCCCCTCGACGATCACCAGTGGTGTATGGCCAGTGTAGGAGATCGCTCCTCACACCATGACGCCGGGTGTTGGCCCTGTGTGCCTCGGTCGTATGCAGTCCTGATTGTGGCGCTCACCAGCACGGCGCCAAACACGCATATGACCATCATTGGCACCAAGGCAGAAGCGACTCTCATCGCTGAAGACGACACGTCTCCATTCGTCCCTCCATTCACGCCTGTCGCGACACCACTGGAGGCGGGCTGCACGATGTTGGGGCGTGAGCGGAAGACGGCCTAACGGTGTGCGGGACCGTAGCCCAGCTTCATGGAGACGGTTGCAAATGGTCCTCGCCGATACCCCAGGAGCAACAGTGTCCCTAATTTGCTGGGAAGTGGCGGTGCGGTCCCCTACGGCACTGCGTAGGATCCAACGGTGTTGGCGTGCATCCGTGCGTCGCTGCGGTCCGGTCCCAGGTCGACGGGCACGTGCACCTTCCGCCGACCACTGTCGACAACATCGATGTACTGTGGAGACCTCACGCCCCACGTGTTGAGCAATTCGGCGGTACGTCCACCCGGCCTCCCGCATGCCCACTATACGCTCTCGCTCAAAGTCCGTCAACTGCACATACGGTTCACGTCCACGCTGTCGCGGCATGCTACCAGTGTTAAATTCTGCGATGGAGCTCCGTATGCCACGGCAAACTGGCTGACACTGACGGCGGCGGTGCACAAATGCTGCGCAGCTAGCGCCATTCGACGGCCAACACCGCGGTTCCTGGTGTGTCCGCTGTGCCGTGCGTGTGATCATTGCTTGTACAGCCATCTCGCAGTGTCCGACGCAAGTATGGTGGGTCTGACACATCGGTGTCAATGTGTTCTTTTTTCCATTTCCAGGAGTGTATACATAAAGCATTTCACTTTTGTTTACCATGAGGTAAGTACATTGACTTCTGCAGAACTTAGCTTTCGGAGGACGATAAGTACGACACTTCCACAGAATTATCTTACAGCAAGATGCACGTTTAGCGCTACAGGACACGCATTTGAGTGATTAATTTTGTACTTAAAACATTTATTTTTAAAGATATTTGAAGTACAATGATACAAAGGTTTTCAGTGATACATTTCATTTCATTGCTGTAATCTGTAACACCTGAGGGTATAATTACATTAATCCTCAGGGGGGTACACACTTACTTTGTGTATCATGTGTTTGGCAAGCACAAGGAGCGCCAGCTAATATGGTATTTGCTTATACAACTTTACACATCGGTACCATATTTCTCTAACACTGAATTACACAGCTATCTGATCATTTAACTGAGAGATAAACATTTTTTTTACTACATCAGTGACAGATGTTTACGTAATTACACAGTTGGATAACTTCACACTTACGAAATTGTATTTTGTCTGTACTTTGAGAAATGCTCATATTTTTCGGAACCATTGTAATACTACGTGAGCTTTGAATGATGTATTTGGTACGAGATCATGATTTTTAAAGTACGTTTGAGGTAGATGACACTATTGAAATGAGTAGAGAATATTTTTTAGGGTTTGAAATTATTGCAGAAAGCTACGACGTTTTTGAGATTTGACTGAGGTGTTATGATGTTATTATTATGATGACGATGTGCATTATGTTGTTGAGGAATGTTTATTATGCTACGTATTTCTCATGATGAAATATTGAAGAAGTGTCGATGAATATGTATATGTATAATAAGGTAAGGAATAATGAGTAGTGGTTAGGGACTCTGCTTTTTGGAAAGGGTGTTGGAAACCAAGAATCGTATTTTAGAATTATGAAATGTATGTAAATACGTGAATGTATTACAATGCCGACAAAAATTTTTTGGACACTGTTATATCAATAGGATTTTGTTTCTACAGATTTGTAACGCAAATTCTCGACCTGTGAAATATTTTTAAATGAGACTGTCACTGTAGCGGAAACTGGTGTCGTAAATATTTCGGTAAGAAAGTTAAGTGACCACCTGCATCTAATGCATCGTGGGCACCCAGCTGGGCGACAGCCGCCTTGAAAAAAGCCATTAGCGTGTGCCTTCCAGAGGCACAGGTGAAAGAAAAAAAGGAGGCCATTATCCTCGCTATTGACATTCCTTTGTAGAAAGCATTGGAAAAACGACACGGTCGAACTTGATAACATATGATTACACTGTGGAGCTCTTAATTTATGATATTTACTAAATTGCCTAATGAAATGATGAGAAACATTTTACATCCATTGTCTTTCTAGTTGAGAGATTCCTCATTTTGTTTAATATCTAGTTTCTAGCTGCACTGCAGCATTGGTTAAAATAAAATTTAATATATGTACTAATATAGTTATTTTATGCCTACAGTTCCAGTCAATAAGAAATTTATGATCTACTTCCAAGAAAACGAGGGCACATAAATAGACATTTCCCTTCACAGGAATTGCGTAAATAATTTCTTTACGTTTTGGTAACTTATCTGCTAGTGTAAGTTCTCGTGATGCATCACTCTAGTGTTAAGATGTGACATAGGTATTAGACATGGCCATTTTTAATGTACTATTTTTTCTGCTTGAGCTTTGTCATGTTTAGGTATAAGTTATTTCATTTTCTGCTGCTGTTTGCCGGGCATAGTGTTACTGAATTTGACTTTGTATTACGCTGTTAAGCCAGTTTACTACGCATTTACTTTTCTTGTTTGCTGCACAGTGCACTATATTAGTTGTAATATTGCAATTGCTTTGCCAGTTTGAACTTTTTGTCATTGATGTTTGTGTTAATTGTGTTGTGCTGCTGCATTGCCTCGTTCCTTAGTTTAGTATCTGAGCTCGGTAGATTTAAATTAGCTTAACAGAGGTAGACTATATGAGAGAACGAGTTGCGATGAATTGGAAGAAATGCATTGAGAAGTTATACGAAAAAAGTACAGAAAACAGGTATAGATAGGACTTTTTGGGAATAATGATGAATGAAGGGAGATCTCCAAGAAGTAAAGAAAGTTTTGTTTGCAAAATACTGCAGTAAAACAAACCCTGTCCTTTCCTTGTGTTATCCCACTATGTGTTTGTGTACCCTTGTGTATTTGTCTTTTTCCTGTCTTTATGTGTTTAGCTAATAAGATTTATGTTGTAGAATTTTTCTCATAATATGTTATTTACTTTGTAAAGATGTTGAGACATTATTTATTCTGTTTTGTTTTAATGCTCATGTGTGAAGTTGATGTTTCAATAATTATTCTGATCTTTTATGTATTTACTTATGTCATAATTCCTGTAACACTGATGTATATGTTTTTTTCTACTCTTTTGTAAAGCTCCTATTACTACAAATGTTATCTGTATTGTTATCTTCTTTCATGATGTATTTTGTACCTTTGTAATTGTATTCTTATGTTATAAAATTGTAATTGACACCAGGTCATCAAATTAAGTAACTTGTAAGTTCCATTTCCCTTCACACATTTCTGTTGGTCATAGTATATGGACAATATGTGAAAAGTAGGGACTGTTAGTGTTTACACGTGTGTTAATGATTCAGCAAGGGACTGGATAACAGCATTGCTGGTTCTAAGGACAATTCCAAAAACTTTGTGAGTGCACAAGTGGTGGTTATGGACTTGCTATATTCTCCGCAAGAATCTTCGATGGTGAGTGTGCACCTGCACAGTCACAACAGATGGCTGCTGGCCATCTCTACAAGGACTACATTGGGGCTGCATCTTTGATGACTCACCAATACCATTATTTCTACAAGGACTACAGTGGGTCTGCACCTCTGGTGGCCCGCCAATACCATACTCTCTACCTGGACTACAGTGGGTCTACTCTGTGATGACCAGCTACCAATATTCTTCAAAACTTCGACTGACTCTGCGGTGGGTTTCCTCTGTTGTAGCCCATTACCTGTCTGCATGTCGAGCGTCAGCACTGTCTTTCCGTTGGAAGGACAACACTACTTCTTCAAGACTGCATGGAAATCCACTACTTCCGTGTACATTTTCTTTTACTGCTCAGACTGTGAGAAAATTTTAGCTTTTGACCAACATTGTATCAATAAGTGTGTGCATTTGATATCTTTGTTACTGTAATTATGAAAAATTTTATCAAATCATTATTGGCCACTGCCCAAAACAATTTGTAAAATTTTTTGTGGGGAGCATGGGGGCTATGTAAGTAGGCTGTTTAGGTTTTCTTATTGGTAACGCCACGTAGCGCTCTGTGTGAGTATCACTGGCTGTGCTGTGTGCAGTCTGTGGCTAGTTTGCATTGTTGTCTGCCATTGTAGTGTTGGGCAGCGGCAGCTGGATGTGAACAGCGTGTAGCGTTGCACAGTTGGAGGTGAGCCGCCAGCAGTGGTGGATGTGGAGAGAGAAATGGCGGAGTTTTGATATTTGTAAGAATGGATGTTATGAACTCCTATATATATTATGACTTTTGATGATATTAAGGTAAATACATTGTTTGTTCTCTATTAATATCTTTCATTTGCTAACTATCCCTATCAGTAGTTAGTGCCTTCCGTAGTTTGAATCTTTTATTTAGCTGGCAGTAGTGGTGCTCGCTGTATTGCAGTAGTTCGAGTAATGAAGATTTTTGTGAGGTAAGTGATTTCTGAAAGGTATAGTTTAATGTTAGTCAGGGCCATTCTTTCGTAGGGATTTTTTGAAAGTCAGATTGCGTTGCGCTAAAAATATTGTGTGTCAGTTTAAGGACAGTCATGTACAATTGTTCAAAGTATAAAACTTAAGTTAATTATTTCATTACCTTCTTGTTAGAAACAATACAGTCATTTACCATAACTTTTTGTGCTTATTGTTGTTATTATTATTGTCGCGTTATTCAAAAGGAAGACTGACTTGATGCATCTCTCCATTCTGCTGTATCCTGTGCAAGCCTCTTCATCTCCGAATGGCTACTGCAACCCATATTCATATAAATCTGCTTACTGCACTCGTCTGCTGGTCTCCCTCTGCAGCTGTTACCCTTCCACACTTCCCTCCAACATTAAACCGACAACTCCTTGATATCTCAGAACGTGTTCTATCAACATACACCTTCTTTTACTCAAGTTATGTCACAAATTTCTTTTCTTTCCAATTCTCGGTTCTAGGCGCTTCAGTCCGGAACCGCGCTGCTGCTACGGTCGCAGGTTCGAATCCTGCCTCGGACATGATTGTGTGTGATGTCCTTAGGTTGGTTAGGTTTAAGTAGTTCTAAGTTCTAGGGGACTGATGACCTCAGATGTTAAGTCCCATAGTGCTCAGAGCCATTTGAACCATTTTTTTGACAATTCTACTGGGTGCTGCTCATTAGTTTTGCAATCTGCTCATTTAATCTAGGGCATTCTTCTGTGGCACCACATCTCAAAACCTTATCATGCACGTTTTACTTCCATACAAGATTACACTCCAAATTCCTCCCCAAAAGACTTCCTAACACTTCAACTTATTTTCGACACTGAAAAATTTCTCTGCTCCAGATGCGCTTGTCTTCCCACTGCCATTCTTCATTTTATATCCTCTCTGCTTCGGCCATCACTTCCCATATACCAGAACTCATCTACTACTTTTAGTGCCTGATTGTACTAATCTAATTCTCTCAGCATCGTGTGATTTAATTCGACTGCATTCATTTTCCTAATTACGTCCAGTTTTTTTACTGTGTTTTAAATTTTTAACGTCATTTGGCGAATTGCAACTGCCGAGAGCCCACCAGCGCCCAAGTAGGGCGAAGGGGATGAAACAACAATAAAAAAAAGATAATGATCATCAGTATTTGATACGTCAGGAATAAATGTCTGCTTCTCGCAGACAACGTTCTATTAAGCTTTGAAATCCGAGACTACTCTGACTCATTTGTATTTGAATACAGGGTGTTTCAGAAAGATTCATTCGACTTCACTAGACTACATTTCAGCAAGAATGAAGATAGAAATTTGGGATGTATTTTAACTTATACATGAAAACCAAAAGTCTACTTTGGCGCCAGTTGTTAGTTGCCTATTCACATAGTCACTGGGGGGAGTTTCCCTGGTACAGCATGATCACTCTAATTCATTACCCAATGTGCGACATCGAATGGAGGTGTAGCGGAGTGACAGATGACTAGAAAGCCTCGCTTGATTTTGTGTATTATACGGGGGCTGTCCAGAAAGTAAGTTCCGATTGCTCACGAAATGGAAACCACAGTGAAAATCGGAAATGTTTTATTCGTAACAGTTAGCTACACCTTCCAGCTACTTCTCTACGTAGTCGCCGTTCTGACTTAGACATTTGTCGTAGCATCGTACCAACATTCCAATACTCTCATCGTAGTAGGCAGCCGCCAGTGCATTCTGCCAATTCTCTACGCTGGCCTACAGCACGTTCTCAGTGCCAAAATGTTGCCTTCATAATCAGCGGTTCATGTGAGCAGAGCTGAAACTCCGAGGGAGACAAATACTGGCTGTATTGTGGGTAATCAAACATTTCCAATTGAAAACGATTCACTGCCCCTACAGAATGCTGCTGAGAAATGTCTTGAAGAAGAAAAAGCACGACAGTTATATAATGTTGGCTGCATAGCTTCAGCCGAAATTTGTCACCAGGCTCTCGTACTTGGCGGGAGACACTAATTTCTAGACATTTTTACGTACTCACTGTGAGCTCAGAAATGAGAAGAGCGACGTGATGCTGTCTAGGGTCATATTAGGGGCATTGCCCAACACATCTGTGCGAAGTTTCTTCGGATTTTCATAGTCGTTTCCATTTCTCTTTCTGGACACCCCTCATAGTTCACAATATTTAATATAAGCAAATAATAATTTTACACAATAATATCCTACTCCAGGCCTCACCAGAAATTCTGGTAATTAAAGAAACACAAATTAGTTTTCACAAAATGATTTCTTCAAATTATAACTGCCGTGTATCAGTATCTCCAAAAGCTTCTCGTAAGTAGCTGTTGGCTGTTTCAGAACTACTGGCGACTGTGTTGTAGTCTTGATCGGCAAAGCAACTGTTTCTGGCGTCTTGTATCCTAACAGGAAGAGGGGTGTGAAATACAACTTTCTTTATTCATATAGCACACTCTTCCCCACGACACTACCCTCGTGTGCATGCACTGCATATACTGAACACACCTCCGCTTCACCCTTCCTGTGTCCATCTCTCCATCCTTCTCTCTGTCCGCCTCATCCTCCCACCTCTATGTGGCTATTTCCTCCTCTCCTATCCCTTCATCTTCTCCTCCCCCTCTTTGTCCATTTCCTCCACCATTCTCTCTGCTCATATCTTCCTCCCCCCTTCTTCCCTGCTCTCTCTCCAATCTCCATCTTCACTCCTCCTCTTCGTTTTCTATTTGCCCATCACGCCTCTACACCTTCCACCTGCCTCAAGCATCACACCCTCTTCCCCTCTATAGAAACACAAATCAGTTTTCATAAAATGATTTTTTCAAATTGTAACTGTCGTGTATTAGTATCTCCACTCCTCCATCCATCTCAATCAGTCCCGAGCCATGCTCATGAGATTTTGTAGCCCCTGTAGTACAGTTCAATTAGGTAGGCCAATACCGCCCCCATCTGTCATGCAGCCTATAAAACGATTTTTTGCCCCTGACATCCAGGTTACCCTGCGAAGCTTGTTGGTCCCACACAATATGCCTGTTGTGCATGGCAGTATATACGCCACGTACTGGAAAACACACGTCTTTGCCTGTATCTCTGCTCGTATTGGGGTTACGAGGCTATGAACCCCACAGTGCTGGTATTCTTGAGGCCTGCTGTTGCTGAACCACATTCGCTTGCAATCGATAGGGTTCTGGGAGGAGATTCCAGAGGTACACATATACATGAACTGTTTAGAATACAAGATAAAAGTTGATCACTTCCTGATCACAAGATTATGGCATTACAGCGCATTTCACTATGTAAGTATATAATAATACAAAGAAATAGTATGAAATGGGTCAACTGCATGAAGTAAGTATTGGAAAAGCGGAAAGAAGACATAGTCTTGCTGAAAGGATTCTGGGAAATTGAAGTGCATCTTTAAATTTCTCATGTTTCCATAAAGCATTCCAAACACTACGCTACTGCAGATTGTTAACGAAGGTACAAGCATACAGAATAGGTTCCCAGATACGTGAGTGGCTCAAGGACTTCTTAAGTAATAGGCCTCAGCATGTGGACCTTGATGGCTAGTTTTCATTGCAGACACAGGCATGGCCAAGAATGAGCCCGGGAAGTGTGATGGGACTGCTCTTATTTTGTTTGCACATAATGATCTGACGACAGCTTTGAGTAGCAGTCTGCTGCTGTTTGTTGATGATGCCGTGGTGTACAGGAAGCCATCTTTGTAGAGTGATTGTAGGAGGATACAAGGTGACTTAGACGAAATTAATAGTCGGTATGATGAGTGTCAGCTTGATCTAAGTGCAGAAAATGTAAGTTATTGCAGATGAGTTGGTTAAACAGCCCCATGATGTTCAAATACAGCATTAGTAGAGTGTTGCTTGACACAATCACGCCAATTAATTTTCTAGGCATAACGTTACAGAGAAGTATGAAATGGTACGAGTGTGCAAGGACGCTAGTAGGGAAGGCGAATGGTCGATTTCTTTTTAATGGGATTATTTTAGGAAAGTATAGCTCATACATAAAGGTAGCAGCGTATGGAACACTAATTTAACCCATTGTTGAGTACTGCTCGAGTGTTTGGGATCCTCCAAGATGGGGTTAAAGGCAGACATCGAATCATTTCAAAGCCGTGCTGCTAGATTTGTTCCCGGTTGCTTCGATAAGCAACCAAGAATTACAGAAATGCTTCGAGAACTCAAACGGGAATCTTTGGAAGGAAGCCACATCCTATATGAGGAACACTACTTAGAGAAAATTAAAGAGAAGGGGCATTTGAAGCTGATTGAAGGACAATTCCGCTGCCATCAACATAAATTGTGCCTAAGGATCACGAAGCTAAGATACGAGAAATCAGGGTTCATTTGGTGGCGTGCAGATGGTCGTTCTTCCCTCACTACATCTACGAGTCGAACAGGAAAGGGAATTACTAGTAGTGGTACAATGTATCCTCCGCGATGCACCGTACAGTGGCTTACAAAGAATGTATGCAGATGAAGACAGATGTAGTTTAAATTAAATTTCGTAGACGATACCAGTGGTATAAACTCCATTGTGTTTTTCTAGGGTTGTGAGTCTTTGTCAAGTAGGCACGACAGCAGGTGTCTAACGAAATTGTGGAAGTGCTGTTGTGACCATAAAAGAACTGTGTATTCTGTAGGAAAGTGTTATGAAAAAGCTCGACGGATCTAAATAGGAATCTTTGGAGGAAATATGACGTAGTTCGTATATAACACTACTGTACGGATTTAAATACCTTTTGTTCATGAAGACTGTATTGCCGTTCTGTTGAAACCATTGTATACGAGCATTTCACAAGTTTCACTCTCACCACCTGTCATCGACACATGCGCTGCATGAGAACGATATCAATCGTAAAGTTACTTTCTGAGAATGGATCTGAATAATGTCATTCAGGACACTTCAGAGTGTTATCGTCAATGATGAAACCACATTGACAGATTATGGTACAGTGAACCGTCACAATATGCATTCCTGGGCCACAGTAATTTCTAGGTGGTGACATCACGTTCATTGTGAACGTGCATCTTTGGAGATGAAATCATCGGTTTACCATTTTTTTCGACCACGTTTCTTTCAACAACTGACTTACACTTTTCACTGTGTAGTAAATGTGTGTGCTTTGAAATGAATGTGGTCGAAAAAACGTGGAAAATCGCCCATCTGGAAGATGCAGACTGAATGAATACGTCTCCAGGAAGTCACACATGTGCCAACAACATCGGAAATCGGCACCGAAGATGCGTCACAAATAAAATAAGCGAAGCGCATATGGCAAAAAAGCAAACTACATCTCATTTAGCTGTAAAGACGGAACATATCTCAATGCATTTTGAAGCAACTAAAGAACGACGGGAAACTGAAAATTGACGATCCTAGCTAACACTGAAAGATAATTGATTTTACATCGTTTGTACACTATTGGTTTAAATTCGTCTGCTACATAATACAAAATAAATATACATGTCTACTTAATTTATTGCTCTAGAAGGAACTACATAAAGTGTACTCATAACTCCGAAAAAAGGACCGAGCGACTCTTATCATGAAAACCCGAAAATTTAATTTTTACTGAGTTTTAGTAAATTATGTATCACTTTTACATCTACATCTACTTCTAGTGGATTCTCTACAAATCACACTTAAGTGCGTCGCAGACGGTTCATCGCACTACGTTAATAATAATTCTCTCTTATTCTACTCTCAAACAGCATAAGGAAAAAACGAACACCTATATCTTTGTATAGTATATGTACAGAGTTGTCATTCTTACACTGAGTGCTTTCCCAGTGTCGAATATGTTGCGACTCATAGTCAGTTCTGGCTTTTAATACCACATCTACATCTACGTTTACAAGGATACTCTGCAAATCACACTTAAGTGTCTGGTAGAACGTTCATCGAACCACCTTCACACTAATTCTCTATTATTCCAATCTCGAAGAACGTGTGGGAAAAAACGAAAATCTTTATCTGTCAGTGCGAACTCTGATTTCCCGTAGTTTATTATGGCGATCGTTCTTCCCTATGGAAGTCGGCATCAAAAAAATATTTTCGCATGTGGAGGAGAAATTTCGTGAGATGATTCCGCCGCAACTCGAAGTCTGGTATCATGTATATGACACTCTCTCCCCTATTTCTCGAAAATACACAACATCCTACCCTTCTCCGAAGTTTCTCGATGTTCTCCGTGAACCCTGCCTGGTAAGTCTCCCACATCTCGTAGCAGTACTCCAAAAGACGATCACCCAGCGTAGTGTAGGCAGTCTGTTTAATAGATGTGTTGCACCTTCTAAGTGTTCCGCCATAAAACGCATTCTTCGGTTCGCCTTCCCGATAATATTTTCCATATTTTCTTTCCAATTTAGTTTGTTCTTAATTGTAATTAACAGGTATTTAGTTGAATTTACGGCCTTTAGATTTGATTGATTTATCGCGTACCTGAAGTTCAACCGATTCTTTCTAGCACTCATATGGATGACCTCACACTTGTCATTATTTAGGGTCAAGTTCCAGTTTTCGAACCATACAGATATCTAAATCGTTTTTAATTGGTTTTGATCTTCTGATGACATGGGTAGACGATAAACGAGAGCGTCATCTGCAAACAACGTAAGACAGCTGCTCAGATTGTGTCCTAAATCGTTTACATTGATAAAGAACAACAGAGAGCTTGTAACACTACCTTGGGGGACTCCAGAAATCACTTCTGTTTTATTCGATGACTTTGCGTCAGTTACTATGAACTGCGACCTCTCTGACAGGAAATAACGAATCGATTCACATAACTCAGACGATATTCCATAAGCACGCAATCTGATTACAAGCCGCTTGTAACCTGCGGTGTCAAAAACCGTCTGGGAATTTAGAAACATGGAATCAGCTTGAAATTCTTTGTCGAGAGCACTCTACATTTCCTCTGAGTCAAGAGCTAGTTGTGTTTCACAAGAATGATTTTTTCTAAACCAGTGTTGATTGTGTGTCAATAGATAGTTCTCTTCGAGGTAATTCACGACGTTTGAACACAATACATGGACCAAAATCCTGCTGCACATCGACGTTAACAATGTAGGCTATCATTTAGTGGATTACTCCTACTGCCTTTCTTGGATATTGGTGTGACTTGTGCAACATTCCAGTCTTTGGATCTTACGTCGAGCGAGCGGTTGTATACTACTGTTAAGTATGGAGCTATTGTGTCAGCATACTCTGAAAGGAACCTAATTGGTTAACTTCTTTTCAGTAAACGATTTAAGTTGCTTCACTACTCAGAGGATACCTACATCTAAGCTATTCATGAAGGCAACTGTTTTTGATTCTAATTTCGGAATATTTGCTTCCTCTTCTTCGATGAAGGAATTTCGGAAGGCTGTGTGTAGTAACTCTGCATTAGCAACGCTGTCATCGATAGTATTTCCATAGCTATTGCGGAGAAAAGGCATTGTCTTCCTGCTAGCATCCTTCACATAATACTAAAATTTCTTTAGATTTTGTTCCAGGTCCCGAGACAAACGTTTGTTGCGGCAGCTATAATAAGCAGCTCACCTTAAAGTCCACACTAAATTTCGAGCTACCGTAAAAGATGGCCAATCTTGGGGGTTTTGCCTTAGCTTGAATTTGGCATGCTTTTTTCATTGTTTCTGCAACAATGTCCTCACATGCTTTGTTACCCTGGGGGATCAGCTCCGTCGTTTATTAATTTATTTGGTATAAATCTCTCAATTTCTGTCGGTGCTATTTACTTGAATTCAAGCTGTATCAAGTATACACTTACACTGTTAATTTGGAAGGAGTGGAAATTATCTCTCAGGAAAGCATGAAGTGAATTTTATCTTATATTTTTAGTACATGTATTTTTCGTCTATTTTTGGTAGATTTTGGAGCTATGGTATTGTCCTGTGTTCACTAATCCCCGTATCCCTTTTGATGCTCGTTATTAGCTCAAGAATTATTTGTTTCTAAGACGTCAAGTGTGTTTTCGGAACCATTTACTATTCGAGTGAGCTGATGAACCTACTGCCCGAAATAATTTTCAGAGAATGCATTTAACACAATTTTTTGCATACCTCCGGATTTAAACATGTATTTTCGCCAACATATCAAGGGTAAATTGAAATCGTCACCAACCATAATTGTATGAGTCGCATACATGTTTGAAATTACCCTCAAGTTTTCTTGGAGTCCTTCAGCAATTCTGTCATATGAGTTGGGAGCTCGATAAAAGGATCCAGTTAATTTTTTTTTATTCCGGTTGCCAAGAATGACCTCTCCCCATACTGACTCACAGGAACTATCTACTTAAATTTCACTACAAGGTAAATTACTTCTAACGGCAATAAACAAGTCACCGCCAAATGTATTTAGCTTATCCTTTCCGAACTCAGTTAGGTTCTTCGCAAAAATTTCGGCTGTACCTATCTCTGGGTTGAGCCAGTTTCCAGTGCCTATGACGATTTGAGTATCAGTGCTTTCTATTGGTGCTTGGAGCTCTTGTAATTTTCTAACGCAGCTACGACAAATTACAACTGTTATACTGATGTTTCCTAAATCTACGTTCATTCTGCGTTTGGCCTACATCCTTTGAGATGAAGCTCTTTCTATGTTTCCCCGAGGCCCTTTTATGTAAAAAACCGCCCAGTCCCACTAACCATGCAGCTGCCTCCTGCGTGTAGTGGACTCCTGACCTATTTAGCGAAATCTGAAATCCCACCGCAAAATGTTGAAAGTCGACGAATCAGCAGTCTACACGGTAGCAAGACACCCTGAGCACCTGATTCAGACCGTCCACTTGGCTCTGTACCAGAAGTCCACAACTGGTTCTGTCGACTGTTTTGCAAATAGTGAATTCCGCTTTCAACTCGCAAGCAAGACTGACAGCCCTTATCACTACTGACAACTGCCCAAAACCAGAGAGTATCTCTTCCGATACAAAGCAACACGCATCATTGGTACTGCCGTGAGCCACCACCTGCAGCTGGCAGCACCCTGTGCGCTTCGTGGCATCAGGAAGGACCCATTCCACACGTGGAATGACTCCACCTGGTATTCACATGGAGTACACACTGGCTTTCTTCCTTGCTTGGCAACCACGTACGTAAGTGGCTCCATAACGTGCGCCTAACATTGGAACTTCGAGATTCCCTTCATCCAACCCTCTGTGACTGCCCAGATCTTGTAGACTGAGAGGTTCCCTCTAAAACAGGACATTGTCATCCACAGACAGCACCCGGAAACTGTTTGTCAGACTACCTGGGGAGGCCTTATGTTTGGCCCCCCGGGAAGTCTTTCGCAACCTGCCACATGCAGTGGCGACCTCCCTCTCGACTACAGAGCAGATCGCTAGACTCATAGGTAGTGATGGACGTCCGTTGGGCCCCATGGCTGGTCAACAAAAATGCTGCCCGTTAACTATAGTCTCAAGCTTGTAACCGAAGCCAACACAGTCTGGAGTATCAGCAACTCATGTCACATCCATACACAGCAATCGCAGCCCCTTAACTGAAACAATGTCTTTGAGAGTGACGTAAATCCTGTCTACTTCTTTGCCTCAAATGCAGTCTTTGTCCTTCTTCTTAGCAATTGGCGGGAGGGAAGTTGTGTAATAGAATGAAGTCACGTTTGTGATATTCTAGAAAGCAGACACGTTTACATTAAACTGCAGTTCATAGGAAATAGTCGCTGTTAAATTTGGTCGTTCTGACATTTGAAGAATTGAAAATACATAATTAATAATCGGAGACAGTTTATTTTATTCTACAGTGATTCATCGAACATTCTCAATCAAGATCTGTACTATAGTGATACTCCGTGCGGCGGCGCGGTTCCTTCCGTCCCTTTATGACGAACCTGCACCTACCTGTGAACACTGTCTCAGCATATCATCAGTAGGGAAGCCGAGCGAAACCTACTGTACTTCGACTTGAACCAGGCTGCAATTAAAGTCACTAATCTATGTTTCGGGAGAAAGTTTTCACATGAAGTGAAAGGTTGGAAATTTTATCCTTAATTAATATATTCTGAAACTTAGGTGCACAAGTATCACTGCCAAGCCTGTGCTAGTCATAACGCAGTCACTCACAATCCCTTTCACTCACGTTAGCAAGTTTATGGTGTTGCATTTGCCGAAAACGTAATTTCTGCAAAAATACGGATTGTTTTTGATTGAGATTGCTCGACAAATATTAAGTCTGTCGGTACCTAATGCAGTCACAGTTTTTAGCCATCGACCTGCTCAATACGCCAAGCGGAATTTATGTCTTTTCTCGTAACAAAATTCACTTAAAAATTCCGAAATTTCTACACACCCATCGGAATAATTATGCCGTCACTTTACAACACTTTCGATGTATGAAACACTGCTGCATGCGGCAACTTATCATTTCCATCCGAACAACTGCTACACACGTCCGAACTGTTTCATGGCTAGGCTGCGACTCCTCTCTAGAATACTCTAAATCTTCTCTACCAGCAGAGAAAGGCGCGCGAAGAATGTTACTTTACCATTGGTCAGTTTACTCAACAGCCAATAGCAAGACAAGATTTTCCCGCGTCAGTCCGCCCTTTTCATCAATAACTAATCACAAAATAGTAAACCTAACGACTGAACTTTTTACCAACGTAATTATCTAATATGTTGAAGTTTTGTTTATGCATAAAATTATTTACTATTGTTCTTTATACCTGAATTAACTTTCCATAAACTTACTTTACAAATCTATTCTACAAAAATCCTCTTTGTCCACATCCATACTTCTTCGAAATGTTCCCACACTAAATCCCACTACATAACTCGTAAAACAATTATCTTCATATTAACTCTAAACCACACTCACACATCATTCATACTGATAAAACACATTTATAACATTTTACATGCACAAACAGACATAATAACACTTTATGAAAATACTGGAACAGTTTACGAAAAATATTCTATTACTTTAGTGCACTCTAGTGGGCACAATCGAAACTAAATCACAGTCCCCTGTCCAACACTGTCCTCTATCGGCTGATGCGTAAACTACGTGCGCATCCAGTCTCGCGTCACCATCTGTCACTATCCAGCTCTGAGACACATCTCCCACTTAACCGCCACCAAGGCCGGATAGGTTTACGGCGCTACGCCTCATCCTGACAAGAAGAGAACGAGACGAATTTGAAGTGAATCAGGTAAGTAAAAAGTTACGTAAAAGGTTATATGAAGACAAGTTGTTCTCTAAATTTATTACCAGAAATCTCGAAAAGTCCTTGAGCGATTTGCTTCAGATATTTACACGATACTCTAATAAACATTTTGACGGACATAAGTCATCTTCTTCTTTAAACAATAGCATACAGTTCTTCGGTTAAAGGCATCTGCGAGAAAGAAAATGCTGTGCTGTGAAAATGTGTTGTTTCGTTTTATTTCTCGCAGACAGTTATAATTATGTACACACACACACACACACACACACACACACACACACACACACACACATTTGCTTTTAACAGAAAAAACGGAAGTTGTAATTATGGCTAACAGTCTCGTGATTACAATACTAATACAGGATCAGAATCATCCGAAACTTTGTAATCTTACCCATTCGAAGATTAAAACTTTGTGAAATTTTGTCACTGAAGCTATTACGTGCACATACACATCAGCAGGATAGTTGTATCTCGTAACCGTTCATTTTAATAATCTTCCATATCAAGGCAATAATAAATAGTAAGGCTCACAGCCAGAGAGAGAGTTGGACAAACGAGGAGGGCAGAAAGGGGGGGGGGTGAATGGACATAGAGAGGCTAAAAAGGAGATGAATAGAGGGGGGAGGAGGTGTGGAGAGGTGGAGGTAGGAAGAAATGGACAGAGAGGAAGAGGGAAAAGGAAGAGGGAAGGAGAGTTCGAAAGAGAGAGGGGAGAGAAGAGATTAGAAGGTATGTCCAATTCCCATAATATTTAGCAGTTGCAGAGCATTTCCAGCTGCCGGCCGGTCTGGCCGAGCGGTTCTAGGCGCATCAGTCTGGAACCGCGCGATCGCTATGGTCGCAGGTTCGAATCCTGCCTCGGGCATGGATGTATGTGATGTCCATAGGTTAGTTAGGTTTAAGTAGTTCTAGGCAACTGATGAAATGGTTCAAATGGCTCTGAGCACTATGCGACTTAACTTCTGAGTTCATCAGTCGCCTAGAACTTAGCACTAATGAAACCTAACTAACCTAAGGACATCACACACATCAATGCCCGAGGCAGGATTCGAGCCTGCGACCGTAGCGGTCGCTCGGTTCCAGACTGTAGCGCCTAGAACCACACGACGACTCTGGCCGGCGGGACCGATGACCTCAGATGTTAAGTCCCATAGTGCTCAGAGCCATTTGAACCATTTCCAGCTTCGACAGTATTTTAGTAAAGCAGACAAGCCATTCAGTGGCATTTTCTTCACAATAATTGAAAAATGTCCCTTCAGAGGACAAGTCATTGCGTAGACGTTTCGGAAGAGCAGTGTTATAAGATACAGATATTAGCAGTGCAGAAGATGACTCCATCTAGTAGGCGTGCCCAGCGCTGGCGTTTTGCGCAGTGTGGCGGCGCTCCCTGACAAACGCACAGCCGGTGGCGACCCCGGCCCTGACACGGCGATTCGCTGGTCGGACACGGCCCGCGGGTAAAAACCGCTGGCAGCGGCCGCAGAGATAAGTGAGCCCTCCAGGGCGCGGCTGCTGGCCCGGCGAGTTATGGCGCGCGGCGGTCGAGTGCGGCCATTTGTGGCTGCCGAGGAGAGGCGGCAAGTAATGGCGCGCACACTCAGCCTTTCGGTCACGTGACGCTGTGGTCATTAACCAGAAGGCGTCACCACTCTTATATCACTGCACGCCGTCAGGTACGCGAGTGAAAGTGAGTTAGCCACACAGGTTGCTTTTAGAAATGCGTCATGAAGGCGGCATGCGACAAATATTACAATGTCATGCATTGGACCACATTTTTAAATACATAAATTATTAAGCATTTTAGGGTAACCACACGAATAGGCTGGAATGAAGCTGTCTACGTTCTGTACATATTAAAACTGACACGTCCCAAACGTGAACGTTGCTTGGGATTCGGAAACAGGATTCGGGGAGAAAGGGAAATAATCGGTTGGCCTGACGTTGTTGAAATTCCCTTATTACAAATGGTAAGAATTGGAATTAGTACAGACTGGCGAACACTGAGAGTTTTACAACTTTTGACTTTATTCAGAGAATACTGTGAACATGGTATACATATGCCACAGATGAGTTACATCCACAAAACACCAAGTATTTATACAAAAACGGCGACTCTCTAGCACCGTTACGTCTATTAAGGTGTCATTGTATGTCCTATGCCACCAATGTTAAATTATCGAATTTTGCGACCCATTATCTTGGAAACTTTTTAAGACACCATAGTTATTGAATGAAGCATTCTAGATACACTGTACTAGAATTATTACTGAAATTCTATTGTGGGGCGTGTTATCTTTTTTTTCAAACGCTCAATTTTTTGACAGAATTTTGTAAATAAATGAACGTAAAAGCAAAACAACTCAGGATATTTTAATTATTCTAGTTCCATACGTGTTGAATATCACATTTGGCATGCTGTGAAAATTTAATGTCTCTACTATCAATACTTTTTGAGAAAACGGGTTGTTTATGGCAAAAATGTAGTTCAGAAACATTGAGGTTTGAAACATTTTTTATTACAAATTCTTATATAGACTTACATTTCTGCGTCTTTTATGCAGTAAAATTGCCCTGGCCCATAGTCTGTGTCTTCGACAGCGTCACAACAGCCCAGTGCTTGCTTCCTTCATTTCTTTCTTGCTTCTTTTGTCGTTTGCTGAGCAGCTAACTCTGCTTCACGTACACGAAGCTCATCCAGTTCCCGCAGCCCTTTAGCTGTGTTCTGTCCAAATCTTACCCCTAACTTCTCCAGAACATTAAGTCTTTCATAGTTCCCACCGTTAAAAGTTATTACAGCATCACACACTGCTAACAAATATATTTTTAGGCACATGGCACCACATAATATTACTGAAGGACTCATTCATATTCTGGATCTAGCCATGTAAACACTTTTTTAGTAGCTCTGGCTTCGCCAAATCTCTGTAAATAGGTTTGATTGCCATAATATCATTACTTTTACCACTGTCATAATATCATTACTTTTACCACTGTCACCCGTTTCTAAAATTACTTCAGAAACATTATCGTGGTTTCCTTAAATGCTAGCACACGTGTTTTCAAGTAATTCAGAAGAAACTGCAGGTCTCACATATCCGTTACCCGCAAATTTGCGTTTCTTGAAGTTACTTTTACGCTTGGTCATTTTTTACGTATAAAAGGCAATAGAAGCTAACTTACTACAAAAATAGCCGATAATCACACTACCTTCAACGAAAACTAGTATCAGAAACAAAGGACTGATTTGTTTATTCGTAATGCCAACCTATGAGACGTAGCAGTAGGCACAAAATAAAGCAATTCACAGCCTTCTATAATATGTAGTTCCCAAGATATACTGTGGCAGTATATGCATAGCCGCGAAATTTGACAGTCACACGTCAACATTCAAAATATTGTTTGAAGGTCTCTCAACTGTCTGATTTGAATGCATTAATACCGAAATGTTTAGGAAAGGCCGACGTACATTATGGAGTAGAAACAGAAAATGTCAAATTTCAACGAATTTCAGGTACAGTTGCCTTCGGCTTCTGAGACGAATTCCAGTTTCACATACAGTGTGTCAATATATGTAGGTGGGTACTCCAAGGAAAACAGACTTTGCTGGATAGCATGCTTAAACGTCATGCTGGGTCAACACCTGGGTGCTGCTGCTACTGATTAAGGGTTTGAAGAGACTAAACATTTAAAATAATGTCTTTTATTCATCTCCTCCCACACGAAATATGGCTGCGCTGAGTGGCCGCGAGATTTGAGGCGTCATGTCACGAACTGCGGAGCCCCTCCTGCTGGTGGTTCGAGTCCTCCCTTGGGCACGGGTGTGTGTGTTGTTCTTAGCATAAGTTAGTTTAAGTAGTGTGCAAGTCTAGGGACCGATGACCTAAGCAGTTTGGTCCCCTAGGTTGGTTCAAATGGCTCTGAGCACTATGGGACTTAAGAGCTGTGGTCAGCAGTCCCCTAGAACTTAGAACTACGTAAACCTAACTAACCTAAGGACATCACACACATCCATGCCCGAGGCAGGATTCGAACCTGCGACCGTAGCAGTCGCGCGGTTCCGGACTGCGCGCCTAGAACCGCGAGACCACCGCGGCCGGCGGTCCCCTAGGAATTCATACACACACACACACATACACACACACACACACACACACACACACACACGCGCGCGCGCGCGCGCGCGCGCGAAATATGTGTACCCATCTGTCTGAATTTACATTTAATGTTAGGCGAAAATGTCAGAAAGTGTTCTGAATGGTTGTGTAACATGTGTATGAGGTGATTAGGAGGCTGCCCTTTGCTTAGTGGAATGAGGGAGAACCGCCTAAGCACCATATCCAGACTGACGGTTCATCAGCCCTTGTCGTTAATCCAGGGGGTTGATTCGATCTCAATAAGAATTGCCTCTCCAAATCCTGGAACCCATGTGCTAACACGCGCAGCTGTTTGGATGCATCCAGCATGGGTTGCCACTGCATGCACACGCATAAAACATATCTGGTAATTTGGACCTTTCTGGTGCATTAAGGTGTACTGTACAGTACATTATGGATACTTTGTCCTATCTTTGAGGACTACTTGACTTTATCTTTCAAAAACACAAAACCAAATGTCAACCTTATTGCCCTTCCTACCTCGATATGGCAGATATTCTTTTGTTGTTCTGCCCAGCCCTCCATATTTCTGAATATTAAAAAAGTGATCATAAAATGCCGACAGTCTTGGACATCAGGATTCATCATTTACTATTGGCTCTAGCATGGAGCTGAAGCAGAATTCAGAGCTGTTATCCAAGATCTGCCGAATCGATGCCCAGCAGCCTGAGAGTCATTGTTGCTGTTAGGGCTGCAGCTGAGCGCAAGTATTCCCTATATCTTTCCTCTTTTATCGCTTCATCACATAGGTGCCCTTTCACCCCCCCCCCCCCCCCTTACTTCCCTCTTGTGAAGGTTTTCATTGTACTCATTCCACCTATTTGCTCTGTACTCTGTATTTGACAGTGAAATTCTCATCCGCCCTGAATACTGAAACCCTTGATTTTAATTGCACTGAAAGCTATTTTGACTTACAAGAATGCTGAATCAGTCCTATCTAATCACTATTTATTACTCCACGTGTATCCTGCAGTCATTTCGCCTCGTCTTTCGTGTGGTTCCCATTTATTTCATTCCTAAGTGACACAATTGAATATTCCTGTCTATCTGTGATCATGTTTGTGCTTCCTTATTTTTTCGACCTGTCGAAGTATTTCTTGTGGTGCCCAAAGTTTCTTCACAGCTAGCTTCCTTGTACACACATTTGTCTGTCGAGCTTCTACGATTGTCCCGTGTTAGAAATGTCCAGTTCTCTTTAACTGAGGTGAATAATGTGGAGTTCAGTATCGCTGTACCTGAAGCCCTAAAGTATTTCATCATTCCTCAGTAGGTAGTTCGGTACACCACTCTTTCCCAGCTGATTCTTCCATACGATTCTCTTAAATTTCCTTCTCCTATTCGTAAGTGCTACCTTGTGTTGCTAATCCATATCTTCCCCCCGGTTATGCCTTTCGATTCAAAATCTGATTTCGGAACCTCTGCCTGACCACTAGTTAGTTAGTATAGCTGGAATCTTCCCGTACCTCCTGGACTTTTCCAAGTAAATCTCGCTATTACTAGCTAAAATGTTTCGCTGTACTTAGTTAGCTTTTCTCTTCTCCCATTCCTATTACCAAGTCCATATCTTCTCGTAAGTCTTCTGTACCTTCGCCTGCTATGGCGTTCCAATACCCATGATTATTAGATTTTTGTCTCCCTTTAAACACTGAGCTACCCATTCCATATCGTCATATGCTCTCACTACCAACTCATCTTCCATTTACGGCGTCACCATACGTATCTGAACTACTTTTGTTGGCGTTGGTTTTCTGTTATTTCTGATTAGATCACCCTTATACTGGTTGTTCGCAGTATCTCGCTCTCTGACATATCTTATTAATCGTAAGAAAAACTACTATAGTCATACCATTTTGTGTTACTGTTGATATTACCCTATATTTATCTGATCCCAAATCCTTATATTTTTTTCTATTTCACTTCTGTGCCCCCATAAATCTAGGTTGAGCCTTTGCGTTTTCAGTTTACCCACTATGCGTTCCTCCTGACATTCCATGAACCGTCTCGTAAAATGTTTCCAATTCGTTAGTTATTCACTCTTCTTGTCGAGGTTACCTGTCCTTCAGATCCGAATGGAGGACTGACCCGGTTTCTTTGGCCAGCGGCGAGATTGACATATTTTTCTGTTATAAGGCACAGTTTAAGTAGGTAAACATTCTGAGTCTTTAATACAGTAGTTTCCATTCCCCTCTGAATCCACATGCTGTTGACCAGTGCTGACTTTCCACCTTTTAGGGGCAGTTCCACTGAGCCTGTTTCTGCTTCCACTAGCTCTGACAAGCCCATTGGCAGAACCATGGAGTAGAAATATCTTTGGAATGAGAACTGAGATGTGCAGAACTGATTTTGTGTTGACAGCATACATTACCGTCTAGACCATGGGATCTCGGTACGGCACAGCTTTATCCTAAAAGCGCCCTATAAATTTTGAATGTCATTATATTGCTGAATAGAGAGATTTCCTTTTTAGGTATTGTGGGATCCGTATAGACACCACATTAATTTGCACCTGGTGCCTGGAATAAAGTGGGCTATTAGCTCTGAAGAGGACTGTGACCGGGCACCGCGTAACGTCACCGCCACTTCAGAGTGTGTGTACAGTGTCCGTCGTCTCACGTCACGTCGATTTGCTTAGCCCGCTACCGAAAGACGAAAGTGAGGTTATGTATCACCAACTGTGATACAAAAAGTCACAGCATAGTATCTGAATTGAGGAAGTAACAACAAGGTTTCTTAATGGCCAAAGCAAACTTCATAACGTATGTTCCTGACCATTTTTGTTTGTTAAAGCGCTGAGAAGTGAAAAACATTTTAGAACATCGACATTTATTTCCTGGGGAAATTATATATATACATCACTAGAAACAATAGCTGTGAAGGAATAATTGGAACCTGTTTACCTTTTTCATTATGTTTTCTTTCTTAAGTAACGAATAACATCATAAACAACTGTACTATTCTCCTTCATTAAAGCTGACCTTTTCACTTAAAATGTTATTTAAAGGAAAATTGTTCGTTATGTTGTTATTTATAAACATTTTGGTCGTCAGCTGTGTTCTGTTATTGTAAAACATAAATAATTTTTCATTTTGAGATACCTGACCTCTATTGTATAAGAACACCGAGTAGAAAAAAATATACGAGTCGCCATGGGACATATGCAATTTGCCACGAAATTAAACCATAATAATAAAATAAAGAAGAAGCAAAAGCACAAAATCTACTATTATAATCTGAATTTACACGGCTAAAATAGCTCAATTTAAGTTGTTAGTAGACGACGATAATGTCAAAACTTTCTGCTCGAGAAACCTCGATATGCCCACGATTTTACGTAACAGTCCGTTGAAGGCCTGCTTGAATGCCACCGTTTGAAATGCATGGAGAAATATTTCGAAGAGATGTAACGTGACGGACAATATGAATTATTCTTAAATAAACAACGTCGTTCCGAGAACACGTGATAACTCCAGCTTAATGTTCAACAAATATTAGATACAAGACATTAAAATGCATGTATCTCCACTGGTTATTATGCTCTAGTATGTGCAACATACGGACAAGCTGCCCAAAGGCTACTAACATGTAAAATTGAAACAACAGTAGTACTTCACTGATTGACCACAAACCTGTTCCACATAAATCACGTCAGGTTCTTAAACAGTCTACCACGTCCCTAAAACACGATTGTATGATAATGACAGTTAAATCCTTAATTTTTTAAAGAAATGAAGAAACTAACTGCTCGGTTTGCCCAAAGACTTTCATCATACTCCCACAAGGGGCCTACAGTAGCAGAAAAACTGAGTGAAATATTTCCTAATCCGACGACACCCCCGCCGTAGCACATTCCCAAAAGAATAACAACAAACTACTGAACTTGAGACTGGAACAGGAGATCTGAAAAATCGCATGTGACCTGCCAACACTTAGGCACTGCGCATGACGGGAAAGCCGCCGATGCAGAAGCAAAACGCGCCCCTGCCCTGGGCACAGCAGAGAAGCAACGCGTCAACCGCTGCCGATACAAGGCTGTCAACATGTACCAAACAACAAACAGCAAAACAAGTTTGATAAAAGTTAACATACACGACAATACTTAAACTGGCAATTGAAAATTCAACTACTAAAACTTCAGTAATGGAGCAGCCCGCTCATAGAATTCAAGTTAACCTTCCCAGAAATAACAAGAAGCAATGTGCAAGGTGATTTAAAACAATAATTACATAATAATTCAAAGATAATTAAAAATATTAAGGTATACTTTTATTGGGGCTCCTTATGGACTAGTAGACACAGTAACAGAATACGCACCAAAAGGCAGATGGCCTGTTAGACCGTTCCCAATAACACGAATGGCTCCTCAACAGTGAATATGAGACAGGCCAAATTCACTAACCACCCGAGCAAGGATCATGACGTGCGCAACAAACAGAAATTACAATGAGTAGTGTCATACTCAATAATAAGAGACCATGATTACAGATACAAGTGTAACATTGCATAACACTAGCTTGGTGCATACAGAAACCTCCAGATTGAGAAACACAGCCCCAAAGGGTCACTGATTGGTATAAAGAAAATGGATTCCTGTCGAGCCCACACCAGACAGAATTAACAAAGTATAATACTTACTAAATAGTCTTCATAGATAATTTCAAACAAATACCAAGGTGGCCAATAGCTTCAGGACTCGAGGTAAGCACCGGATAATTCTGCCCTGCTGCTCGTCGCTGTTGACATCTTGGTGAATTTAGCACACTACGATCGACTGATGCACATCGTAACCAGGTTGCACACGATGAGAGCCACTCCTTGTCCACTAAACTCGCCGATATCAATGTTTAACGGTTTTAACTCACTGCAATCACCGGGACGCTGAGTACTCCAGGTATATCTGTGCAACGGCGTGTCCGACACACCACTCACTGACACGCAGAGGAAACACATAACCCAGCAAAGATGATAAGACGAAGGCCAGAGTTCCTGGAGCACGTACAGGTGGCGCCAGTAGCATCACGCACACTCCATCAAGGAGGCCGCCACGGCTCACTAACCAGGCTCTTCCTTGACCATGGTGACCACAGTATCTCTAAATTTACTCAACAGTATTTTGCAATAACGACATTACCTTACTTCTAAGGACTCCCATGTAAGAAAGCTACACTTTCATATGGGCGATACTACCCTCTTACGATCTTAGCAGTGTCTTTATCTGCTATTGCGCTTACCTGCAAGGCTTGAAGACGATGACGAATCCCCTAGAAGTGGTCACACTATCATCTTGTATATGATACCCTATATAGTTATAATGAATTTCCCAGGAAACTTTTGAGCAACATTATATCTTCTATTTGCATTTCCTAGCTTTGATGTCATGTGTTTGTACCATTTCACAGCGTTTCACACTAGTAACTTTTAATACATAAATAATATGACATGCTCAAGATATTCACCACCACACATTTTTTATGATACATTATCTTGTACTTACCTGTTGTATATAGAAGTCAGAGCGTATATGAGTGTGTTTGAATGTCTGGGATCTCCCCCTGAACCAAATTTCGCACAGAAACAACAGGTCTCACGGGTATCACCTCTGTGGGGCTCATAGCCTCATAGCTCCAATAAGAGTGGAGATATAGGCGAAAACACGTTTAGCATATAGGCTGCTATCTGCGACAGGCACTTTACGTGGAAACAGCATCAGCCTGCCAAAATCAACCTGATTTGCGTGCAGCCTACATGTCAGTATAAATTCGGTGAAACAAAGTCTATATCGTGATGGATATTTTATTAAAATGACCGGTTTCGGCCTAGGATTAGACAACACGATCGCTGAAACTGTTTGGTATCAAAAAGCGATTTTCCAGGCCCTGACATGTAGGCTGCCCTTTATGTGAGGCATTTTGTGGATATAGTGTCGGCCTGCTTCATTGAAGTGTATTGCAGAGCCTACATGCACCAGTGAGCGTGGCTGGGGACAAGTTAAGATGGATAGAAGAGGAGACGGACAGAGCGAGGGGAGCAGGAAATGAAGAGGGGAGGAGGGGGAAATGCATGTGACAAGTGGAAGGTATACAGGAGTAGTGAACAGGTGCAGCTGCAGAGAGAAAGGAGGAGGAGGACATACTAAGATATAGTCAGAGGAGGTTGAAGGAAATGGATGAAGAGAGAGGGAGGAGATGAAAAGTCATACAGTGGTGGGAGGAGATAGATAGAGATGGGAGGATGAGGTAGACAGACAGAGAGAGGAAGAGGTGGAAACAGAGAGGGGATGGGGAGATGTGTTAAACTTATGTTTTGAACGCAGCTGTGGGTGAAGCCGTGGGTAAAAGGTTAGTCTGCAATTAAAGAGATCTGTCTTTCAGTAAACTAAGTGGAAATTTGATCCATCTTACTGAAATTTCTTATCACTGTCCAACGATGATACTTCTTTTAGGCAACAATATTATCAGTGAACAATTTGATTATGTTGCTGTTCCTATGTAATAAATCGTCTGTGATTTTAAGAACAATGGAAGTCCTGTTAAGGTCCCTTATGGCACACCTAGTGATACTTCCATTTCTAGTTAACACCAGTCATCAGGTATAAAGTACCAGGCTGGTTGTATTAGCGATAAGCTTATTGAGCCCATCAAATTGTGAAATTTCGCAATATCATATCTGGCTAAAACTATCATTCGGTGGTATGGTACAGTGTTGTATACCTTTCAGATATCTAGCAAGATAGAATCTACCAGGTCGCATGCGTCCACTGTAAACAAGACACTAAGTACGAAAAAATATGTTTCTGTTTAATTTCTGTGAGGATCCACAGCTTCTAAATACTTCTTCAAAGAAATGAGCTCACAGCTTTTCAATCAACAATTCAGTAATCAAGCGCAACTAAAAGAAAACTGCGTATTTTCCGTTTCAAGGCAGAAGATTTTTCTCATATTGTGCAACTTGGTATAGATGTTGTCATGAAATAATATAAATTACAAATTTTAGGTGAAAATATTATTACCTTTAGTCTTCCTAAATAAATTAGAAAACAAAATACTCTGTTTTATTATTTCGATAGTAGCAAGAAAAATTTATAAGTCGAAAGGGGAGAAAGATAGTTCATTATGTTAGCAATAGGAACTTAAAAGCGTTTAAATAAATTTCGATAGTTATGTTTATATCTAATAAGATAGTATTAACTGAATAACAAATCATTTGTTATCATATTGAAGGAATACTACGTAAGATGCTTGTAAAATTTAAAATGGAATTATTATTTGAAGTACCTCTTTCGTGGCAAGCAGTATTATGATACATCTAGGCACCAGGTGCGCAAATGTACGATCAGTCAGTGAGACACACAGTGAATCATTCTGAAGTCTGGTTTGGTGGTGTTAGAAGAATTCATGATTATAAGTCAATGAAACTGTTTACTTTATTTAATTTGGAACGAAGCCAAAGTATTTACACTAATCAAGAGAAAACCATTGTAGAAATAAGACACTGCAGAATGAAATTCAACAACAAAATATTCCCAGATAATCAATTAAAGGAAGAATAAATTTTATTTTTACTTCTCATTTGTACAAAATATTATGATGATTGGAGTAAAAATCTTCCAGATAGTTATGAGATGAAAAGTAGTCTATTACATAGCGTAACGTGATGTGAGAAGGTACGCAAAGCATCTTGAGACTCTACTCTATGAGGAACCTGGTCTAAACGCTGTCTCTAATGATCTCATCACCACTGTGTCATCAGCATCTGCTATTCCAGTTTTCTGCTGTCCCATCGATGGACTAGTGGTTCAATGCAGCCGGAGACTTCGCATCCATTTCCATTCTGCCAGACAAATATTGAATAATCTTGTAATAGATGACCATATTTACCATTGCAGGCAGAAATGTAATGCCTCCAAATTAAATAGGGATGTTTTGTGAAAACTGTTACTAGCAAAACCAAAGCGATAGTGTTGTTCGTTTATGAATTCGTTGAATGTGCCGTCACCAATAGTCGAAGTTCACGTTATTATACCATAAAAGCTTCAGTATTTGTATTTATAGCAAGTAATTGTTCGGATGTTTTCAGTCCTGAAGTGCTCTGTAAATATTTCGCCGCCTCTCTCAATTCGTTATTTTGTTTTGTCATAAAATGGAAACAGGAAAAGGAAATTATTCTTTCAAATTCATTTCTAAATTTATATTGACAGCAATGCACGAAAAAAGGCCCGGTTTTGAATGTGCTCCGTGTATCGACACACGGCTGTGTTTAATAATATTTAATGTTGCGGTACGATTGCAGGAACACATGCTCATGCTAATGACGGCAGACGGCGTGGCTCATCTTCCCCAAAATAAAGAGGACTAGGAAGGCCTGAAGACTGCAAATTACAACATACAAAGCACAGAACGTGGATTTATAAATACAAAAATGTAAAACGAAGCGGAAGGTACCATGAAGCACACAATTCAGGAACACATGTCTTTAATTTCGAGCATGTACCAATAATGGTCTCTCACTCCAGATAAGATTCTAATAGCAGTTTGTAAAACTGAAAACTGCAACAAAGTTTTACCGTTAAATAAATAATAAGAATACCTTTCCTCATCTTTCGCACAACTGAAATGTCTTCATAGGAGTAATTTTAATGTAGTCAGTTACATTTCTTTAAAAAGTGATATTTATACCCGTTTCTATACACCTATACACTATGACGAAAAGACTATGTGTATCGTTAGAACGTTACTTTCTTTATACACTCCTGGAAATGGAAAAAAGAACACATTGACACCGGTGTGTCAGACCCACCATACTTGCTCCGGACACTGCGAGAGGGCTGTACAAGCAATGATCACACGCACGGCACAGCGGACACACCAGGAACCGCGGTGTTGGCCGTCGAATGGCGCTAGCTGCGCAGCATTTGTGCACCGCCGCCGTCAGTGTCAGCCAGTTTGCCGTGGCATACGGAGCTCCATCGCAGTCTTTAACACTGGTAGCATGCCGCGACAGCGTGGACGTGAACCGTATGTGCAGTTGACGGACTTTGAGCGAGGGCGTATAGTGGGCATGCGGGAGGCCGGGTGGACGTACCGCCGAATTGCTCAACACGTGGGGCGTGAGGTCTCCACAGTACATCGATGTTGTCGCCAGTGGTCGGCGGAAGGTGCACGTGCCCGTCGACCTGGGACCGGACCGCAGCGACGCACGGATGCACGCCAAGACCGTAGGATCCTACGCAGTGCCGTAGGGGACCGCACCGCCACTTCCCAGCAAATTAGGGACACTGTTGCTCCTGGGCTATCGGCGAGGACCATTCGCAACCGTCTCCATGAAGCTGGGCTACGGTACCGCACACCGTTAGGCCGTCTTCCGCTCACGCCCCAACATCGTGCAGCCCGCCTCCAGTGGTGTCGCGACAGGCGTGAATGGAGGGACGAATGGAGACGTGTCGTCTTCAGCGATGAGAGTCGCTTCTGCCTTGGTGCCAATGATGGTCGTATGCGTGTTTGGCGCCGTGCAGGTGAGCGCCACAATCAGGACTGCATACGACCGAGGCACACAGGGCCAACACCCGGCATCATGGTGTGGGGAGCGATCTCCTACACTGGCCGTACACCACTGGTGATCGTCGAGGGGACACTGAATAGTGCACGGTACATCCAAACCGTCATCGAACCCATCGTTCTACCATTCCTAGACCGGCAAGGGAACTTGCTGTTCCAACAGGACAATGCACGTCCGCATGTATCCCGTGCCACCCAACGTGCTCTAGAAGGTGTAAGTCAACTACCCTGGCCAGCAAGATCTCCGGATCTGTCCCCCATTCTACATCTACATCTACATTGATACTCCGCAAGCCACCCAACGGTGTGTGGCGGAGGGCACTTTACGTGCCACTGTCATTACCTCCCTTTCCTGTTCCAGTCGCGTATGGTTCGCGGGAAGAACGACTGTCTGAAAGCCTCCGTGCGCGCTCTAATCTCTCTAATTTTACATTCGTGATCTCCTCGGGAGGTATAAGTAGGGGGAAGCAATATATTCGATACCTCATCCAGAAACGCACCCTCTCGAAACCTGGCGAGCAAGCTACACCGCGATGCAGAGCGCCTCTCTTGCAGAGTCTGCCACTTGAGTTTATTAAACATCTCCGTAACGCTATCACGGTTACCAAATAACCCAGTGACGAAACGCGCCGCTCTTCTTTGGATCTTCTCTACCTCCTCCGTCAACCCGACCTGGTACGGATCCCACACTGATGAGCAATACTCAAGTATAGGTCGAACGAGTGTTTTGTAAGCCACCTCCTTTGTTGATGGACTACATTTTCTAAGCACTCTCCCAATGAATCTCAACCTGGTACCCGCCTTACCAACAACTAGTTTTATATGATCATTCCACTTCAAATCGTTCCGTACGCATACTCCCAGATATTTTACAGAAGTAACTGCTACCAGTGTTTGTTCCGCTATCATATAATCATACAATAAAGGATCCTTCTTTCTATGTATTCGCAATACATTACATTTGTCTATGTTAAGGGTCAGTTGCCACTCCCTGCACCAAGTGCCTATCCGCTGCAGATCTTCCTGTATTTCGCTACAATTTTCTAATGCAGCAACTTCTCTGTATACTACAGCATCATCCGCGAAAAGCCGCATGGAACTTCCGACACTATCTACTAAGTCATTTATGTATATTGTGAAAAGCAATGGTCCCATAACACTCCCCTGTGGCACGCCAGAGGTTACTTTAACGTCTGTAGACGTCTCTCCATTGATAACAACATGCTGTGTTCTGTTTGCTAAAAACTCTTCAATCCAGCCACACAGCTGGTCTGATATTCCGTAGGCTCTTACTTTGTTTATCAGGCGACAGTGCGGAACTGTATCGAACGCCTTCCGGAAGTCAAGAAAAATAGCATCTACCTGGGAGCCTGTATCTAATATTTTCTGGGTCTCATGAACAAATAAGGCGAGTTGGGTCTCACACGATCGCTGTTTCCGGAATCCATGTTGATTCCTACATAGTAGATTCTGGGTTTCCAGAAATGACATGATACGCGAGCAAAAAACATGTTCTAAAATTCTACAAGAGATCGACGTAAGAGATATAGGTCTATAGTTTTGCGCATCTGCTCGACGACCCTTCTTAAAGACTGGGACTATCTGTGCTCTTTTCCAATCATTTGGAACCCTCCGTTCCTCTAGAGACTTGCGGTACACGGCTGTTAGAAGGGGGGCAAGTTCTTTCGCGTACTCTGTGTAGAATCGAATTGGTATCCCGTCAGGTCCAGTGGACTTTCCTCTATTGAGTGATTCCAGTTGCTTTTCTATTCCTTGGACACTTATTTCGATGTCAGCCATTTTTTCGATTGTGCGGGGATTTAGAGAAGGAACTGCAGTGCGGTCTTCCTCTGTGAAACAGCTTTGGAAAAAGGTGTTTAGTATTTCAGCTTTACGCGTGTCATCCTCTGTTTCAATGCCATCATCATCCCGTAGTGTCTGGATATGCTGTTTCGAGCCACTTACTGATTTAACGTAAGACCAGAACTTCCTAGGATTTTCTGTCAAGTCGGTACATAGAATTTTACTGTCGAATTCAATGAACGCTTCACGCATAGCCCTCCTTACGCTAACTTTGACATCGTTTAGCTTCTGTTTGTCTGAGAGGTTTTGGCTGCGTTTAAACTTGGAGTGGAGCTCTCTTTGCTTTCGCAGTAGTTTCCTAACTTTGTTGTTGTACCACGGTGGGTTTTTCCCGTCCCTCACAGTTTTACTCGGCACGTACCTGTCTAAAACGCATTTTACGATTGCCTTGAACTTTTTCCATAAACACTCAACATTGTCAGTGTCGGAACAGAAATTTTCGTTTTGATCTGTTAGGTAGTCTGAAATCTGCCTTCTATTACTCTTGCTAAACAGATAAACCTTCCTCCCTTTTTTTATATTCCTATTAACTTCCATATTCAGGGATGCTGCAACGGCCTTATGATCACTGATTCCCTGTTCTGTACATACAGATTCGAAAAGTTCGGGTCTGTTTGTTATCAGTAGGTCCAATATGTTATCTCCACGAGTCGGTTCTCTGTTTAATTGCTCGAGGTAATTTTCGGATAGTGCACTCAGTATAATGTCACTCGATGCTCTGTCCCTACCACCCGTCCTAAACATCTGAGTGTCCCAGTCTATATCTGGTAAATTGAAATCTCCACCTAAGACTATAACATGCTGAGAAAATTTATGTGAAATGTATTCCAAATTTTCTCTCAGTTGTTCTGCCACTAATGCTGCTGAGTCGGGAGGTCGGTAAAAGGAGCCAATTATTAACCTAGTTCGGTTGTTTAGTGTAACCTCCACCCATAATAATTCACAGGAACTATCCACTTCTACTTCACTACAGGATAAACTACTACTAACAGCGATGAACACTCCACCACCGGTTGCATGCAATCTATCCTTTCTAAACACCGTCTGTACCTTTGTAAAAATTTCGGCAGAATTTATCTCTGGCTTAAGCCAGCTTTCTGTACCTATAACGATTTCAGCTTCGGTGCTTTCTATCAGCGCTTGAAGTTCCGGTACTTTACCAACGCAGCTTCGACAGTTGACAATTACAATACCGATTGCTGCTTGGTCCCCGCATGTCCTGACTTTGCCCCGCACCCGTTGAGGCTGTTGCCCTTTCTGTACTTGCCCAAGGCCATCTAACCTAAAAAACCGCCCAGCCCACGCCACACAACCCCTGCTACCCGTGTAGCCGCTTGTTGCGTGTAGTGGACTCCTGAGCATGTTTGGGAGTGGATGAAGCGTCGTCTCACGCGGTCTGCACGTCCAGCACGAACGCTGGTCCAACTGAGGCGCCAGGTGGAAATGGCATGGCAAGCCGTTCCACAGGACTACATCCAGCATCTGTACGATCGTGTCCATGGGAGAATAGCAGCCTGCATTGCTGCGAAAGGTGGATATACACTGTACTAGTGCCGACATTGTGCATGCTCTGTTGCCTGTGTCTATGTGCCTGTGGTTCTGTCAGTGTGATCATGTGATGTATCTGACCCCAGGAATGTGTCAATAAAGTTTCCCCTTCCTGGGACAATGAATTCACGGTGTTCTTATTTCAATTTCCAGGAGTGTATTTTGTGACCAGTGACAACTGCGATGTAAAACATGACGTACTCGATAGTACAAATGATAAATCGTGGTACATATTTAGTCTTTCAAATGAAAGAGAAATATCGACGTCAGTTGCATCAGGACATTGAAATAATTCAATAGTGACAAGGGAAATTTGTGCCGAACCGGGAATTCCTGTTTTACGCGGTCACCAGAACTGTTTAGGCTATCCGAGATCGTTTAACGTCCAGCCTGTTACTTACAATAACGAGTACAAAAAAGTTTTTCTATTCTTTTTAGGCCCATTTCCTATAGAATTCGTCGTCTTCTACTTGAAAAATATGGAATCAATGTTAATTTTTCAACTAACACTAACATACTAAGAAATCTTGCTCACAATCTCAAGTCCACAGCTGCTTCTACACACAGTTCAGGAGTTTATAAAATCACTTGTGATACGTGTCCCGTTTATTACGTAGGATAAACAGGAAAATCTCTCATTGTCAGGTACAAGGCACATTTATTGGGGGAACAGAGGCACTAAAGTACATAATTCCACATTTGCTGATCATCTGTTAAATTCCGGTCACGAACCGAAAAGTTTTGATGAAATTTCCATTTTGCAGAGGGAAACGAAAGGTCATAGGCTAGACGTACTCGAAGAGCTGGAGATTTTCAAGCATATGTTTAAGAACGATGGCCTCATGCTCAATGAAGATTTACAGTCACGTAGCAAAATTTTTTTCATTTTATTTACTACTTGCGGAATTTGGATTCCTTTATCTTTTACTGCGGTTCCCTACTAGTGTTCCGAAACACCTTTTTCTGCGAGTCTCATAGATGTATACCACAAAACTTCATGCAGATATTTTTTGGATTGTGCAGCTGATTGTATAAAAATTCTTTAATATCCTGTGTTATACGTAATGGTAATTTCTGTATAGCCTAATAGATATCTCTGTCATGCTTCATTTTATCAATTTTTTTGTATTTTCAAAAGCACTTTAAGCTCTCTTCCTTTGTATTTTGTTTTCAGAATTAGCTGTTGCTTAATTCAATTATTTGTGTTATGATGTCTCAAATGGGCACATGTCACTGTCCGCGGCCAATAGGCGGCGTAACTGGTATTGTTTGTCATTTCAGAGTATGCTGATACAATAACTCCATATTTAGCAATTATATTCAACCACTTGCTCACAGAAAGAGCCGTACCTAAAGACTGGAAAATTGCTGAAGTCACACCAATAACAAATAAGGGAAGAAGGAGTAATCCACTGAATTACAGGCTCACATCACTAACGTCGATTCTCATTAGGGTTTTGGAACATATACTGTGTTCGAGCATTATGAAGTACATCGAAGAAAACGATTTATTGAGACATAGTC
This sequence comes from Schistocerca piceifrons, assembly GCF_021461385.2. Taxonomy (NCBI): domain Eukaryota; kingdom Metazoa; phylum Arthropoda; class Insecta; order Orthoptera; family Acrididae; genus Schistocerca; species Schistocerca piceifrons. Next base: position 295,183,301 of record NC_060142.1, read on the forward strand.
AGCTCCGATTCAGAAAATATCGTTCTCGTGAAACACAATTAGCTCTTCATGCTCATAAAGTAATGAGGGCTATCGACAGGGGATGTCAAATTGATTCCATATTTTTAGTTTTCCAGAAGGCTTTCGACAATGTTCTTCACAAGTGTCTTCTAACCAAACTGAATGCCTATGGAATATCGCCTCAGTTGTGCGACTGGATTCATGATTTCCTGTCAGAAAGGTCAGAGTTCGTAGTAACAGACGGAAAGCCATCGAGTAAAAGAAAAGTAATATCCGGCGTTCCGCAAGGAATGGTATAGGCCCTCTATTGTACCTGATCTATATTAACGACACAGGAGACAATCTGAGTAGCGGTCTTAGATTGTTTACAGATGATGCTGCCATTTACCTTCTTGTTAAGTCATGAGATGACCAAAACGAATTGCAAAATTATTTGGATAACATATCTGCACGGTGAGAAAAGTGGAAATTGACCATGAATAAAGAGTAGTGTGAAGTTATTCACATGAGTACTAAAAGCAGTCTGCTAAATTTCGATTACGCGATAAGTCACACAAATCTGAAGGCTGTAAATTCGACTAAATACTTACGGATTACAATTACAAATAACCTAAATTGGAACGATCACATAGATAATATTGTGGGTAGAGCAAACCAAGGACTGCGATTTATTGGCAGAACACTTAGAAGGTGCAACAGGTCTACCAAAGAGACTGCTTACACCACGCTCGTCTGCCCTATTCTGGAGTACTTCTGTGCGGTGAGGCTTCCGCATCAGGTGGGACAGATGGATGACATCGAAAAAGTAGAAAGAACGGCATCTCGTTTTGTATTATGGCGAAATAGGGGAGATAGTGCCACAGGCATGATACGTGAATTGGAGTGTCAATCGTTAAAACAAAGGCGTTTTTCGTTGCGAGGAGATCTTCTCATCAAATTTCAAACACTAGGTTTCACCTCCGATTGCGAAAACATTCTGTCGGCACCAACCTACATAGGGAGAAATGATCATCACGATAAAATAAGAGAAATCAGGGCTCGCACAGAGAAATTTAAGTTCGCGTTTCGAGTGGTTCTAGGCGCTTCAGTCTGGAACCGCGCTAACGCTACGGTCGTAGGTTCGAATCCTGCCTCGGGCATGGATGTGTCTGATGTCCTTAGGTTATTTAGGTTTATGTAGTTCAAAGTGCTAGGGGACTGATGACCTCAGATGTTTGGACGTTTAATTTTAATTTTCGACTTGAGCATATCGGGTCGAAACTTTGACCATTGCTTTCTCGCGATGTAGATTTAATTAAGTAACCTATGTTCACTATGAAAATTGTCATCTTGGTTAGTAATTCTGTCAGACTTAATTTTCGATGTATTATTTTATAAGGTTTCTTAAAATTTCATTCTGATGAGGAAATCCTTAAAGGTGTCGAAACGTAGCTCACTGCACCAAACAGTTATTTGCAACCAGTTTACTGTGTGATTCCTGTGGTGAAATTTATTTACGGTTGCTGAGAGACAGTAATGTTTAAAACTGTCACTACCGAATTATTTCAGTTTCCTCATGCGGCTGACGTCGGTATTTCTCTTTCGTCACGTATATATGCGGCTGGGGAGTCATGAATGTGCGGTGTCCGTTCTTTGGACATGTCCGAAAGAACAGACGTCAGACGCACAAAAGTGTTTCTTTCAGTAATACACCCCAACTTCTAAGGACAAATCAGTTTCTGTCGTTACTCCTTACTGAGTTAGTAGCGGTTCAGATATCGCATACGAATATGGTTTAATCAAACACTTGGTCACGCCTGCGGGTCACTCATTGACTCGCCTACAATGAGTGAGAGTAATTAAAGCACTGCCTTGTTTAGTAAAGTGCACTTTGCTGATTATTTTCAGGGGCTGATGACGATGATATTTGGTTTGTGGACCGCTCAACTGCGTGGTTATCCGCGGCCGTGCATACTCCCAATCTTCTCACTGTCACTCTCGCCACTTTCCCGAATAATGACGAAATGAATAGGCCAACACAGTTATCTAGTTCCCGAGGGAAGAAAATCCTCGACCCGGTCGGTAATTGAAGACAGCAACGCTAGCCACTAGACCAAGTGGTGCTGGAGGACTTCAGGCGATGAGTGCAAGCAACATGACTCTGGTACCGCTATTTGAATCCGGCACGTTTGGCAGCTCTTGCAGCCCTAATTCTGTAACCGTGGAATCTGACATAAGAACATTAAACTTTGTTGATAACATTGCAATTGTGTCAGACTTAGGAAGTCAATCGAAATGAATGGATAGTGTCTTGAAAGGAGTTTATAAGACGAAGATAAATAAAAGTAAAACGTTTATATTCAAGAGCAGTCAGGTGAAGCTGAGGGAATTAGATTAGGAAATGAGAGGCTAATAGTAGTAGACAATTATTGAGCTGTTAAATAAATAGCGGCAGGAAAGTAAAGAGGATATAAAATGGCATTAGAGGAAGAAGCATTACTGAAAAAAGAGAAGTATTATAGCATCGAACATCAATTTAAAATTTAAGAAACATTTCCTTGTGGCTATCTGTTCGAATATAGCCTTATAATGCGGAAATGAAACATAGGAGAGCACAGAAGCTTCTGAATTTGGGTGCTGCAGAACTGAGTAACTAGCGTGGAGGAACTAACTCTAACTGGTGAGAACTGTCTTCCACTACACAACATTTAGTAGTAGTAGTATTAGTAGTATTAGTAGCTTTATTCATCTGTAGATCTCTTTTTACAAGGATATAGGACATGTTAAAGTATTTACAAGTTTAGACCAATTTAAAATAAGCTAATTCGTATACACATATATTTACAGACTTATAGTTAGAGACAATCATTAGATTTACTCCTGGTATACAACACTTTTTTTTCCAATAACTTATTAAATAATGTAATGCCACACTCTTCACTTATACCTCACTATCAGTTACTGCACACACTATATCCACATTGTTTCATACCACTTCACTCGCTACACACACGAGCTGTTCTAGGCACTTCCGTCTGCAACCACGTGGCTGCTATGGTCGCAGGTTCGAATCCTGGCTCGGGCGTGGATGTGTGTGATGTCCTTAGGTTAGTTGGGTTTAAGTAGTTCTAAATCTAAGAAACTTATAACCTCAGACGTTAAGTCTCATAGTGTTTAGAGCCATTTTTTCACTACACACACACACACACACACACACACACACACACACACACAAACACTGGTGATCTCTGGGACATTTTCTGTACCGCAAGTTCCCATTTTCTATCCTGAAAAACTGAGTCACCATCCCTCCATAATGAATGAGATGTTGAGCTCAGAAAGAGGAAGAGGTGTTAGTATTGCGTTATGCACAGCTTGGAGGTAAGTGTTTCCAGAAACGAAAAAAAAACCAACATAAAAAGAAGGTGTTATGTCGAATGTCAGATGCTTTATGATTATTATTGTTATTTATTTGTGTGACAGTTTTTTTATCAAATCCCTACTCTGTTTAATCTAAGTAATCCTTCAATATGTAAAATGTATTGCATAAAAGGTAGTTTTTAGCTGCCTTTTTAAATAAGTGTATTTTTGCAATTTCTTAATTCTCTTTTGGTAATTTATTGTACAGTTTTATTACTTGGTAGAAAATGCTGTTTTGAGTTTTATGTTTACTATTTCTTGGTAAATGTAAGTTGAGTCTGTCTCTTGTTGCATGGTCATGGGCAGAGCTGTTTGTACAGTAATTACCAATGTTATTTTTGATGTGTACAATTTTTGGTGTGTACAACTGACTGGTAAATGTATTCACATGGAGCAGTTAAATTCCCCAGTGTTTTGAACAGATCTTTACAATGAGCTCGACTAGTATTTTTGGTTTTTATTCTTATGGCTCTTTTCTGGATATTGAAAATTGTGTTCATATTTTGCGTGTTTGTTACTCAAAAAAGAATGCCTTAGCTAAGCACTGAGTGTACATATGAATGATATGTAACTAAAAGACACTCCATGTTACACACTGATAGAATTCTAAGGGCATGACATGCTGATGATATTCTGGTTGCAAGTTCCTTTGTGTGTTCACATCACTTCAACTGAGAATCGATATTCATTCCTAGAAATTCTGTATTTGTTACACAGTCTATACAGGTTCCATATACATTTAATTTAACATTGACATTTTTTCCTCTTCAAACTGAAATTCATTCCATTAGTTTCCTATATGTGGAATGTCACTTTATTGCTTATTGACCAATCATAAACTTCCTTGAGAGTTTCATTTGCTTTCTCAGCAAGGAGTTTTTTGCCACTATAATATTGCTGTCATCAGAGAAGAGAATTCTTTCACCACGAGTGACACCCCTGGGAAATTCTTTGATGTATATCACGAATAGTACTGATCCTAATATGCTACCTTGCGGAACCCCTATATTAATGTATTTTGGTTCTGGTGAGTTTATTACTAAATGTTTAAATCTATTTGAAGTATGTGTTATCTCTACTTTTTTGTAGCCTATCTGCTAGGGATGATCAAAACCAGTCATTAGTTACCCCTCTTATTCCTAATGCTTCTAATTTATTTTATAGAGTCTTGTGGTCGACTGTATCAAACGCCTTAGAAAAATCCAAAAGTATCTCTGTGACACACTCGTCTTTATCAAGAGCATTGAGTATAACTTCTGTGAATTCTACTATGGCTGACACTGTATTTTTGCCACTTTGGAAACCAAACTGTGATTCGCTTAAAAGATTGTATCTATTGAGGTAATTCATTAATCTCTCTTTCATAATTGCTTCTATTATTTTTGAGAATGCTGACAGCAGGGAAATGGGCTGGTAATTTTCTATGTCTTCTGTATTACGTTTCTTAACTAAAGGTACAACTCTTGCCTGTTTTAACTGCTCTGGAAATGTCCCCAATGTGAAGGATTTATTTATTATATATCCATATGCACTGTTTCAGCAAACACATTGGTACTTTATCTAAGCCTACTGACTTTTTATTTTTTAGTTTTTTAACAGTTTTATTCACTTTATTCTCTGTGGATGGAAGTAATATCATTGTATTTAGTGCAACATTGTTTACAGGTGTTGCATTTGCTTTGGGGAATTTTTGCTGTACCTTGTCTGCAATACTTGAAAAATGACAGTTTACATAGTTTGCTAAGTGCTGTGGATCATTTATTACCTTATCCCCCTCCCTTAGCAGTATGTTATTCTGCGTTTGTTAGCCTCACCACATTTTCTGTTTTATAACATCCCAGACTGCTTTGTTTTTACTCTCTGCATTATATATTACTTTGTCAGTAATGACTTTTTTGCAGCAATCAGCACCTTCCAATAGATCTTTTTGTATCCAGGATAAAAATTTAAGAATTCTGGATCATTGTGAATCTTTTTCATGAAACTGAGATGTTTAAGTGTTTGTGAGGACCTGCCGATAACCATCTGTTTTTGTGACATGTTGATACAGACATGCATACTATTGGAAATGCCTTTCCAAAGTTCAATTTAAATAATATGGATAATTTAGAGAATTTCATATTCACATTGGTTTCCTTATATAATTCATCCCAGCTTTGTTTTTCTAGTTCTTTTGAAAAATCTTTTATTTTTAATTCTGATGGATGTCGTTTGTAGGCTTCTAGTTTAGGGAATGATTTTACTTTTATTGTTTGAGATGGTCTGATAGTCCAAGATATTTTACAGCTACATCACGTTTTGCCCTGTCCATATTTGTGGCCACATCGTCAATTACTGATGCAGTGGTTGTAGTAACCCTTGTCGCACTATTGACTAACAGTGACATGCCAAAACTTTGAAGGTTGTTTATGAAGGTTCTGCAGGATTCATTACGATATTAGTGTTGATGTTAATGTCCCCTCACATAATTATGTTGACCTTTGTACTTCACACATTATCCAGAACTTCTGTTAATTTAATGAAAAAGTGTGCACACTACCTCTGGGAGATCTATACACACAGAATGATTAATTTTTTGGTGATATCAAGCCCTGGTTAATTCAATAGCGGATATTTCAAAGTATTTGTCTTCACTTACTGTACTGAGGTCATGTCTTGATTTGAACTGTGTTCCTTTTCTGATATATTTGCATGATCCTCCACTCCTTGAAGTAGCTCTGCAGTAAAAGTCTGCCCTTTCATATAATGATAATACTGCATGTTGGATTTCTGTGTCTCTACACCAGTGCTCAGTAATACAAACTACTGTGAAGTTCAAAGAATCGAGCTCAACTTCTAATAGTTGTATTTTATTTTTTATTGATTCTATGTTTTGATGGAGGATTGTTAAGTCTGTGAAAGGTCCTATGTTACTCTTTCCAATGGCTTTTTTTTCTTTGTGACATTTGGTATGTGTGATATTTGAAGTGTTGAAAACCTGCCTTGTGAGTGATCGTTTCAGTATTTTTTAAACTGCTGAAGGTGCTCTTTAGGCAGGGGAACCTGTTGTCTGGATTTATCATAAAAAAGACCCACTTTTCCTACCTATCGCAACAGGTATTTGACCATGTGTTGCCTGAGATCCTCCACCTATACTTTAATGAATCAGCTGTATCAATCTTCCCTTCACAGTCCCGTTTAGGTGTAGGCCATGCCTACTGAAACCCCATCTGGTGATAGTACCAACGGGCACCAGAGAAAAATGAGCGAAGTTGGTTGTCCTCAGAGCCGGCCGGAGTGTCCGTGCGGTTCTAGGCGCTACAGTCTGGAACCGAGCGACCACTACGGTCGCAGGTTCGAATCCTGCGTCGGGCATGGATGTGTGTGGTGTCCTTAGGTTAGTTAGGTTTAATTAGTTCTAAGTTCTAGGCGACTGATGACCTCAGAAGTTAACTCGCATAGTGCTCAGAGCCATTTTTTCTCCTCAGAGCCACCCCTAACCCCACATCGATTCGACTCACAGCTCCATCAAGGTGTGGTCGATCATGACGCCGTAACAGCTCAACGAAGTGTCCGATGGTGCCATGAGTCAGGGAAGCTATCTTGTCCAGGTCACCACCTATGTCATATGCCCCATCCTTGTCCCAAACTGTTTCCCGCCTCACCCACTATCACTACATGGTTCTCTTTTGTAAAGTCCTTACATAAAGACCCTAGGGCCTCTATCACATTACGTAGCCCTGCATTTAGCTTGAAGATACTGGTGGCATGGTACGCTGCCCCTAAACTTTCCTGTAACTGAGGGCACTTTCTTCTTCCTAACACTTTGTGCATTCCTCGTCCTACCTGAGGCTCTTCTCCAGTTAACTTAGGCAGTGGTAGATACCTGTTTTTGGTGTTGATGATGAAACTGTCAGATAGCGTTCTCTTTCTTCCTATCCTCCTACCATCTGCCGGTTCCAAACCACCCTCCTCCCCCTATCTTCCTTGATCCTGATGAGTTCCTTCCTTGCTTCCTCCAACTGTGCCTGAAGGGTACAGATCTTCGCTTCCTGTCCTCAAATTAAAATCTTCCTGCCGCATACTCTGCAGTTCCAGGAGAGAGCTCCTCTGTTCTCCCAACATTCTCCCCACAGCACTCCCCTCCTCCCTAGTGAAAATATTTCCTACAAGGTTGGCAACAAATCCCTCTACTCACTACCCTATAATAGTTCCCACATTTCTCACTCGTGGTCAGTTTAAAAAGAATTTAGTTTAAAGAATGTTTTAAATTTGCCAAGGACACGACACTGGCTGTGTGTAAACATAAAACGACACGAAGGTCTTACGTGCGGTGGTTGTTGACTGAATGAAAGTGAATGAAACACTTCACGGTATGCACTTAAGAACTGCTACAAATTCATCGGCCAATATACCGCGCCGCTCGAACTGTCAACACAACTGGTTCTGATAAGAGTATTATACGACTTCCACATTGCTGGCAGCGGGTTATACACAATGCTGGTGACTACTTTGAAGGTCAGTAAAACTTTGAAACGCGTATCTATTTTGTACAAGCTGTAAATAAATAGTTGCCGCTATTAAAGTTCCAACCCTCGTGAATGTAAGAAGTATGCAATATTTGATCGCTGAGAATCCATGCTGCCTGCTGCAGCTTGAACACCAGCGCCAATGGAGCGGGAATTATTGGTGGGAGATTATGAGAGACAACGTGACTGTCTTCATTGAAGGAACTTTAATTTGTGAAATATATGTACAATTTATTATTGAGTGCTACCGGTGGTCCTTGAGCAAATACTGTATAAAATACTTAGATGTAGTTGAAACCAGCTGAGCCATGCCAGCTGTTGTGGATATTACTCGTGATTACGCTGTTTGGGTGCTACCCAGCAACGGCATCATGCATGGCGCTCAAGAGGGGCCTTCCGAGTCTTTCACAGGAGTACTGCACCCGTGGAGTGCAGAGTCCGTTCTGAGAGGACGAGTTGAACCGCTGCCTCCAGAATAATGCATAGCTCAGTGCACGACGGCGGCACAGTGTCTAGGTGAGCATTTGGACAGCAGGCAAAGTGGACCGCTGTACGTAGGCCGAAGGAATCGTAGGGTCCCGGGGCGCTATAAGGAAGGTTGTTGTACCAGTAACCACTTAGAGCTGAACCTGATGAGAATGTTTCGGAACATTACCTGTTTCTTTGTGCTTGCACCGCCAAGTCTACTTTAACTTGCGGTCCAGTATGGTTTAGTGCTATTTGCCGAAAATGTACTCTTTTTTGGTCTGCAGTCAGTTTCTTTCTTGTTGTCTCTGACAGACTTGAAAAGAACTTGTTACTGATTGTTTAGTGTTAAACAACTTCCACCTATTCATTATTTATTATTCTCGTCGCGGATATAATTGAACTTCATTTGCCCTAGGTTTAAACTGGCAGTTATTCATTTAACAGGGTGTATGGGGAGTGAGTGGCATGGCTGGTCTGACTTTGCTTAGTGAATGTATCCGGTTTTAGATTTTTCTTATTGGACTTTGTTCTATTCAGTGCTATGTCTTTTGCTTGGTTCTATTCGATTAGGCTGCTGCTACTAGCACTGTTTCTTCCAAGTTTCAACATAGCTTTGCCGCTTTACAATGACCCTTTTCACTGGCCACCACAAAGAGTGCCTGATTCACTGCTTACTTATTGCTAGCACACGTTCACCTCCTCTTTTCTGAAGCGAATGAAACAGATACTGTGACAGATGTTGCTCACACGTTATCTCCAGCAAAACTGTGAGTGCCTCTCGAATAAATCAGCGCCGCATTGTCATCGAGGACGTAAAGGCCGTATCAGTTGGCCTGAGCATTCGCCTAATTTGAAGACGCTGGCCTTTTTTGTATGAGGCATACTCTAAAATGAACTCCACATACGAGCTCCGATGAACCAAGGGGATTCAAACATCATATTGGTGATACATGTGAAATGATATCAAAGGAAACTTTTCAGTCCTTTCGCAAGTCCTTGCATCTGGGTCTGCAAAGGGTCTTGCAGCTGACAGTGATCATTACGAACACTTGAAGACTTTAATGGCCACATTCATTTGTGAATTCCTTTTGCTGCTGCTAGTGATGTATCTTGGCAGTGTAAGCGTATGATCTAGCAGTAGCATGTCTGATTAGTAATCAAAACGAACTCGGTATCAGGTTCGAACCTGCTACCCATTAAATAATTAATAAAAATCATGAGCAACGGGGGCCAAAGACTTCCCAGGTAAGAAGTCACGCTCATTCTTCCTACGATCTTGTTAAAGAGGGCGGAGGGGCGGCTACAGTTTCAGGGTAGTCTCTTGCCCTTGGGTCTGGGAAACTACCTTTAAAGGAAGAAGAATTAGCAATGATCAGCGGCTTGAGGATGCAGAAGATAATGAAAACCAACGTATTAAAGACACATAATGTGTACCCACAGGACATGTGACCTGTAACTGAAAAAGTGTCATGACGATCTCTCCATTGGCAAAAGATTCCGGACTAGTCCCCCATTCGGGTCTTCTGGGGGGGAGGGGGGGGACTGCAAAGGGGGAGATGACCATGAGCGAAATACTGAATAACAAACGAAACGCTAAAGTTATACGAGTTTGGTCGTGGAACGTCAAAAGTTTGAACGTGGTAGGGAAACTAGAAAATTTAAAAAAGAGAACGCGGAAATTCAAAAATGGCTCTGAGCACTATGCGACTTAACTTTCGAGGTCATCAGTCCCCTAGAACTTAGAACTGCTTAAACCTAACCTAAGGACATCACACACATCGATGCCCGAGGCAGGATTCGAACCTGTGACCGTAGCGGTCGCGCGGTTCCTGACTGTAGCGCCTAGAACCGCTCGGCCACACCGGCCGGCGCGGTAGTTCAATCTAGATATAGTGAGTGGTCAGTGAAGTGAAATGCAAAGAATGTAAGGATTTCTGGGAAGATCAGTACAGAGTAATAACAACAGCGGAAGGAAATGGTATTCGTTATGAACAGACAGGTACGAAAGCGAGCGAATTACTGTGAAAAGTTCAGTGGTAGTGTTGTTCTCATCACAATCGACAGCAAGACAACATCACCAACAATGTTTCAGGTATATATGCCAACATCTCAAGCCGAAGATGAAGAGATAGAAAAAGTATATGAGGATATTGAACGGATAATTCAGTACCTAAAGGAAGATGCAAATTTAATATTCATGGCGAATCGGAAATTGGTTGCAGCGGAAGCAGAAGAACGTGTTATGGGAGACTATGGGCTTGGTATTAGGAATGAGAGAGGAAAATAATTCGGTTCTCCAATAAATTACAGTTTGTAATAGCGAATACTCTGTCCAAGAATCACAAGAGGTGGAGCTATACTTGGGAAAGGCCGGGAGGTATGGGAGATTTCAGTTAGATTACATTATGGTCAGGCAGAATACCGAAATCAGATACTGGATTCTAATGCACACCTAGGAGCATACATAGAGTAGGATCCAATATAGTAGTGATGAGGAGTACGCTCAGCTTTAATAGACTTATCAGAAGAATCAGAACGCAAGGAAGTGAGATTCGGAACAAGGAGATATGCATGAAGTTCTCTGAGAATACAGATAAGGAATAGCTCAGTAGGCAGTTCAGTTGAAGAGGAATGGACATCTCGAAAAAGGGTAATCATAGAAGTTGGAGGGAAAAATAGGTACAAAGAAGATAAGTGCAAAGAAACTATGGGTAACAGAAGAAATACTTCTTCAGATGATCGACAAAAGTAGGAAGTTCAACAACGTTGAGCGAAATTCAGGAATACAAAAATACAAGTCACTTAGGAATGAAATAAATAGGAAGTGCACGGAAGCTAATGTGAAATGGCTGCAGAAAAAAAAATGTAAAGAAATCAGAACAGGAATGATTGCCGGAAGGACTGACTCATCAAATAGAAAAGTCAAAACAACCAACATTGAAATTAAAAACAAGGATGGTAACATTAATAATGTAGTAGGAATTGCACTGTTAAATACAGAGGAGAGAGCGGGTAGGTGGAAGGACAACACTGAAGGCCTATGACGGGGAAGCCTTATCTAATGACGTGATAGAAGAAGAAATAGGAGTCGATATACTCGTAGAAGAGATAGAGGATCCAGTATAAGAACAGAATTTAGAAGAGCATTGGAAGATTTAAAATCAAACAACACAGTAGGCGTAGATAACATTCCGCCGGAAGTTCTAAAATGATTGGGGGAAGTGGCTAGAAAATGAATACTTATGTGGATGTGCGGAATGTATGACACTGGCGCTATACCATCTACCTTCCGTAAAAACATCATCCACACAATTTCGAATATTTCAAGAGCTGACAAGAGTGAGAATTATGGCACAGTCAGCGTAACAGCTCATGCATCCAAGTTCAGTAATACGCAAAAGAATGCAAAAGAAAAGTAACGATTTATTGGATATCGATTTTTGGTGGCCTATGGGAGCCAACTGCTGAGGTTATCGGTCCCTAGGATCACACGCTATTGAATATAACTTAAACTAACTTACGCTAAGAACAACACACTCACCCGTGCCCGAGGGAAGACTTGAACCTCCGTCGGGGAGAGCCGCGCGAACAATAGAAAGGTAGGAAAGATGGGCAATACTGACGTTGCAGCTGGTGATGGAAGCAAGGCGGAACAAAAATCAAGCCACAGTCATACGATTTGGAGACCTGGAAAAAAGTGTTCGATAATGTGAACTAGTGCAAGATGTTCGAAATTCTGGGAAAAACAGGCATAACCCATAGTGAAAGACGGGTGAGGTACAATATGTACAAGAACCCAGAGGAAACAGAAAGAACGGCAGATCGAGAACGAAGTGCCCCGTTTAAAAAGGGTTTTAAGCAGGGACATAATCTTTCGTCCTTGCTTTTCAGTCTATACATGGAAGAAGCACTGACGGAAACAAAAGAGTTAAAGCGATACTAATGATATGATTCGCTGAGGACATTGTTATCCTTAGTGAAACTTAAGAATTACAGGATCTCCAGAATGGAATGAATAGTCTAATCAGCACAAAATATGAATTGACAGTAAATAGAAGATATACGAAAGCGATGAGAACTAGTAGAAATGTGAACAGAGAAAAACTTAGTATCAGGATTGCTGATCATGAAGTAGATGAAGTTAAAGAAGGGGAGTCCCCGGTGAAGAGAAATCCGTTGGTATGAAACATAGGTCTTAATTTGAGGAAGAATTTCTGAAACTGTACGTTTAGACGGCAACATTGAATGATAGTGAGATATGGACTTGTAATGCCGAAAATGCAGGTAAAATACCTTCTGCACCATCCAAATTTTTTCTCCATTTAACAACCGTTGATAACTTGCATTGTACTTTTGATTCTGAAACTGTAAACTGTATTAAGAAACTATGTTTAATACGTAATCGATGTACCAGTGTATTTATTTTTGACTGTATATAACTGATTTTAATTATAATGAAAATATTGTAAATTGCTGGGTAATAAAAGAGGGACTTTACTGAAATGTATCGATAGCAACGACGAAATGGTAGTAGCTGTGCCGTTGTTTATCTTTGCGCTTGGAGAGAGTGTCGCGCTGCTAGCAGAGAGGAACCAGAGCAGCCTGAGTTACGAAAGAGTGCGGAAGTGTTTGTTGGGAGCTCCTGCCGACGCGGCGTACAAGTATTCTCGCGCCAATGTAGACGCGCCTGATTTGTTAACCCGCGGTTTTGAGAGCACGATAGGAGTGGCCAGGTGGAGGAAGCTACAATTCCAACTATTGCCTGTCCCATAATTATCCGTGGTCGAGACGACTCGGGGCTCTTCTCACAGAACAGGAGCAGAAGCTGCAACAACACCGGCTCAGCATTGTCGCCGGCTACATTCTTCGTCGTCCGCACAACTACAACTTCGTAAGAATGTTAACTGACAAACATAGTATTTTAGAGGCTCTATTCAGTTGACTTTCTTTTACAAAGTATGAATAACTTGAATAATAACTTGCAATAGCTAAAACTTGTAGGGCGTCTGTGTTCTCATTGTCCTCACTCCTGTAGGTTTAGAAGAAGGTATAGTTGCTGTTGAGAATGAGGATGAATTCCCACTACAACTAATGAGAGACCAAATTAACAGGAGATATTATTTGGAATTATGTAGTGACATGGTGAAACTTCAATAAGATGATCCACGATGGAGAAGGATTAGACAAAGACTGGAAGATCAGCAAGAAGAGAAGATAATCCAGTACTACAAACTAGTAAATGCTGTTTTATTTCATCATCGGAATGATCAATGTCAGAATTGGTGCGTTTGTTTACCGGACGAATTTGAAGAAAGATTGATATGGTATACTCACAATCTTGGGGATACTTTGGTGTTGCAAAATGTGCAAATAAACTTAGAACTTCTTGTCATTTTCCGGGATTTGAGAAGGAAAGTGTGGAGAGTTTTACGAAAATGTTTAATCTGTCAGAAAACAAAACCAGACGACAAAGGCAGTAAAGACCTGTTACACTCTATTTTACCGGAGAAGCCGCTATCTGTTTTATCAGTAGATGTATGTAAACCACTACCCAGAGCTAGAGGAGGATATAAACACATTGTTGCTTTTCTGGATGTATTTACCAAGTACGTGAAGTTCTATACAATGAAAACTGCTACAGAAGCGCCAATCCTTAATCGTTTGTTTAATGATTATATTCCACGCGTTGAAAAGCCAGACGCGTACTGTCCGGCAATGCTACGAATTTTACTGGAGGTAAATGGAGAAATGCATTAGCTCGAGCTAACATCAAGCTGATATTAACATCCAGATACAATCCGAGACAGGACATTTCGCGAACTTAATCGATTTATGCAAACGTATTGCCATTATAAGCAAACAAGATGGATTGAATACTTGAATACGTCTAAGGAGATAATGAATAACTTGCCTCACATGTCGACCAACTTCACACCAGCTGAATTGATGTTTGAAAGAAGAGAGAGGAATGAGTGGATAAATAAGATACCCAAGTTATAAGAGGGCGATCTACAATGGCAAGACAAAATAAGAACAGCTCTCATAAATCTGGCAGAGAATGCTAGGAAGAGAAAAGTAAATTCTGACGAGCATGTTCTACGTAAACAATCTTACGTTGTTGGAGATAAAGTACTGCTACGCACACATCCGCGCGCGTCTTTGTTAAATAAAACAAGAAATGGCAACTAATGTATCAGGGGCCATATGATGTCATGAGCATACCAAATCCAGGAGCGTATGTAATGGGTCATCCTGAGAGCAGGAATGTAAAGGGGTTATACCCACATCCTGACTTGAAAAGGTTTCATTCATGAGCATGTTGGACTATGAGAAAAGGAAATAGTAGTATAAGTTATATTTTCTTAATTTCGGATAAGATGATGATTGATCGAGAGAGATCCTTGAAAAATGAGTTACCATGTTTCAATTTCAGAAAGATTTAGATATAAGGGAACTTTATTTCAATTTTCGTTACATTATTAGTCTTAGGAGATTCCTAAAAACATGGAAAAGTAGCTATTGGACGTAAGGACACAGTGAAATTGCTGACTAAAGATTTCAATGATTAGGGCCATTCCACTTGGTGGAGTTTTTGAAGTATCTGAGATAGATTATTCGTAAGATGATCTTGAAGGTTAATGCCAGACCAGATTGGGAGATGACTGTGTGATCGTGGTGTGGTCTTTGATAGTAAAATGTAATTATTTGCAGTATGTAGAAGGATGAAAGGGAAACTGACTGGGCTGAATTTGTGTAGATTCGGGGTTAGTAGAAAATTTATAAAGACTTTCTGAGAAATGGTGAAAACTATTTTGAAGACGGAACGAAGTGTGAAATAGCGTGAGATCCTGTGAACAGCAACGAAATTCCAGTGAGGGGTAGTGTGTTTTCAGGTTATCTATGTTATTATGAACACGTGCCAGGGCAGTGTCATAAGTTACACTAGTGAGGTGACACACGAGTGACTATCTAGGTGCTGAGAAGTAGAGATATACTCATGTGCGTCATGTTTGAACTATTGTTGTGAGTAATCAAAGAAACAGGGAAGTCTTAAGTGTGAGTAATCACAGCAGTTTACCAAAGACAATTAAGGAATATATGGTACTCTGACAGTGATGGACAATTTTCCGAAAGAAGAAAGAATAGAGGATTGTAATGAGAGACTACCCGACTACGAAGTGATAAAAGTGTTTGTTGCTTCTCCTGAACCACGAAATTCAGACCAGCAACGTGAGACTGACAAATATTTTGTACTAATCCATTCTCTCAGAGCCCTTTTCCATCAGTGATTATGACTATAGATGTAGGTTATAATTATGTTTCATGTTCAGACCATCGGTACATTTGGCGTTATGAGGGTCTGATCCAGCCAGGATACTACATGAGGATCAACGCCGTTCCTGTCCATCCATACCATCTCACCCACGCTAACAAGAGGTCATTCCACATCTCAAACCACACCTATCCTGCAACTTACACCAGATGGCGTCAGACGCCGCTACCAAGATATCCTCACAATTACCCGACTCCACCAATGCAAGAACAACCCTTGATATGGACGATTTTCAGATTGTTTGTTCAAACCTTTAATCCAATTTTGTAAATTACTGTGTGGAAACATAAGGTTAAATGAGCCTTATTCCGGGTTTTCCATGGTTTTCCTTAAGAACTCTCACCCTAATGGGAAGGCTTTGTTGATCGAAAGTCCATTGCCACATTAACTGTTAACAGTTACTCAAACGGCTAATGTCAGAAATTTAATCTTATGACAAGTAGCGAGTGATTATGAAAGTTACACAGTTAATAAGAGGCAAATGTTGTTGTCAGCCGCCAGTACATACCGCCAAGTAATATTCTAGGGAAAGGTAGAGTCAAGTTGTCAATAGAACTGCAGCAAACCGTATGTATTCGGTACTGAGTAAGGAATACTTTCGATGGCTAAAAGTGTCGAATCGTTGCTCATCAATACATTTCGTTACTCGTTACCGTGCTCTGCGTTCGGCTCGTATCGCTCGGCTCTGCGCGGCCGTTTGCGGAAGATTTAAGGACCCACGCCCGTCGGCGCAGTAGTTACTATTTAGGGAATATAGTTTCTATTGCACAAGCCTTGTTGTCGTGCAAATTTAGTTTCATTGATATTGTTTTTGGAACTGGAATATTCTGTGCTAATATTTACTGTGAGATGAGTAATTTGTATAGACCTTCTTGACGAATTTGACGTGCGTGGCTCCATGATTTAGATGGTTACTGTTATGAAATATTTTCGATCTTACTTCTTGGTCCGTGTTTGCAGATTAATCCTCGATAATCTGCAAGTGCGCCGCCTTTAACGCAAACACACTTTTTTTGAAAAAAATTACCAACAAATGTTTCAGTTTAATGGTTACTATTTGTTTTTTGGTCTCGTTGTAACTGGGGTCCTACTTTGTTTTTGGTTTATTTAGTTGATTGAATAATTGACATTATTTTCATTTCGCTGATCGGTTATTTAAAATACATAAGTTGTATCTTACATTTGTAAAAAAAATGTTTTTAGCTTCCACATTAAATAATTTAAAACTTACGATTTGTTTAATTTCATTACTAGATTCACTTAAAACGTATTCAAGCATAAAAAACACATCATAGTACCAAGATCATGTACTCGGTACTGAGTGAAGTTTACTTTGGTGGACACGAAGTACCGAATCGTTACTCATAATTTTGTTACTCGTTACCGTACCGAGCTTTGCTCTTGGTTCTACTCTGCCGTTTTCGGAAGATTTGCGCGCGCATCGGCGCAAGAAATGCTATTTCGACAGTAATGGTTTCTGCCGTACAAGCTTTGTTGAGTAAATTTAGCTTCACTTGAAATATTCCATATGGAATATTCTCTGTCAATATTTATTGTGAGGTGAGTAATTTATAAACGCATTATTGACGAATTTTAAATGATTTAGATGTTTATTGTTTGTAACTTCACTTCACTTCAGAGGCAGATGTGGCTGTAGTGTGGGTCGCCGCGAGTTAAGTCGTGGGTGGGGAAGTGACTGTTGACACACCACCGAATCGGAGCTGCCAACCTAGAAGCTAGGAAGTGCGCCTAAACCATATAACTGCAGTGGTATAATGGATTCATGAATGCGCATTATACAGATTGTCATTTTCAAATGTAATACTTTTTCACTAATGTCGGTATTATTTTAATTGTTAATGTCACAAAACACAGCACAACAGTCCCGCGGTTCGCAAATGTCGTCATACAACTAATATCGGTCATACTGGCGGCAATGAGAAACAGCTGACAGTCGTCACGAAATTTTCCGATTATTTCTGAAATTCCATGAGCGAACTTTGGGCCAAGCCTTCAAGATAGAATCTGGGGACAGTACTTAGCGTTCTAACTCGTTTACTGACTCTTAACAGTTCTGTATTGTTCTTTACAGTGAATTTATAATGGACAAGAAAAAAAAGCAAACTGTGGAAATTTGTCATCGAAGTTACCGATGGTAAGGCAAAATGTGATCTTTGCCATACCTTATATTCCGTGAAGAAAATAAAACTTATAAAAAAACATCCATCATCATACGGGACCATAATTACAATTTCACCAAATCCACTAGAGCTCACCATATCCCAAGAAGGCCAGTAGCGTCTACATCAGCATTTGAAGTCGCTTCATTAAAACCTCAACCTCGGCAATAACGAACAACCATTGCCACCTTTATCAAAAAACCCTTAAATGCTGGAAGAGACAAAAAAAACTGAATTAGTTTTCAATATGCTAATTAAAGATCTGCAACGTTTTTCTGTGCCTGAAGATACTCGCTTCAAAGCTTTACTTGAATACTGGGAGCACTCCGTCTTCAGGCCACAAGTGGCCCATCGGGACTATCCGACTGCCGTGTCATCCTCAGATGAGGATGTCGATTGGAGGGGCGTGTGGTCAGAACACCGATCTCCCGGTCGTTATGATGGTTTTCTTTGACCGGAGCCACTACTATTCGAAAGACTTGGAGTTCAGCTATAAATTACCATTAAGGTACATACTAAGCACAACATTACTGGATAATCAGTATGTAAGAGTGAAAAATAAACTGAAAGACGCATGGGAAGTGCGTCTCACATTTCCATCACGACTGATGATTGGACTTCTCGGGAAACGACGTCCTATCTAGCACTTACAGTACACTACATCGTAAACTGGGAACTGAAGTCTGCATTAACGGGATGTTTTGAAAGTCATGAGCAGCATACAGGTGACCATATTAAAATGGAGTTATGTAATTAATTATCTAAGTGGGAAGTACAAGACAATATATATGTGTGTGTTACAGATAATGCTGCTAACATGAAATCAACAATTCGGTTGCTGGGCTACGAACATCTTCCCTGTGTCGCGCAAACACTTAATTTAGTAGTGCGTTCTGGACTTAAGAGCACTGAAACCATTATACAAGAAACAAAAACAATCGTACAACACTTCCAAAGAAGTCCAGTGTCTACAAAAAAATTAACATCAATACAAGAGCAGCTCAGACCGGGACAAAAGCCTTTAAAACTGAAAGCGGACGTTGCAACTAGGTGGAACAGCACACTGGATATGCTGGAGAGGATTTCTGTTCTACAAGAACCCCTTGAAGCGGCGCTTGGATTTCTTCACAATCCTGTTGAAACAGTCCTTGAAAATGAATGGTTAGCTCTACCAGAAGTTATCACAATTTTTAATCATTTTAAACAGTTTACAGAAGAAATGTCCTCGCAAACGCAAGTGTCTATTTCATAGGTGCTGGCAGGCACCGATAGTGTAGCGGGGATATTTGACAGTTTGCATATTAATTTAAGTACAGAAACAGCAAAGAACTTTCTCTTTAAGTTGAAGACAGAATTTAATAACCGATTTAAAAACTGTGCTAGACATCCAGTCCTTTCGAAAGCGGCCTGTTAGATCCAAGGTTTAAGAGGCATGCTTTTAAAGACGAATCTGGTTACGAGTTCACCAAAAGCTCATTAAAAACTGAACTGGAAACATATATCCATTCAAGAACACCACTTGAAGCAGAGTTGCCCGAGTCTGTATCGGTCATTCCTTTTGACAAAGAGGACTCAATTTGGAAAGAATTTGATGCTAAGCTAACGTCAAGCTCTGCGCATCAGGTGTCACCAGCGTAATTTCAATGAGGCAATACACGGAAGAAAATTTATTAAGTAGGTATGAGTGTCCTTTAAAATGGTGGCAGGCGCGAACGCTTCCCTATCTTCAGCTGTCATGCTTAGCACAAAAATATTTATCTGTCATGGCTACTCCAGTATCGTCAGAAAGAGCATTCTCGAAGTCAGGCCAAATATTGCCTGAAGCCGAAAATCATGGAAAAATTTTTATTTTTAAATTTGGACCATAGGTTTCTGTAAGACATTTCTCTGTACATTTTCTGTCTGTTGTGTAGAATAAATATTATGTTGATTATTGCACCGTTACTTTTTTGGCAGTGCTTTTGCAACAAATTGTCTTTAGCTGTCACATTAAATAATTCAGGATTTACTGGTTATTATTTTTATACAGTTGTTAAACCCGCTCTAAACTGATTGAAGTACAAAAAATGCACCAAAGTACCAAAATGTAATCGTATGAATGCGACTTTACTCCATACGAATTATACGGTACCATCGGTAACGGAAGTACCGAGTAACGATACATTTGTAACCAGTATTGTTGTCTATAGTAACGAATATACACGGATACACATTTTATCGTTATTTTCACAGCTCTAGTTGTGAATGTTTTGGTCGCATATTGTCTTACACAGAAAACACCCGACCAAGAAGGGGCTTTTGTAACGTTTCGTGACGTAAAAACCCATAGATGCAAAAGCCCATAAATAAAGTACGACGGACTATTAATACGACGATAAACGTAAAATACCTGTTCTCTGTGGAATTGAAGCATCTCCGTGCGAACTCGATAACAAAGGTATACAGACTGTGTTGAGCTACTGCAAAGAGATAATTATTCCATATTGGACATTGGAAGAGAGATGTTCTATGTCGGACTGAGAGGAGATTGTTGGAAGCCACCAATAAGGCAGTAATCTATGTTTTGTGGTATTGAAGAAAATAAATACATGTAAAAGCACAAAAGGAGTTCATTACCTTTAATCATTTCAAAAGAAATATTCAGTAATTATTAAGACGCAAGTCGTTCGGAAGTGTTGTGTGGTTGATGGTGCAAAGCTGCAGTTTTACACGGTTTTGGGATTCGTCGAAATTATTTCTCCGAAGACCTAAATAATTTCACGAAATAAAATGGGACTTCACATTCCATGCACATGACAAAGCATAGCACTTGGCTCTACCGATCGATTTCCGTAGAGAGATAAATTATCTTTCGCGATTTCAGGTGGAGAAGCTCCAGCAAGGAGACTCAACGAGATCTGCTTCTGCGAAACGCATATGGTATTACCGTATTCTTTAACTTATGGAGAACGGTAATAAATATAGACTTCAGAACCAGCACAAACATAATTAAAAGGACTCAACTTAAATAAAAATCAATTAATAATAACACACAGTCACAATAATGAAACGCTCATCAAATAATAGAGAGAATAAAAATATTACATTATTACCAAGCATGGTCCCTTTCTTTTCCATGCAATCACCGAGTGTCGGAAGAATATGGAAAATGATTACCTATTTAAGGCCAGTTTCATTCTATAATTTCTGCCACAGTAACTGTTCATTCTTGTATTGCACAATAGAGGCTATTTAAAGTAAAATTTCATTGGCAAAACTAATATCTAAAGACACAGCGGAAGTGAAGATTGCGCAATTTCATTTATTCTGTATTTACCTTAGCGAGTGACATCTGCTGGCTTGGTATGTATTTTATTGTTGTTATTTTAAAAGTAAAACCAATTGTTCATTTGCTTAAAGTAAATTCAATTCAATCTTTCAAAAATTAGAAGTAAATTGCTTACCTTTTTCGAAATTTTACATTACGTTGCACTGATATTATTGAAAGTTTTTTTTGTATAACAAAGTTGAAGTTATACCAGTGATTTATTTAACCAGTAATTTCATTTAACGTCACTTTCAAAATTTAGTATTTCAGAATGAGTAACTCAGTGCTTTCTGATCCACTTATTTTCTCATGAACTGCTGTGATGTGGAAAAAGCATGACAACCTTTTGTTGCCATGCCAGTGATTATATACTTAAATTTTTTTGCCGTTACCTTACTCAAAAATCTGGAGATTCATTTCCCTAGCTAGCTGACGACCACTTAATTATCCCTTTTTTAGCTAATCAGTGGTTTCTTTGTGTTGTCAGTGATGTTTGTAGTAGATACTACGTGATACCCCTTTCCCCCTGTTCGTTTCGTGAGCGATTGCTCTATATTACAACCATCGGGTAACGACAGCCTTACTAACTGTAAAATTTCATTAGGCATATGCGATCATGGTTAATTCCATTGCAATCCAGTATGTCGATTAGGAAGGGGGAAGTTACAGACTGTGAAAAAACCGGTACAAAAGAGAGTGGAAGCATTTAAGATGTAGTGGTGTAGAAGAATGTTGAAAATTAGGTGGACTGGTGAGGTACGGAATGAGGAGGTTCTGCGCAGAAATGGCGAGGAAATGAATACGCGGAAAACACTGACGAGGAGAAGGGACACAATGATAGGATATCTTTAAGACGTTATGGAATAACTTCCATGGTAGTATAGGGATCTGTACAGGATAAAAACTGTAGAGGAAGACAGAGTTTGGAATACATCCAGAAAATAATTGAGGACGTGGCTTGCAAGTGCTAGAGGTTTGCAGAGGAGAGGAATTGATGGCGGGCCGCACCAATCCAGTTAGAAGACTGATGAAAAGAAGGGAAGAAAAAATACATCTATCTTCACATTTAACTCATGACGCTGTTTATGTAATAGTACCTCAGTTTCCTTGATTATAAATCAGTTCGATTTCTTACGTGCTCCCTCTAGTACCATGAAAGTCATTCCCTGATGTCTTAACAGATTTCCTGTCATCCTGTCCCTCCTTCTTCCCACTGTTTTCCATATATTTCTTTCCTCTCCAATTCTACGGAGAACCAACTCATTTCTTACCATACTAGCCAACGTAATTTCCAACACTCAAACGCCTCTATTCTCTAAAGTTTCGGTTCTTCCAAGGTACATGCCTCACTAACATACAATGATGTCCTCCAAACGTACACTCTCAGAAATTTCTTCCTCGAATGAAGATTTACGTGTGATACTGGTAGACTCCCCTTGGACAGGAATGCCTTTTTGATAGTGCTAGTCTGCATTTTATGTCCCACTTTCCCCGTCCGTCATGGGATTTTTGCCGTCTAGGCAACAGAATTCCTTAACTTCATTTACTTCCTAAGCACCAGTTCTGATGTTAAGTTTCTCGCTATTCTTATATCTGCTGCTTCTCAATATTTTCGTCTATCGTCGATTAACTCTCAATCCAAATTCATCAGACTGTTTATTCCATTCAACAGATCCTGCAATTATTTTTCGTTGTCACTGAGGATAGCACTTTCATCGACGAATTTTAACATCGATATCCTTTCACCTTGAATTTTAATCCCACTTTTAAAAAATGCTTTTATTTCCAGCATTGGTTGTTCGATGTATAGAATCAACAGCAGGGCTAAAGGCTAAATCCCTGTCTTTCATGCTTTTTGCACTTCGTTTTTGTTTTTTTGCAACTATTGTTCCCTCTTGGCCGTTATACATATTGTATTTACCCCTCTTTCCCTATAGTTTATGCCTGTTTTTCTGAGAATTTCGAACAACTTCCATCATTTAAGACGGTTGAACGGTTCTCCCAGGTCGACAAATCGTATGAACGTGTACTGATTTTTCTTCAGTCTTGCTTTCATTATTAATTGCTACGTCGGAACTCCCTCTCAGATGCTTTTACCATCCCTAAAGCCAAACTGATCGTCATCTAATGAATTCCCAGTTTTCTTTTCCTTTCTTCCGTGTATTATTTTTGTCATCAATTCAGATGCATTGCTGTTAAGCTGGTTGAGTGATAATTCTCGCATTCGTCGGATTTTTCACTCTTAGGATTTGTGTGATAATGTTTTTCTGAAAGTCTGGTGGTATATCGCCAGTGTCATACATTCTGCACATCCGCATAATGATTTTAAGTCTTCCAAATATAATATTTAGGTAGGGAAGGTAAGTGACCTTGACGTAATGCGCTGTAGGCACCCAGCTGCGCAACAGTCGTCCAGGAAAAAAGCCATTAGGAGGAGAAAAATGAGGCCATTAACAACGATATTGACATTCCTTTGTAGAAAGCATTGCAAATACGATTGCTGATATTTACTGAATTGCCATATGGCTAGTAAATGACATTTCATGGTTTGGTTTATTTTCTTTAATATCTAGTTTCTATCTGCACTGCAGCTGCATTGTTCCAAATAAAATTTAATAGATGTTCTAATATCAGTATTTTCTGTCTACAGATGCATTAAGTAATAATTTTATTATCTACTTTCTTAAAAAAGAGAGCACAAATAGACATTTCCCTTCACAGAAACTGCATACATAATATTTTTCAACGACTTGGTGACTAGTGTTAAGATGTGACATAGGTATTAGACATTTCCTAACTTTACTGTGATATTTTTTCTGCCTGAGCTTTTTCATGTTTATGTATAAGTTACTGCATTTGCTGCTGCTGTTTGCCAGGAAGAGTTCTACTGAATTTTACTTTGTATTACTCTGCCAAGCCAGTTCTACTACTGATTTATTTTTGTTGTTCCAGCCCATTGCCTTATATTAGTTGTAATGTTGCATTTGCTTTGCTAATTTAGACATACTGCTGTTTGTTTTGTCAATTTGCATTTTTTGTCATTGCTGTTTGTGTTAATTGTTTTGTGCTGCTGCATTGCCTCATTCTCTAGTATATATATCTGGGCTCAGTAGATTTAAGCTAGCTTAAGAGGGGGTAGGGTATACAAGAGAATGAGCTGTGATGGATTGCAAGAAATGCATTGAGAAGCTATAAGGAAAAGGTTTGGCCAAAAAAGTAGTGAAAATTAAGAATAATTGTGTTGAACAGGGATATGAAAAAAAAGTACGGTTTAGGGACAACAGGTTTAGGTAGGATTTTCTTGGAAACAAATGACGAGGTAAGATCATGGAAAATAAATAATGAGGTAGGAAATATGTGAACATATAAATACAGAAAGCATGCTTAGATAGGATTTTTTTTGCTGGAGCAAATGTTGAAATAAGAAAAAAGATCTGTGGTATAAAATTTTGGGTTGGACTGTAGTACCAAATATTATACTGAAAATAAACCCTGTCCTTTCCTTTTGTGTTATTCCACTATGTGTTTGTGAACCCTTGTGTGTTTGTGTTCTTCCTGTCTTTATGTGTTTATCTGATAAGAGTTATGTTGTAGAATTTTTCTAATACTATGCTACATTCACTATGATGAGGAATACTGTTATCATCAAATATAATTTGCATTAATAATACGTTATTTACATTGTAAAGATGTTTAGACATTATTTATTGTGTTCTGTCTCCTTTTAATGCTCAAGTGTGAAGTTAATGTTTCGAAAGCTATTCTCACTTTTTTTATTTATTTACTTATGTCATAATTCCTGTAACATTGATGTATATGTTTATGTCTGCTCTTTTGTAAAGCCTGTATTACTACAAATGTTACCTGTGTTATTATGTTTTTTAATGATGTTTTCTGTACCTTTGTAACTGTATTCTCATTTCATAAAGTTGTGTAGACACCAGTTCTTCAAATTAAGTTTCATTTCACTGCACACGTTTCGGTTGGTCATAGTATATGCACAATATGTGAGAAGTTAAAAAAAAGAGTGAGTGTTAGTGCTCGCAACTGTGTTGATAATTCAGCCACGGACTGGTTAACAGAATTGCTGGTTTTAAGGTCATTTCAAAAATTTTTTGTGAGTACACAATTGGTGGTTTATGGACTTGATATATTATCCGCAAGACTTCGATGGTGATTGTGCAGCCACACGGTCGCAACAGATGGCTGCTGTCCATCCCTACACGGACTACAGTGGGTCTTTACCTTTGATGGCCCACCAGTACCATCGCCTCTACAAGGATTACATTGGGTGTGCACCTTTGATGGCTCACCAATACCATTATCTCTACAAGAAATACTGTGGGTCTGCTCTTTGATGATATACCTACCAATAGCCTTCAAAACTTCAACTGACTTTGCTGTAGGTTTGTTCTGCTGTGACCCTTATCTCTCTGCATCTCAAGAGTCAGCACTGTCTTTCCGGTGGAAGGACAACACTATTTCTTTAACAATGCATGGAAATCCACTACTTCAGTGTGCATTTTCTTTTACTGCTCAGACTCTGTACTACTGTGATGAATGATCAGGACTCTCTTTATGGGCTGTGAGAATAATGTTTGCTTTTGACCAACAGTGTATCAATAACTGTTTACATTTGATATCTTTGTTACTGTAATTATGAAAAAGTTTTCCAAATCAGTATTGGGCACTGCCCAAAACAATTTGTAAAATTTTTTGTGGGGAATGTGGGCGGTATGTAAGTAGGCTGTTTAGGTTTTTGTGTTGGTAACGCCACCTAGCGCTCTGTATGGAAATCACTGACTGTGCTGTGTGCAGTCTATGGCTGGTTGGCATTGTAGGAATATTCGCTTGTGTAGTGTTGGGCAGTTGGATGTGAACAGCGCGTAGCGTTGGGCAATTGGAGGTGAGCCGTCAGCAGAGGTGGATGTGGGGAGAGAGACGCCAGAGTTTTGGGCGGACAATCTTGATGTGTGTCCAGCAGAAAAACGAAATTTGTTTAATTGGATGTCACAAAATTATATATATTATGACTTTTGAACGCTATTATGGTAAATACATTGTTTGTTCTCTATCAAAATCTTTCATTTGCTAACTGTAACTGTCAGTAGTTACTGCCATCAGTAGTTAGAATCTTTTATTTAGCTGGCAGTATTGGTGCTCGCTGTATTGCAGTAGTTCAAGTAACGAAGATTTTTGTGAGGTAAATGATTCATGAAAGGTATAGGTTATTGTTAGTCAGGGCCATTATTTTGTAGGGATTATTGAAAGTCAGATTGCGTTGCGCCAAAAATATTGTGTGTCAGTTTAGTGATGATCAGAATAAGTAAAGAGAGAAATGTCTGAGTACGTTCAGTTTTGCTCAGCTGTTTGAAAATCAAATAACGTAGAGGTTAACCAGTACAGTCATTCTTAATTTTTCAAAGGGGACGTTTCACCATATTAATGTCGCCGCCCTTGCTTTTAATTTCACTGAAAGTTGTTTTGAATTTTCCGTACTTATTCAGTCAGTTCTTCCTAACTTCGTTTCTTTTTCGATTTCTTCATTTTTTTTGCATCCATTTCGCCTTGGCATTACCTGCATTTCCTTTCTATTGCATTCCTAACTGATTTTATTGCTGTATTCATTTCTATCCTTGAACTCGTTTGCACTTCCTTTTATGATCAACCTGTTGAATTCTTTCTACTTTTACCCGACTACCTTCCCTGAACCCATGTTTGCTTTCAATCATATGTATTTGCACTATTTAGAGATGACCACAGCTTTACAACTGATCTGGCTACTGTGGTGTTCTTTCTCACAGCGTCGACATTTTAGCGATCTTCAAACAAGTATCATGTTTCCTTAGTTCTTCTGTACCGCACTTCGTTCCACACTTCTTTGCCGGTCTGGGTGGCCGAGCGGTTCTAGGCGCTACAGTCTGGAACCGCGTGACCGCTACGGTCGCAGGTTCGAATCCTGCCTCGGGCATGGATGTGTGTGATGTCCTTAGGTTAGTTAGGTTTAAGTAGTTCTAAGTTCTATGGGACTGAAGACCTCAGAAGTTAAGTCCCATTGTGCTCAGAGCCATTTCAACCATTTGAACCACACTTCTTTATTATTACTAAATCGTGGTCTGAGTCTGTGCCTGCTCGTGGGTACGCTTAACAGTCCGGTATCTGATCTCGTAATTTATGTCGGGCCATGATTTAATGCAACTGGAATATTCCTGTGTCTCTAGGCTTTCTCCTAGTACACCATCTACATCTACATCTACATACATACTCCGCAATCCATCATACGGTGCGTGGCGGAGGGTACCTCGTATCACAACTAGCATCTTCTCTCCCTGTTCCGCTTCCAAACTGAACGAGGGAAAAATGACTTCCTACATGCCTCTGTACGAGCCCTAATCTCTCTTATCTTACCTTTGTGGTCTTTCCGCGAAATGTAAGTTGGCGGCAGTAAAATTGTACTGCAGTCAGCCTCAAATGCTGGTTTTCTAAATTTCCTCAGTAGCGATTCACGAAAAGAACGCCTCCTTTCCTGTAGAGACCCCCACCCGGGTTCCGTAACACTCGCGTGATGATCAAACCTACCAGTAACAAATCTAGCAGCCCGCCTCTGAATTGCTTCTATGTCCTCCCTCAATCCTACCTCATAGGGATCCCAAACGCTCGAGCAGTACTCAAGAATAGGTCGTATTAGTGTTTTATAAGCGATCTCCTTTACAGATGAACCACATCTTCCCAAAATTCTACCAATGAACCGAAGACGACTATCCGCCTTCCCCACAACTGCCATTACTTGCTTGTCCCACTTCATATCCCCCCGCAATGTTACGCCCAAATATTTAATCGACGTGACTATATCAAGCGCTACACTACTAATGGGGTATTCAAACACTACGCGATTCTTTTTCCTATTCATCTGCATTAATTAACATTTATCTATATTTAGAGTTAGCTACCATTCTTTACACCAGTCACAAATCCTGACCAAGTCATCTTGTATCCTCCTACAGTCACTCAACGACGACTCCTTCCCGTACACCAGAGCACCATCAGCAAACAGCCGCACATTGCTATCCACCCTATCCAAAAGATCATTTATGTAGATAGAAAACAACAGCGGACCTACCACACTTCCCTGGGCACTACAGATGATACCCTCACCTCCGATGAACACTCACCATCGAGGACAACGTACTGGGTTCTATCACTTAAGAAGTCTTCGAGCCACTCACATACTTGGGAACCAATCCCATATG